>NC_134719.1:40878257-41181287 GCF_049634645.1 Pelodiscus sinensis | reverse complement strand
GCTGTGACATGCTGCAGCAAGGTCGCCGTGTGCTCTGGCTCCTTGTCTGCAACAAGTGGCTGTGAGGGTGCGCCTGTCCCTTTAAGGAATGGCTGCAGCCAGGAACCACAGACGTGCAACCCATGGCCCAGATTGTCCACCAGGGCTTGTTCCTGGAGGCCAATAATTTCGAAAGAAAGGGCTCCCCCCGTCCAGACTCACCTTCTTTCGACGGATCTCCCTCGAAAAAGGCGTTCTTCCTCGTGAAACGAGGTTTACCGCCGTCGAAAGAAAAGCCGCGTTCTTTCGATTTAATTTCGAAAGAACGCGGCTTGAGTCTGGACGCAGGGGAAGTTCTTTCGAAAAAAGGCTCTTTTTTTCGAAAGAACCCCTGAGTGTGGACACAGCCTAGCAGAGGTCAACACTATGAATGGCACTTGGCCTTACTCATTTGTCTCATGGCAAAACTACAGTTCATTGTCTCAGTAGGATTTTATAGTGGGGTGGCTAACATTTTAGGGTATGTCTACACTACCACCCTAGTTCGAACTAGGGTGGTTAATGTAGGCAACCGAAGTTGCAAATGAAGCCCGGGATTTGAATTTCCCAGGCTTCATATGCATCTTGCCGGGTGCTGCCATTTTTAAATGTCCGCCATTTTTAAATGTCCATGAGGAGTAACGGTAGTTCGGAATAGGAAGCCTAATCTGAACTACCTAGTCCGTGCCGCGCGTAGCCGCGGGCACGGAGTCCGAACTAGCGGACATTTAAAAATGGCGGCGCCTGGCAAGATGCAAATGAAGCCCGGGAAATTCAAATCCCGGGCTTCATTTGCAACTTCGGTTGCCTACATTAACCACCTTAGTTCGAACTAGGGTGATAGTGTAGACATACCCTTAGTTATTCTACCGTAAAACACTTTTTACAAAAGCACTGAAGACAAGGCATAAAAGGTTATTTAAGCTTCACAGAGCAGGGAGAACCAGAGAGCTATCAAAGCTCCCAAGCTGTGTCTTAGTACATTTTCATGACAAATTTGGTGAGTTTTCAGTATTTGGGGGTAGGTGTTTGGTTTCCCCCCCCTACCTATCCATCCTGCAAGTAAACCATCTCTATTTTCATTAAGCTTAAGTTGCTATTTAACATTAAAGTTGAAACACATTTGCACCAATCCTGCAATGTGACATGTGAGCACAAATCCCACGGCCATGTGATTCACATTGCAAGATTGGGACCAGAGTGTAATCAGTAAAACGTTCTGAGCCTGGGCTTCACCAAATTTCTGGTAAGTGCAATGAGGGCATTCTAGCATTCGATTTAATGGATCTACGATAGACCTGCTAAATCTAACACTGAGGGAAACCCCCACCAGCATCCAGTACTCCTCCTTCTGCGAGGAATAAAGAAAGTTGAGAGCGTGTGCTCCCATTGGCCTCCTGCTGTGTAGATGCCACCACAGATAGGCTTACGGTAAGCCGATCTGCCTGGTCTAGCATAGACCAGGCGTGAGAGAGCAGATTTCAGGAAGCTGGTTGTTGGCTCACTCATCCTGGGACTCCTTTTGTGGAAATCTTGGCAGAGTTTAGAGCTGCCTACTAACTGTTATAAACACTACAAGTTGGTATTGACTTCAAAGGAAGCCAGCAGTGATTTCAGGGAAGCCTATGGACACTTACCGTTGCCTGTGCAAACTTCATTTGACCCTCTTATGCATATTCATTGAAATATACCATTGCCCATCATCATATGGGAAGTGTGTAGCACAGCCAGGACTAGAACTCAGCTCTCCTGAGACTCAGTCCATTACCTTAACCAAAAAGAGAACATGCTTCTTTTGTTAAAGCTTTTCACCTGACTCAGCATCCATGTGAACTAAAGAGCAGGCCAAATTGCCAGACAAGGCTATATCAACGAAACAGAAAGAATTTCTGTGGAAGAGTTAGTAAACGTGTTTGCCTTCTTAATATGAATGTGCTGAATCTGAAAATGATGTTTACCAAGCTGAATTTTGAAACATTAAAAAAAATTAACTTGAAAATAATTAGAAACTAAAGAAGAGGTACTAAATGTGGAATATATTCTGACTTTGGACTATTGTGCTATTAGAAAATGCAGGGTGAGACTTCTGTTGAAGATCATACTCTTCTGCTTCCGCTGTGCACGCGATGACATGCATCTGAATTTTGTTGGCCTTGCTGTAAAAACAAATTTAAGATTCAGTAAACTAACTACTTGTCAGGTATTTTCGATATGTGAAGGAGATAAATGTGCTGCTACAGCTTATAAAAAGTACTATATACAACATAATATGATAGAATTTATTTCCCAAATTCCTTTTTCAAAAATATAGAATGGCTACTTTTAAATCCAGGACTGAGTGCCCAAGCAGATTAAAATGTTCTCCTACAAGTTTATGTGTGTTACCATTTCTGATGTCTGATTTGTGTCCATTTATCATTTGTCGTTGAGACTGTCCAGTTTGGCCAGTATACATGCCATGGATTTAAAAGTAGCCATTCTTCTACAAGAAATTTCACCAGCCATTTACAGAGAGAGTGTGTGGAATTGGTATTCATCTGCAAATTTGACACCTCCCTGGGCTTGAACAAAGACATTAACAGGATGTTGCATTATAAAGCCACTCTCCCCTGCCTTTAACACTGCATTTTTATATCCAAAGATAAGCATGAGACAATTCCAGCCCATGTAATTAACCTCTTTAACACTGGTCCTACAATTGACAGATACTCTTTTTTTTCGGGTATAAATAACTTGGTTTCTGTTATTTCTATTCCAGCTCATCATCTGATAAAGTGGGTTTTGCCCCCAAAAGCTCATAATACTATATATTTTTGTTAGTGTCTAAGGTGCCACAGGACTACTCATTGTTTTTAAAGTTACAAGCTAATATGGTTACCCGTCTGGGATTATATTCTCTGGTGAGGGCAAACACATGGGAGAATTGATATCCAAACTAACATCACTGGAATTAATCCCTGACAGTTGTGCAGTACAGCCGCTCCCTGAGTTATGACCACCTCCACTTACGACCATCTGCACTTATGACCAAAGTGGTCGTGAATGCGAATCCGAGTTACGAACAGCGATCCGCACTTACGAACAGTGCAGTCGCCATGTAACTCTATGGGATCCGAGTTACGAACACTTCGAGTTACGGGCCAAGTGTTGGTCCGTAACTTGTTCGTAACTTGGGGAGCGGCTGTAATTGTCACTTCTGACTGTGCCAAAGGTGCATATCATGATGCGTTAGCTGCAAAATGCCAGTTATGGGTCCCAATGGATGCCAATGCAAGGAGTGTGTGTTGATATGTGTAGGAACATTTAATTATGCTTGTCTAAACTGCATGCAGGTTATGCAGCGTGGAATAAAACCGTATTTTTTGCCCTTTTCTGAATTTTTTGCAATTCCAAAAAAGATCTTTTTTGAGATGAGGGGACCACATTAGCATGCAGTATTCAAGATGTGCTCATTCCATGGATTTATATAGAGGCAATAAGATAATCTGTGTCTTGTTCTCGATCCCTTTTTAAATGATTCCTAACATTGTGTTTGCTTTTTTGACTGCTGCTGCACACTCCTACCATAAACCCACAACTTAGGGCCTACTCTAAGGACTCAGCTAGCTCTAAGTTCTTCAACCCTCCCCTCAACAAGGAACACAAAGGTTCAGAAGGGTAGGGACCCATGCCCATGAAGGCCACAAGATTTGACCCTATCTTATGAGCCCAATGTCAGTCACAAAAATCCCAGGTATTTTACCTTTGGGTATGTCTAGACTTGCCCCCTATTACGGACTAAGGAGGCAAATGAAGCATACCGAAGTTGCTAATGAAGCGTGGGATTTAAATATCCTGCGCTTGATTAGCATATTTGCAGCCAGTTGCCATTTTAAAATGCCAGTCGCCCAATTTAACTTGCCGCGTGTAGATGCTATAATACGATCCAAACCCTTCCCTCAAATTAACTGTTATTCCTCATTGCACAAGGAGTAACAGTTAATTCAAGGGAAGGGTTTTGAATTGAACTACTGCGTCTACACGTGTCAAGTTAAATCAGGCGACTGGCATTTTAAAATGGCGACCAGCAACGAATATGTTAATCAAGCGCAGGATATTTAAATCCCACGCTTCATTAACTACTTCAGTATGCTTCATTTGCCTCCCTAGTCTGAACTAGGAGGCAAATGTAGACACACCCTTTGGGAACTATTCATTTTATCCTTTTAACTGCACTGGAGTTAACTGCCACAAGTTGCAACAAACTAATAACTTAAGCAAATACCTCAGTTAAATACCAAGTACATTCCTGCTTAACCCACTGTGGCTTGACAGTGCTGTGAGGAAGGTGAAAAACTCCGTGGTCCTCTGCCAGTTGGTACATGGGTGGGGGAATTCTTTTTGACATTTAGCATCTGTCAGGCTGTATTGACTATTCCTAGTTCAGAGTGGGTAGGATGGGGGTGCTACAGAGCTGAAAACAGAGCTGAAAGAGGGTCCACATGACCCCTATTCCAGATTAAATCTTGGGAGCTAGGGAAAGTTGTCCAGTCACTGCCTCCAACTCTCCAGTGGTGCCAGAGACTAAGACACAGGAGGAGCAATCTGGTGTCTCTTTCCTACTGCTTCTCACCCCCGCTGCTGGAACCTGACCTTTTTCACCACCAGCTCCATGAAGTATCCCCACCCATTGGTGCAGGTGCTTGGCAATTCTCTTCTTTTTTATAGTCTCTTGTTTGCTTGGGTATTTTTGTTAAGCCTATTTATAGTTTTCTGTAAAAGCTTCCCTTCAGTTATCTTCCTCAAACTTCCGTGGCTGTACAGCCGCTCCCCAACTTACGGCCACCTCCACTTACGACCATCCACACTTCCGACCAAAGCTGTCGTAAATGTGGATCCGAGTTACAAACGGCGATCCGCGCTTACGAACAGCGTGGTCGCCATGTAATTCTATGGGATCCGAGTATTGGTCCGTAACTTGTTTGTAACTCGGAGAGCGGCTGTATCTATTTTATGAGCACTAGGGGGCTGTGCTCCCTGCTTGCTGTGCTCGTCAACCCTCCTGTCCGGGGGGGGGGGGGGGGGGAGGAAGAGGTAGGCAACTCCAGCTCTCCCCCTTCCCCTTCCACTTTCCTCCTCTACCAGCCAAGGCTCCCTTCTCCCTCCCTGTCCTCTGCCCACCCTTTTTCCCCCCCTCTGCCAGCCAGGGCCTGCTTGTCCCCCCCCTTCACCATCCAGGGCCCTCTTCTCCCTCCCCACCCCCCCCACCACAGCCTAATCCTAATTCCAGTGGACAGGCAACAACACGCGCCAGGCCCAGCTCTAACCCCAGCAGCTAGGTTGGGCTGTGGTGCCTGCCAAGGCCATCTCCTGGGCCTAGTTTCCACCTGCGCACCAGGAGTGACAGGACCCAAACTTTGCTGGTCCTGTTTTTCCACCAGGGGGGTCTCACTGGGAGAGGACAGACCTACACTATGTCGGCTCTGGGCCCATTTTTCCCTCTGGCTGCTGGGAAGGGAAGGGGAGGGGAGGGCTAGAGCTCCACATGGGCCCTGGGAAGGGCCAAGCTGGGGGTGGGTGAGGCATGTTCCTGTGAGACGCAGAGTGATGAGGGATAAGGGATCTTTCGGAAAAGGCTTTATTTTCCGAAAGATCCGCGTCTAGACTGGCGCTTTTTTCCGGCTAAGCTCCAAGCCGGAAAAAAGCGGCCACCATTTTTATGCTAATGAAGCGGGGGGATTTAAATCCCCGCTTCATTTGCAATTGCGATATGTCTAATTTGCATCCCTTTTACGAAAAAGGGATGCAGTCTAGACACAGCCATGGATTTCTTGTGTGTATTTGTGTGTGTGAGAGAGAGCTGGTTCCCCATTAGTTTAAACCTTTAGTTGCAGCTCTGTCTTCTTTAGTTTAACCATATAGTGAAATGTTGATTCCTCAATCAGTAAATCCATACTAATGTAACCCTGGATGGTCTCCAGTGGGAATTTTGGGGTAACAGCACTTTCCCCTTACTCCTTGTTGAAGGGGAACAGCTAGTAATGGCCCCGTATGACTCTAGGGGAGGGAAGCGTCAGCCCTCCTCCCCTTCTCTGAATGGTACCTCAAAGTAGGAGGCTTGGGGTTGGCACAGTTTCAGAGGGGAAGGCCTCCCCCCAGCCAGCCCTTTTCATGTACCTGGTGATTCTGTCTCTTTTCTGATGGTTTTCTGAGATAGCACCTGACTTGAATAATCAGTTTGCTTTTTTTTACCTGCAGCCTGGCAGTCTGAGGAATGTTCCACAATGGATGTGGAGCTATTAGCTACACACACAGTCTTCATCCCTTCAGACATCTGAATGCCTGCACAGCCAAGAATAGATGACAGTCACCCCAGATAAGGGTGAGTGACAATGATTTTCTATGGGATCCCGTGTGTACTTTTGTTTCAGAAGACCCTCTTGGATGTTACATATTTAAGTACTTTCCCTGAGCAGCCCTTCTGAACTTTCTCACCCCAAGTGAGGCCTATCCTTTTGGTTTAGGGTTGTTAGTAAACTGGAAAGGGTTTCCCCTCATGGAAAGGTATAGAGCAGAACTCTCAATCTGGTATTAACTACCTTATAAATTGAAGTAAAGCCTTCTTTAGCATACCATACTTCTGAACTAAGAGAGAAGCTCTGTTGGAAAGAGTAGTATATCAATGGAAGGTAATAGTGTTTGGTCTTGCCTCAAGGATTTTTGCCATGATTATTAAGTCACCTATGATTTCTATGTTAAAATGCTCCTGAAGCGTTTGATTCTTCAACCCAACATTGAGCGGCACTTACATTAGCAGCAGTATTTCCTGTCAATGGCACTACTCCTATAATGAAGGGCTACTCAGTGCAAATAAAGATTGCAGAACTGGGCCCTTAGGAGACATCTTGTTGTGGAAGGATCAAAGGGGCTTTAAAAATGTTATATTTCAGTCACTGCTTAGTTTTTAAAGGCTCCAGTTTTTCTTGTAACTATAGAAAAACATCCATATAATCCTCTTCTACCAGTTAAAGATTTTCTGGGGTCTCTACTGTGGCTGAGGGCCCAATTTTGCTTTCACTTATAAAAGGCTTAATATTAATGCTGCAGAGTCCTGAGCAGCCAGTTGAAAGATACCTGGTGGAATTTGTTGTGCAGCTCTTGTGTGTGTCATTAGAAACTGGACAAAAAGGTGTGGTTTCCTTTGGTTCGTTAAACAGCTTGATTCAAAAAGCTAGTTGAATTGCATCAAACATTATGATGAAGGCAAGAAAATATCTTCATTATTTAAACATTTATTGTTTGTTGGATGCACATGTTTATTTCCCTTTGCATATGGCTTGATAGAATGAACAAAATCAACAATTTACATTTAATGAGCTCTGAAATGGCTGTGTCCTATGATTTTACAGCACTGCCTTATAGCATTTACACTGTGAGAGAGCATTTTAAGTTGTTGCATAAAATCCAGGAAGTCATAAGAAAGGAACCACACACTTCCAGAGGCTATAATATAAGCTTTTGGAAAGATAAAGCAGGAACTTAGCTTATGCCAAATAGCTCACTCAGGTCACATACAACATTCTTTCTCCTCTCCACATCCTCTGAGATAATGTTAGGTCTTATCTTCATAGCTGCTGAAGTTCAACTCACATTCTGAAAATAAATCCAAAAAGGGAGTTTCATTACAAGCCAGAATATTTATTGGAAAATTAAGACCCACAGTGCTCTGATCGTTTTACTTAAACTAGGAAAAGATCTCACTTTGCTACTGCAATATATTTAGGTAGGATCAAGGGGAGTGTGGGAGTAGAGAGAACTATTTAGGCTGGTTTGCATGAGAGCTTTCCAGAGCAGTCAGTGGATCTGGACCACACATTTTCCTCTTTATTTATAAACAGATTCCTAAGCTACCTCAGACTTCTAATTATCAACTAAGCTGTGAGTTCTGAAGTGTGGGTTCATCTTAGATATTCCACCAGTATTAATGCACAACTATTGCTTTTTGTGTGTCTAGTAATGTTTTCAGGTATTAGCTGAAAAAAAATACCAGGAAAAGGTCGCATTTAATTTGGAATGTATATCAGTATCTTCAGTGGCCATTTACACAGCTTATAGATAGTTTCCAGTATGGCAATCACAACTTCTATTATGGGGCAGTGAAGTCATCTGCCTTCCTCTCTCATCCTAATCAGCATACACAGTCATCAATAGAAGGCATTTTGTTACTTTAAAGAAACCTCTTGGATTTATACAGTGTAATACACATAATCAGCATCCTGATAGATAAACTTACCATCATGCATTTTAATTAGTCTAACAAACAGATTAATGGTATAATTAAATAGCACACTTAGGGTAAATTTACACTACACCCAGAGCTTAAATAAGCTATAAAATTTGAGCTGTGCAAATTGCATAGCTTATTTGAATTAATTTCAAAATAGTTTATTTTGAAATTTGGTGCTGTCTACACAGCACTTATTTAAAAATAAATCACTATTCTGAAATGTCCCTTGCTCCTCATGGAATGAAGTTTACATGTATATCGGAATAATAAGTCCATTATATTTTGAAATAATGAGCGTGCTCAAAATACCTGGAATAGCTATTTCGGCATCTCTACAGTATCCCATAATAGCGCTGCAGGGTATACGTAGCCATTGTGCTTTCTCTCTCGCGAAGCTCATTCACAGGCCTGAACTGCTGCTGGTTTCTCTGTGCTATTAGGACTCAGAGGCTAGTTTCTCTGTGCTATTAGGACTGCTACATTAGCTGATCACACCTTAGTATAATTTATATATATTTTGATGCTTTGTTCAATGGGCCATTTTTAAAAGAATTAATTAAATAAAATTAAATATATCCCAGAACTATATAGTCTTAATTTCTGATAATTGGAAATGTTGCCTATGTGACAATAGAAGCAATTTCTGAATGTAGCTGATTTCTAGTTAGTTGGAATTTCTTGCTTCAAAAAATGCTAGTGGAAATTTTGTTTGTTGTGACATTTTTAAGTTTTGTTCCAATAGCCAATATTCACAGTCTATATATGTCATCTCTTTTGTAGCTCCCCCTATTATATTTCCAGTATCTGGTTATCATACTGCTCTGTGGCATGCATCAATCAAATAAACGGAGTATCAGGTGTTCTTGGGAGTCAAAGAAAATGCAGTGATTTCTTCTCTCTCATTCTGCATTCACACATTGTATTCAGTTGCTTTTTCATGTGGCATTCTAAAATATATTAAATAAAATTAAGTATATTTGTTGATTATGTTTATAACCTTTACTCATTTGCACTCAGATTGGTTATTAACCAAATACTCATTTTTATGACCTGTCAGATATGATAAACTGCATGCGGATGAGTATTATATTCATTGGTGATTATGAGTCCCAGTAAGGAAATCTCATATTCACATAATGCACTTCTCTGCCAGTGCTTCATCTGGAACCCTGAATTAACTCAAATATGTGTGGAAACAAATCTAGAAAAAATAGCTGAGTGTATCTGAAATGGCTCAGGTATGTTGCTTATTGAAAGCGCGTAGATGGAATATACAGTTCTTAGTAAATCTATTCCTGATACTCTAGTTTCAGGAAGGAATATGCAAGTAATTTCTTGTGAGTTTAAAAGTGGGAAGGTTAGTCAGGTCATTTTTTAAATTTTAGTAGCTTTTATTAGAATCTTCAAGAACATGCCTATTAAACTTGCATATCTACCCCATCACTCCTTTTGGAGGGAAAACACTATCCTGGCACAGCCTGATTTGTAAGTGAAGGCTGTTGATAGATGCCTGAACACACAGTAATCTTGCTTTTGGTGCCATGTATGTTGTAGATCTAAGATCAAAACTCAGCCTTAATTGCTGATATTTTGCTGGATATGATAACTCCTTGACACAAAACAAAGTCATAGTAACTGAAAAGTATCATCCCTCTCCTTCCCCATACCTTGTTGACTGAGATTATATGAATCCACAAATCCCCTGAGACTGTGACCCATAGAGAAATTCAATTTCACACATGTAATTTTCTCTTTTTCATTATATTATATTTGACAGTACTTCATACTAGTTTTTCTAGCCTTTGCAGATGGGAATTAAGATTTCCCAGAGGTACTGAACACAGAGTTTGACAGGCTGCAATGACAGAGCTATGTTGATCTAGAAGGTAATGATAAACACCAGGGAAATGGACTACAGAGCTCCAACAGCTTGTTTGTTAAAAGTTCATATGAATGTAGTATAAGAAATTGAAATGTACAGTACTGAAATTAAAACCCTGTCACTTGGCTTAGTTTCCTAGCAATTAGGCTGATCCAACTTCTGTAGTGGCCAAGCTGAAAGATTACTATTAAATTCAGTGAGAATTGGATCAGGCCCAATGATAAAGTATAGGGCTAGAGGCAACAAATGTTGTGTCACATTCTTTGCCATATATTATGCAGGAGGCCTGACTAGATAAGCCTAGTGGTTTTTTAGGCTTGAAAGTCTATGGATCTGTATTCCGCAGGCAAGAATCTTAATGGCCCTAGAACAAGGCCATTAAAAGCAAATATGAAGTCTCATACAAGGTCCAATATTCAGTGTTAAGGCTTCCCTCCTCCTCCTCCATATCCACCCCAAACTGAACTACCATCCTAATGCAGGTGGATTCATTTTCAGAGGGTGTGATGGGTGAATGGATAGGAAGGTAAGAGGTCCAGCACTCATCTGTAGATTTTCTGAAGTGAGGAGACTACTAAATAGAGGAGAGTGAACAACTAACATTCTCCATCCAGGGCTATGATAAAATGAATACTGTTTCCCTGGGGCTTTCAAGTTATCCTCACAAGAACATTCTCATTTGTCATGAAACAACTCAGACTCTATACCACGATATTGTGGTCTGAACAACATTTCAGAATTTGTCTGGTGGACCTGAGGTCCCTTATCCCCTATACCTGAAGGTAGGGATGTAATTGGTTAACTGGTAAGCATCACCCTTAGTGGGTGTTGCTCATGGGTAACCTGTTAACTGGTGGTCTGAGGAATACCAGTGATGGGGTTAACCAGTTAAATGTCAGGTTTAACTGGTTAACTGGTTAAATGGGATTTTACATGCCTATCTGCAGGGGCGACAGGATTGCCTGACCTGGCTCTAAACTAAGACAGTTTGGAAAACTAACTCACTGACTTTATGGGGCCATAAAAAGGAGTTCTATGCTGTCAGCAATAGGGAGAAATAGCCCTCTATCAACCATCAATTCAAATGGATCCATAAAAAAAATCATAAGCACCAATCAGTCTGCCCATCACTGATCAAACTGAGAAAGAAATCTGTAATTCAAGAAGCTCACAATCTATCAAAGAAAACTGTTCCCAAAACATTTTCATGTTTAAACTAAAAATACTCACAAGACCCAGGTTTTCAGAAAATTAGTATAAATATTGGTATGAATACGAACCAATACGTATCCGTGAAAGTAATTTAAAACTTCTAACAGTTACTGTCCTATCTCAACACTGGTCCCTGCCATCTCTTTAAATAGCTCCCTGCTGGCTTTTGTCTGAGCTGAGCACCAGGGCGCACCACTTACTTTCTCTTCTGCCAATATGGATCTCAGTAGCAAAGTCATTTTGAATTAACTTGCCCGAAAGACTGACCAAGAAAGGGGTATATTTTCCTCATACACCTGAAGAGTGTCTTGTCTGGGTTGCTCCACCCCATAATTGCCATCATCCCCAGGCCAGTAACAGCCCCTGTTGGCAGGGCCATAGGGCCCAGTGGCCAAGTCAGTAGTCCAGGTGTAGTGTCCCCCTTGGGGGCTAATAGGGTGGAGTAAGAGGGCCTGGGCCCTCCCTCTCCACCAAGTTCTAGCCAAGGGCCCCATCCCACCACTAGCTCAGTGGGAAGTCTGCCCAAAACACAGAGCTCTTGGGGATTCCAGTTCCCCATTCTGGGCTACTTCCTACCCTGTCCAGGATTGCTGGTGTATTCCCCACCTGAGTCCTCCGAGCTGGGCCCTTCCCTGACTGGTCTCTGCCGTGGTGTTCATCTGCCGTGGTGTTCATCCTCCTCTAGGCTGGAAATCTCCCTGGCTGGTCTCGCTGGCTGGCCTCTGCCAGCTCCTGCTTTAGAGCTCTCTCAGAAGCTCCTTCCCCTGCAGTGGTCAGCCCTGACTGAGCTGCTGCCCTAGCTTTTATACTCCAATTGGAGCATGTCCAGCAGGGTTGTGTGGGTAGGGCTTTCCCAGCCATATAAGCCTGCTTCACTCTTGACAGCCTAGTGCGGGGTTGGTATATCCTGTCACAGCATATAAGAGAGATGTATAGCATATGAACAGACTTGTCAGATGCATAGATCAACATATTTTGTTGTGAAAGTGTCAACATGGTTTTTGTAAAAGGAAATCATGCCTCACCAATCTAATGGAATTCTTTGAGAGGGTCAACAGGCATGTGGACAAAGGGTATCCTGTGGATATCATGCACGTAGATTTTCAGAAAGCATTTGTCAAGGTCCCTCACTAAAGTTCTCTTAAGCAAGGTAAGCTGTCATTGCTAAGAGGGAAGGTCCTTTCCTGGATTGGTACAAGCTAAAAGATAGGAAACAAAAGATAGGAATAAATGATCAGTTTTCAGAATGGAAAGAAGAAACTAGTAGTGTTCCCTAGAAGAGTCTGTACTGAGATCAATCCCATTCAGCATATTCATAAGAGATTTGGAGAAAGAGGTAATCAGTGATATTGCAATCAGGATAGAATAAGGACATTTTGTTCAAACTATGAGGTACAAGTTGATAAAATCTGGAATGTACCAGTACGTCTACTCTGCGGAGAAATCAAAGCTGCTACAGTTGCTTTCCCAGGGTTCGAATGAGTGGGTCTAGTTAAGATAGCTAATTCAAACTGAGGGGGGCACTTTGGTGATGCTGGTAGTCCTGCTTCCACCAGTAGAAAACGTGTTCTCCCTTTGACTTCCTGCAGTGTGGACTGCGCCAAAAGTTGAGTTAAGGTACTTAGACTTCAGCTACGCAGTTAATGTAGCTGAACATGTGTATCTTAATTTGACCTTGTCCCAGAGTGTAGACATACCTAAGTAGGTGATTTGTCTGTATCCATGTATAAATAGGGGAAGTCGTGGGGGGCAGGGGAGGGTGGGGGCAGAAATCTGTGTTTTGGCCTAGGGAATCATGTTATGTTGATTGAGCTGATACCATATAATGGGCATAAATGTGTTAATGTACCTCTAGCTTCCCTGGGGCTCTAGGACTATGTTTTGTTGACAATGAACCTTGTTGAGCACCCTCACTACTGAACTCATCTTGTGGTCTTTCTTTACCAGCATTGAACTCTAATGACTAAGCAAGTTGCACTCACTGCTGGTGCAGCAAACCCTGGCACTCCAGGAACAACAGCAGTGCCCTCGATGCTCTCTGGAATCACTTAGTGCTTCTGGATTTGAAGCCCTGCTTTCCCGGAGTCTGTGCATTTCAAACCTTGAGTTCAGGTGTCTTTGTCATCTTTTAAAAGGACAGTTTATGATGTCAGAGTATACAGCGAAAACGAGTTTTGAACCAACTCTGCTTCATTTCAGAGTATAAGAAATTGCTTAGTGTAGATAAGAAAGATTGAACAGTCTATGCTTCTAAAAGTTATTTAGTATAATTAAGATTCAGTATGACATTTCCCACCACTGCAGGTGGCGTGTGTTATTTTACATGTGCCCATGAAGAATGAGTGGGCTAGCAGGGGAAAGAAAAATCCTTGAACCCCTTTAAGTATTGTCCTGTGTTCTTTTTTCCACTTCTTTGCTGCTGGATTGTCTGTCTCTTCATGGGTGTGTGGAGATGAGTTTCCTTAGCTGGATAAAAGGATATAATGGATGCGCATTTGCTGCCACACTCCTTCCCTCCCTCCCCTCAAGAAAGGGCTTATAAGCTCTTTCCCCTGTTCAGGGCACCACTCTTCGCCAGAGAACTACAGCTCCCTATCCTTCCCTGATGTTTTGCATAAGACCTGGTTTTCACGCGTTGTCTGGACATCACACTGGTAAGTATTTTGTGCCTGGGAAGGAATTTTTCTCCCCCTCACAGACATACTGCCTTTTGTGGCAGATTTTTGCCATGCTCTCAGCAGCCTGGAGACCCAGTGGGTCAGTTGCATTGTAAAATGCATTTGGTTGCAACTTGACTGGTGTCTACTACAGATATTTAATAGATGTCTGGCTACCTGCTAAAACAAAATTGGAAGTGGATTAGGAATGGGTTTCTCTTGAAAAATTTGGGGAATGAAACTGAGACTCATAATGTCTTCTACACTGAGAACTGTGCCCCTCAATCTCCATATGAAGGAAAGGCAACGGGTTACACCAAGGGTGCTAGGAGTCTGTTAAATGATTGAAGGGAGGCAGCTCTCCTCTAGGTGGCATAGATCATGGAATGAGATTGACATGCTGTCAAGGCTGTTCCCCATTCTGGCATGATGAATTCAGGAGTTGGGGGCCCGCAGAAGCACTCCAAAATCTTGCCCCCACAAAATCCTAATACCCAAGAAAAATCAGGGACGGGATCACTTGGCAAATCCCTTCCCTAAAGTAAAATCTCCCTCCTGCACCAACCTCTGTTTTACTTGGAGTTGGGAAAAACAGAGGGTATCCACAGACAACAATGGACTTGTAACTAGGCACTGAGTCCTAAGGACACAGCAATCAACCAATACTGGTTAATTAGAAAAAAACCCAACAACTTTTATTATCGAAACAAACCTACAGTTGCAAGCATAGTAAATTGGCAACATGGAAGGAGCCAGCATTTGATATAGATACTCAGGGAAAAAACCCTGGGTTGTAAGGCTTAGTTACAAAAGAGAGAGAGAAAAAAAAGCATTTAGCAAGCTCAGACTTTATTTCCAAATCCCTAAACAAGGAAAACAATAAACCCTGACAGACTATCTAAACTTTTCTCTACTTACACATTTTAAGAAGTCTGTTCTTGGAGAGAGAAGTGTCTCCTATCTCCCTTAATAGCTGGGAGAAACTGCTCTGAATCTCAAACAAAGAAGAGAGAGAGAAAAAGCCCTCTTCCCGAGTTTGAAATTCCTACCTGCATTGTTATTGGCGGACCAGCCGATACCTTCCTAAGCACCTGAGTTAACCTCTTAGTGGCCAGGTGCTGGTCAGCACTCCTGACTTTTACACATACACTGGATGAGTTATTGTAGGATAGTTCCCAGATGTGAAAAGTTAACGACATCGAGGCCTAGTTAAACCACATTGTTGTGTCTTGTCTTTCTTCCTTCAGTCTCTGAGGCAAAGCTGTTCCTCTTTAGCAAACTGTGCCAGATGCCACATCCCATTGTTTTATCCCTTAGCTGGTATTGGTTTTGGCACATGAAAAGCTGGAGTCTGAGGGGATTGCTTGTGTGACTTCTTGCTGGCCATTGCGGCAAACAGAAGTTCTCTTTGTGACTGGTTTGCTGTACTTTATAGGGGAGGGCCTTCTGTATTGGGTTTCAAGTAGCCCTATTTCTGATCAATTTGCCCTGATTTGACCCTTCAACAATGCCTTCAGAACACGTTATATTACTATGCCCAAATTCCTTTCACTTTCAAATTTCCCCAAATGAATAGGATTTGGGTGCCTGATTCCCTTAGCCTCCTTTGAAAAAATCTCACCCTTATAGAATTAAATAAATTTGGTTCAGCATGTGAATTTTTATTTTTATTTAATTTTGTTAATACATCATATGTTTTTAGAAAAGGAATTTGATTCAGATATTGTCTATTATCAATATTTCTCTCTAAGCTTCTTCTGGTACCAATGAAAGAAGAAAATATTATTGTTTTAGGTTAGTTGAATGATAAAGTTTAGCTTATTATTTGTTCATTGTACAGGTATTACTATAGCACCTAGGAGCACTTGTGCTACAGAGGACAAAAGCATAGTCACAGAACTGGATCTGAGTCCAAAGTAGGTGATAATTTGATTTTGGGATTTGAGGTCTCACCCATTCATGGAAATAGGTAGCACCTACAGAGCCCAGAGTTCAACTTCTATAAAGTACTCATGGTCTTTAGGATCTAGTGAACCATTTAGCCATCTGTCTCTAACAAAGCCATGTCACTGGTCAGATTTTCTGTGGCTAATAGGTCTTAGTTGTCCAGTACAAATGATATTTTGTGTCAAAGTTTTTAGCTTCAGAGTGGCAGAAGAAAACAAATAACACTCAATTACAACTTGCCATCAGTTATACAGGGTAAAATTGAAAACTTCTGATTTAAATTTTGAATGGGGGAAATAAGTGTACTCATGTGTGTGCAATTTTATAGGATCAGGATTTAAATTTGTAGGGGATGGCGAAAAACAAGTGGCTACAACGTGTTTAACTATTCATTAACAAGGTGGAGTTTGGCTAAACTGGAAAAAATTGTGTTTAATTAATTGCAATGTTAAAGCAGAATTTGGCAAGTAGACATTTGCAAATGCAACCTGCTGGTACAAACAGAAAAGGATCATTAATTTATAAATTGTTCTTCTAACTGCAGAGTGAAAAATGAATGGCCAGAATTATACACAAATATCAAAACATTCATTAAAATGTATGATCACAAATTGAGTCATATGGATTAACTCAAACGGATTAAGTTTGCTAGGAATAAACATCATTACTGTTGCATGAAGTGCATAAAATAAGTTCATGCATACATACATGTGCCTTCAAAGTCAGTATCTAACAATCATCATGAAGTTCAGTGTGAAGTACAGTAAAACAGGGTATTCTGAAAAGTAACCCCTTTGGGGTATTCTAAAAATTACAAGCATACTCTGTAGAAAAAACAAGAAATCAAGACAATCTGTCACCCGAGGCAGAGCATCTGTGTGAGCATCAGCCCAGTCTTAATAAGGGTCTCACAGTGCCAAATCAGGAATGTAACCAGAGGCTGCTCTAGGCATAGGCAGCTGCCTAGGTGGCACAGCTGCCTATGACAGCAGATTCTCAGCAAGACGGAGTGTGATCTACCTTGAACTTGCCTGCTGTGGATTAACTGTCCTTGCACGCCCCAATGCACATTAATAAGTTGAAATTGAATTCGATCCAAGTGCATTAACAGGGAAATCGGTTTACAGAGGAGCATGCTGACATATTTGCTGTTATCACCCCAAAAGAGGAAGAGACCCAGAACTAGGAGGGATGAACAGGTAGGCACAGGAGGTGGCTCCTTTATGCTATGGATATACCCTTCAAAATGTGAATGCCATGTTAAAGGAGTCACTTACGTCCTATCCACCTTTATACTAGATCCCAAAAGGAGGGGAGGTCATTCCTCACAGGCTTGTATGATTCAGTCTGTGCAGACCAGACATTCTCTTGGTCCCTTATTTTGAAGCTTTTCTCCTACCTTTAGGGTAATACTCCAGACATCTAAGTATAAGATGATCTGCCCTTGACACACCAGCTGGGGACTTCACCTCCACTACAAAACACACCAAAAATTTGACAGATGCAGCACCCAAGTAAAGGAACTCTACATGTTTACATAGGAGAGTTATTTTTGAATAACGCCAGTTATTCCGAAATAATGTGTTGCTCATCTACATAGCAAGTCCGTTATTTTGAAAATAACAGGCTTCTTACTCTGACTTCTGTAAATCTCATTGTATAAGGAGTAAGGGAAGTTGGAGGAAGAGTACTCTATTTCAAAATAACTGTTGTGTAGATGTGCCCAAATTCGAAATAAGCTATTTCAACTTAAGCTGCACAATTGACGTAGCTCAAGTTGCACGGCTTATTTCAAGTTTAGCCCTGCTGTGTAGACATGCCCTTAATAAGTGTGTGTGGGGGGGTACCCACTGTGTAAAAGAAGGGGAGTTGTCACTCTGATGCTCTGCCTAGGGTGAAACTCTCTGAATGAGACTCCCCCTCCCAATCCCACAGGATCTTGTTATGCCCTAGGGGACAAAATGATTGTTATTTAATTATGACTATTTTTGTGTTTAGGAACAAGAAGTAAACAATGGGTATGTCAGTTAGAAATCCCTCTGGAGAACTTTCAACAGAGATCACACTTTTGAAAGAGGCTTTGTCCTGGAGGAAACACTGTATTTTCCCTCCAAATCAGCATTGAATCTTGTCGGTAACAAGACAATGTAATGGTGATGTAAGAGTGTAGGCTTACTGTTGGCACATTACAGGTACTCCATAGTTGGATATGGCATAGCAGTGTTGCCTCAGCTAATGCCCTCTGCCAACAGCTATTGCAGTAGCCCATCTTTTCTCCTTTCTCAATCTTCAGCCAAGGTCACTTAAAAGCTCACCCCTCTTTCAAGATAAGAGAGCCCAAAGGAACAACAAGTCAGTGTCCTTACTTCAGGTTTTTTTGGCCACAATTCTAGGCCCCACAGTTGTCATGTCCCAGAGCTTTCAAATATCTTTATCCTTTATATCAGCAGACATCCCATCACCATCCTCAGTGGCTGGTAGAGGAACCAGCCCTACCTTTTCTTCTGGGTTTCAACTTAGGGATCATGCACCCTGCTCATTACTTGAAGACCTCCCCAGTCTCCTTCCCTGCAAGTCCACATCCTATGAGTCACCACCAAACATTGCCCCACGCTTTTCTTGTGCTTCTTCTCCCAGTCCTAATCCCTCCTGCACCCCCATTCTGCTCTGAAACTCTTTTGTAGTAGACACCCAGTTCCTTCCCAGCTGGGTCCCATACTCCAACTGCAATAGGATGCACTGAGCTTTCCAGATCCCTTTAACCCTTTCAGTAACAGCATAGGATTTACAACCCATCAGAGAAGGGCAAAGGAATTTGTTTTAAGATTTGGTGAATTCTGTGGGGTTATTCAAGAATCATATGAACGTCTTTCAAACAGTCAGAGGTAAGTAATCTTAACTGAAAATTAGAAAAACAAAAACAAAAACTTAGTTACTTAGAAGAAGCCACTGAAGGAGCTGTCTGGAAACAGGCAAATTAGTGACTACTTAGAATCTGAACATCAAAAGAAATTCTGCTGTAGTCTATTCATAAAGGTAAGATGATGTCTGTTTTCCAGTAAGATAGTTTAAAACATCAAGTGTGGGACAGGAAAAGCTGTTAGTACTTTAAATTACAATAGCATTTCAATATCCCATTAAAAATTTAAATCTAATTTAAATCTAATTTAAATCAATTAAAACAATTTAAATCTAATTGTGCTTTTGCAAACTTTATCTCATTAATGAGAAGTCTTGCTGATGTCATGCTAGGCTAGAAGGTTGCTCTTCAGGATGTTGTATTCTGGCTTCTTTCTTCTTAGCTATCTTGTTGCTATTTTGGTTGGCTGTAGAGACGAGATGAACCTGCTTAGCAGAGCTGGGAGTACAGCTCTGTTGGTCTCAGTTCAGAGATATTTATACTCTTCTTTTTCCATAGTTTCACTGGGCTTGGCTGGATGCAAATAGCAGAAGTTGTCACCCTTTCATTGGCTCATCACTTTTATGGGATGAATCAGTGAAAAGGTTAAACTTACAAAACAACAATAGTCTGGTAGCACTTTAAAGACTAACAAAACATGTAGATGGTATCATGAGCTTTTGTGGCACCGCCCACTTCTTCAGATGACCAGAGTGTTAGATGTCCAGAATTAAAATAAAAACAGTAGTTGATATCTTCAGGTCATGAGTATGTAATCAGCTCATATATATGCAGCCAGGATGTCATAGCTTTTGTCTTTGTAGCGGGAAATTATAATATCTTTAAAGACATAGTTTAACTTGTTTGCTCATTTCATTTTCTGAGCTATCCCTTTCATTCCTGAAGGATGTACTAGTAATTGAAATTCTGTTTCAAATAGGTCCAAATATCTTCCATATAAAGGGTTTTTCATCTCTCAAAATAGTCATGTAAAACTTAAATGACCCTTAAAGAGTCTTTACATTTAAATGGTCAAAAAGAAACTGTCTTTCTGAATCCTCAGAGAGGTGTTTTTGTGTTTGAGTTTGGCAAGGAGTTGCTTGAGCACTGCCAAATAACCAATTAATTCATCAGTTAATATAAGTATACTAAAATGGCTTTATTTTGGACAGTTATAATGTTAAATGATCTTTCTATATTTGCATGTAAAGGATCTTACTAATCACATGACATCATACTGTTAGTATATGAAGTCTTGGACTTAAATACAAAACATTTGCACATACACATCAATACATGTTTTTGCCACTTTAAGCATTTGATGGAGAAAAAAGTTCTTCATTAAGTGGAAACCTGAGTTGGTAATAACCAATCTTATGTAAAATATTCCCAACCATAAACACTCTCCTTAACATTTAATGAATAAACACATTAGAGTACTTCTAACAGAAGTCAGTTTCAAATAGGATAATTCTAGAATTATTTGCATGCATTTCAAGTTTGTTTTTTTCTTTGCAAAGAGGGGTTAAAAAGTCTGAGACGTTTGTCCCATGTACATAGTAGACGAATATTCACTCTGCTGATACCGTTATTGGACCTAACCAAGTGAGTTATAAGATCAAGAACACATATTCCTGCACATCCAGAAATATAATTTATGCTATCATGTGCTGAAAGTGTCCGTCTGCTATGTACATTGGACAACCTTCTCAGACACTTCGCCAAAGGATCAATGCCCACAAAACAGATATCAGACAGGATCACAAAGAAAAAACAGTTTCTTGCCATTTCAACCAGAAAGGACATTGTCTCAATGACTTGATTACCTGCATCCTGATTCAAAGGCCTTTTAAGACTTCACTTGAAAGAGAATCCTCTGAACTATCATTCATGCTTAAATTCGACACTTTACACTCAAGTTTGAATGAAGACACTAATTATCTTACCCATTACAAAGATAGCTTCCCCAATTATCACCTCTAATATCATTAGCTCACAGACATTTACCTCTCCCCCCACCCCATCTGTTCTGAAATTTGATTTGTCCTTTTCATATGTGTTAATTTTTTTAATTGTGTCCTTTGGTATATATGGTTGTGACAATTTTCTTCCACTATTTGATCTGAAGAAGTGGGTCTGGCCCACGAAAGCTCATCACCTATTAAACCATCTTGTTAGTCTTTAAAGTGCTACATGGTCCTGTTTTTTGTTTCAGCTACACCAGACTAACACGGCTACATTTCTATCATAGAGCTTCCTAGTTTGCATTAACAAAGTCTTCCTCAAGCAGGATTTATCTTAATGAAAACTAGAAACTTTTAAATTTTCACCTGCAGTATCCACATGGGGGAGGTACAGGGCAGCACTTTGGTGCACACTGCTGTTCGAATTTCTGCTGTCTGAACTGGAGAGAGACTAGGTTTAGCTTTAGTTTATAGCTCTGATTTATCATCATTGACATTTTTGGTGCTTGTCTCTTGTTGACAGAAAGCAAAGATTCAGGAAGTTCCTTAAATAGCTTGAGCGTTTCCTGTCATAAGTAACAATACTCCAAAAGCTAAGAAACAAACAAGCAAAAAATCCTATAAACATGTGAGCTTTCATTCTCAAGCATGGGGACTGTGTCTACATTGGCCCCTATTCCGTAATAGGGATGCTAATGTAGCACTTTGGAATAGGCAAATCCGCGGGGGATTTAAATATCCCCCACAGCATTTGCATTAACATGGCTGCCACTTTTTTCCGGCTTGTAGATAAGCCGGAGAAAAGCGCCAGTCTGGACGCGATCCTCCGGAAAATAAGCTCTTTTCCAGAGGATCTCTTATTCCTACTTTCAAGAGCTTATTTTGACTGATGCTTTTGTCCAGACTGGCGCTTTTCTCCGGCTTATCTACAAGCCAGAAAAAAGCGGCAGCCATGTTAATGCAAATGCCGCAGGGGATATTTAAATCCCCCATGGATTTGCCTATACCAAAGTTCTACATTAGCATCCCTATTACGGAATAGGGGCCAATGTAGACACAGCCCATGTGTATTAAGACAATTGTAAACATATCCTAAAATTTAGTAAAGGCATATATTAATTGTATTAACAATGTGTTTTGGTATTGAGGTTTACTCCCATAATAGTCTCAATATAAGAGACAATAGAGATTCAAACAAACCCCCAGCAATTAAGTTAAAGATCCATTCAGCAATGACATTAAATAAAACTGCACAGAACCAAGGCTATGTCTACAAACCAGTGTTATTTCAGAATAACTGACGTTTACAGTAAAAACGCATAATAGTGCACGTCTACACAGCAAGCCTGTTATTCTGAAATAAATTCAAAATAGTGGGCTTCTTACTCCAACTTCTGTAAGCCTTATTTCATGAGGAGTAAGGGAAGTCAGGGGAAGAGTGCTCTATTTTGAAATAACTGCTGTGTAGATGGTGCCAAAAGTCGACATAAGCTATTTAGACTTAAGCTATGCAATGAGTGTAGCACAAGTTGCATAGCTTATTTCTAGTTTAGCTCTGCTGCGTAGACATGCCCAAAGTGAATAAAAATAGAGGATGGATTTACCAAATATAAATACTGCTTTTGGACTTGCTCTAGCATCCACTGAAGTTGATGGGAGGGCTGATTTCAATGGGCTTTGGATTTATTAAATCTACCTACATTAAAATTACAAAAATCTTCTCTAAATACAAAATACATTCTCATAACAATATTAGAAATCTATACCAAAATAGACTCGGCACATAAAATCCAGTATACCCAATGCCAGATATATTTCAGAGGAGGGCATACACGTATTTAATTAAGCAATATTATAACAAAGGAAGAGTATTCTTTCTGCAACAGGAATTTTTTTTTCTTTGAGGTCTAATTATTGATAATCCTTATTTTTTGTCTTAACTACTATAACTGCATGTGTAATTCTTGTTTAGCTAGATTTTGAATAATCTTTTGTATATGCCTGAATAGCATTCTGTGACTATGCATGTCATCAGCTAATTATATGTTGTATAAAACATTTTCTTATTACCCTTTTAGATATCAAGCACCAAATTTCCACTTACTTCAATGGGATCAGAATTTAGCCTCAAGAGACCAACTGTAAAAACTCTTTGCTTCACTTCTAAGGTACTCCACTTAGGAAAGAACTATCAGTTGCAAACATACACAATGGGAAATGGATGTCTAGAAAGGAGTACTGCAGAAAGGGATCTAGGCATTATTGTGGACCACAAGCTAAATAGAAGTCAACAGTGTGACATTGTTGCAAAAAAACCCAAACATCATCCTGGGATGTATTAGCAAGAGTATTGTAAGATATGAGAGAGAATTCTTCCATTTTATTCTGCATTGACTAGGCCTTAACTGGAGTATTGTGTCCAGTTTTAGGTACCACATTTCAGGAAAGATGTGGAAAAACTGGAGATGGTCCAAAGAAGAGCAACAAATCTAATTAAAGGTCTAGAAAACTTGACTTATGAGGGAAGACTAAAATAATTGGATTTGTTAAGTCTGGAAAAGAGAAGACTGAGAGGGGCATGATATCAGTTTTCAAGTACCTAAAAGGTTGTAATAGGGAGGAGAAGGAAGAATTGTTCTCCTTGATCTCTGAGGCTAGAACAAGAAGCAATGGGCTTAAATTGTAGCAAGGGATGTTTAGGTTGCACATTAGGAAAAACTTCCTAACTGTCAGGATGGGTAAACATTGGGCTAAGTTGACTTGCAAGGTTGTGAAATCTCCATCATTGGAGATTTTTTAAGAGCAGGTTAGACAAACACTTGTCAGAATGGTCTAGATAATACTTAGTTTTGCCATGAGTGCAGTGGGCTGGACTAGATGATCGCTTGAGGTCCCTTCCAGTCCTGTGATTCTAGGAAGCCATTGAGAGTCCTGCTACGGACTGCAGTGGCCAGGGTTCTGCCCCAAATCAGAAGACCAAACTGCAGTGCATGCTAAGGACTCCAGCTTTTAAAACAAGATGAAAACTTCAGAGGAGGATACATTGAAAGCCAGGATTCCCTCTCCCCGCAGCTGATCAGACATGATTCTAATTGTGCTGCTCTACCCAGATTTTGGAAACTGTGGATCATCTCCCGTTGATAAAAACATATTCCCCCTTTTATCCTTTGACTCCCCGTGATCAAACCAAGAATGAAAAGTATCCAGATCATTAGATACTCCCTCTAGTTGTGGTTTGAGCTCATTAATACAAATACCCTGTGCTTGCTCTCCACCCAGTAATTTTGGATGCTCTGCTATGTAGAGAGCTGACAGGGTGAAAGAATAATCCAAAAGGCCTTCTCACTTTCCAACCCAGTGCACAGTAATTCACAAAAATATTTCAACAGCTCTCCAGGGAGATTTCTTTCCTCCATCACAAGTTAAGGTTCAAGGATACAACACTGGACTCCAGTCCTCTAGCTGTAGCACACAGACCTCAGTCTATGTTATGCAACCAGTGCCTTACGCATATTGAAAAACCAATAAACAGTCTATCAGAATCAGTGCTCTCTTTAACTGGTACTTCTAGAACTGTAGGGTGACCATATTTCCCTATGGTGGATACGGGACAGTTGATTAAATTTCTAAAACTCAAGTGAGCTCAATGGCAGTAAATCAGAATGATGTGGTATCCCACCCAAACATGCTGTAAAAACTCTTTGGCCAAGTGGGAGAAAGGAGGTCATGGGGATCTGGAATAAGGACGGGGCCCTTAGATATAGGCATAGTCTACTGGTGAGGAGTGACATGGGGGGCCATCTTTGCCCCCCCTCCCTCCTGTTTGCAGACCTGTTTGGTAGAGGACAGAACAGAAAAAGTACACAAGAACATTATTGCAAATAAAACCTGCCAATTTGTTTGTGTTATTCACAATCTAATATATTCATTTATACAGAAACATTTTTGGTGAGCATGGTTTTGTTGATAAGAATGTCTGTAGAAAGCAGAAGCTTCATGAATAAACATTGGCAAGAGTTTGCACACAAAGTACTCTGACAACCTTCTCAAAAAACAGATATTCACATAACAGATTTGAACAGCTTCAAATGCGCTAACTAGTTTTTCACACAGCACATCCAAATAGTTGTGAATGCTCAAAGTTGATTTGTAAAGAAAAAAGAGGACTGCGCTTCATAAGTCAGAAGAACAAATCATTCAATATGTACAACATATCTGACGTATTGGGTATTTCTGAGTGTTTCAGTAAATGTTTGATACAAAAACAAAATAATTTGGCTTAGTGGAATTGATTTATTCAGAATTCCACTTTCAAAGGACTTCTTTAAAAACTTGTTGTGACAGGACATGCTCTTCCCACACTTAACAAGAGGGGTGTTAACTCCATCTTGAGAGTAGAGGAATCCACAACCCCTTTTCCCTACTGGGCATGCTCGGGCTGCACTGCTATAAAAGAGAACAGCTCTGCTCAGTTGGGGCTAGCAGCTGGAGGGAGAGGACATGCCTGACCAGATCCCTGCAGATCCCAGTGATGGCCCAAATGCTAAGATGCTACCATACAGGTCAGAGACCTAATGCATCTAGAGACCGCTCAGGATTCAGAAGCAGGTGTCAGTAATCAGATCACAGAGGAAGGAGGGGAGACAGAGATCTACCAGTGCAGAGACATTGGAAGCAGCCCAAAGATGGTGACGGCCACAGAGTAAGTGAGCCACCATCGGAGAGTCAGTGTGCTGTGGCAGGAATTTCCCTGCTGACTCGAGCAAGCCACTAAAAGGGCCCTGGCTTGGGGTCCAGTGGAGTTGGAGGGCCTGGACCTCCCCACCAGGGGATGTAAAACGTTCCCCTATTTATTACTCCTTAAAACAGACTTTGACCATTGGGTTGTATGAGGACTCTAGACTTGAGCTGCCCTGCTAATTAGGGCAAGATATAGACTTTGACCATTGGGAATACTGAACTAGGCTGCCCTGTTTAAAAAGCAAACCTTACCCTTCATATTATATGTTGGCTAAAGCTGAGATGAGATGTATCTGCAATATAAAACTGTCAATAAATTGGCTGCCACCATCTGACCCCTCATAGCCCGTGGGCCGCTGCACTTCCCTGTTCTTTATTTTCCCTCTTCCAGAGCCTTTTTCCAGGACTCCATACACTTTAATTATCCAATCACCACCCCTTTTGGTGCTGTGTTCATTCAGACTATGTCTACACTGCAGAGTTTTTCCGGGATACCTCTGGTATCCCGGAAAAACTATGCCACATCCAAGGAATGCATCCACTTTTTTAGAACACTTTCAGAAAAAGCGGATACATTATTTCACCATCCCCGTAATCCTCATTCTATGAGGAATAAGGGAGGTGCTGAAAGAGGAGGTTGTTCCAAAATTTGTCCCCGTGTAGCTGGGTCAAATTTCGGAAAAGCCTCTTTAGAAAGAAAAGCAGAAAAAGATACACAAATTGCAGTTCACAATTTGCGTATCTTTTTCTGACTTTTCTTTGCAGTCTACACATAGCCTATGGTTTTTGCCAGAAGAGGTAATGCAAATGAAGCACCGATTAACATTTTGTTGCACTTCATTTGCATAATCTATTCTGAGCTGTTTTTGTGCAAGGGGTTTTCATGTGAAACCAAGCAGTGTGGACGTCTTCTTTTTGCGCAAAATGGCCACAGCCATACTGCTTGTTTTTGCACAGAAACCCCTTGCGCAAAAATGGCTTGGAATAGATTTATGCAAATGAAGTGTGACAAAATGCTAATCAGTGCTTGTAAAGAAGTCACGCTATCTGTGCTTTTAGTGGGCGCCCGTCACCCCTTTTATTGCACCCCTCAGATAGCCCAGCACCCCTTAACATAGTCCCGGCCCCCGGCCCTTTAGTCCCAGAGTCTTGTCCCAGGCTTTGGCACCAAACAGCACGGCCCCAACGAAGCTCCTCGCCCCACCGGGCGGAGTAGGGGGGTTCGGGCCCGCCCTCCCTCCGAACCTCGGCCCAGGACCCTTAAGACAGGGACTACGGGTTCCTGCCTAGCGGATGGGGGTAGTGCCCCTAAACACACCCGCTCACGGGCTCCACTACCCTGCCCTGGACCGCTTCCTACTCGGTCCCTCCCAGGGACCAGTCCCCTCCGAGGGTCCTTGCCTCACCCTCGCTCCCTGGGGTCCACGTCCCCCAGTCCTCCACTCCTCTCCCCCCAAACGCTGTGCCGGACGCAGTTTTAAACCCCGCGCCGGCCTGGCTCCCTGGCGTCATCACGCCTGGCAGTCCCCCTCCGCCCGTGACGTCACCCCTCCATGCCTTGCTATCCCCTCCTCCCGGGGCATTCTCCGGCGGCGCCCCTTGCTCCCCGCGTCCCATGACGCCGGACCCTAGGCCCGCGCTTCGCCCCAGGGTCCCCGTGGTGGGCCTCCTATCTGCCCCCCAGGGAGTCCTCCGGCCCTCACTTCGGCCCCCCCGAGTGCGGGGCAGGAGCGCCCCGTCTCACCACTCCCCCTTCACTTCGTCCCTTATACTCACCCCGTCCCCCATGTCTCCCTCGGGTATTCTCGAGAGGCAGTCCGCATTCTGGTGGTCTCTCCCCGGTCGGTGCACAATCTTGAATTTGTATGGCTGTAGACTCAGGTACCACCTGAGTATCCATGGGTTGGTGTCCTTCATGGTGTTGAGCCACTTAAGCGGGGCATGGTCCATCACCAGTGTAAAACAGTCTCCTGCAAGGAAATAGTGTAAAGCATCTACGGCCCATTTAATTGCTAATGCCTCCCTCCCAATGGTGGCATACCCTTTTTCTCAGGCGAAAAGCTTGCGACTTAAGTATAAGATAGGGTGCTCAGCCCCCCCTATTTCCTGCGTTAACACAGCCCCTACCCCAGTCTCCGAGGTGTCCGTTTAGAGTACAAAGGGTTTTGTAAAGTTGGGTTGGACTAAGATGGGGGCCTGGACTAGTTTCTCCTTTAAATCCTCAAAAGCCCTTGCACATCGCTCCGTCCATTGGACCTTTTGGGGCTTTCCCTTACAAGTAAGGTCCATCAGCGGGGCGGCTATGGACGCGAGGTGGGCCACAAACCAGCGGTAATACCCCACCAGGCCTAAAAACTGTCTTGCTTTTTCGTAGTAGGGGTGGGGTAATCCCGCATGGCTTGTATCTTGTCTATCAGTGGCCTCACCCTCCCCTTTCCTACGGTATACCCCAAATAGGTTACCTCTGTCTTGCCGAAATGGCACTTCTTTGGATTGGCCATAAGGCCTGCTTGCCTCAAGGCCTCCAGGACCGCTGCGACGTGGTCCAGGTACTGTTTCCAAGTCACACTAAACACTATGATATCATCTATATATGCGGCCGCATAGAGCTGGTGGTCCCTCAAGATGGTGTTCATGAGGCGCTGGAACGTCGCGGCCGCTCCATGCAAGCCGAACGGCATGGTCCGGAATTGGTAAAGGCCGAAGGAGGTGGCGAAAGCGGTTTTTTCTCAGGCCGCCGGGGCGAGGGGGATCTGCCAGTAACCTTTCGTCAGGTCAATCGTGGACAGGTACCGTGCCGCCCCCAGACGGCTCAACAGTTCGTCGATGCGAGGCATAGGATAAGCATCGAATTGAGAGATTACGTTCACCTTACGGAAATCAATGCAGAACCACAGTGACCCATCCATTTTGGGGACCAACATGATCGAGCTCCGCCACCCACTATGCGACTCCTCGATTACCCCCCAGTCCAGCATATCCCGTAATTCTTTTTTCACGGTATCCCACATCTTTCGGGGGAAGGGTCTTACCTGGTCCAGCATCCGCTTCTCTGGTTCGGTGGTGATCTCATGCTGAATTAAATATGTCTGGCCCGGTTTGTTAGTTAATACCTACTGATAGTCCTCCAACCGTCTCTGGAGCTCCCTTTGCTGTTCTTCTGTGAGTTCCGCTCTGAGAGAGGCTTCCTTGGCCGTTACCTCCGGGTCTCCCCACAGCCTAAATTCCATGTCCCTTGCTTGCGGCTCTATAAGAAAGGCTTCCCGGGGGGCCCACCGCTTTAAAAGGTTGATGTGGTAGATCTGGACAGCCCACCGGGGTCCGTCCAGCTGGATCTCATAATCCACCTCTCCGACTTTTCTTACCACCCAAAAGGGTCCCTGCCACCGAGCCATCAATTTGGAACCCCCGTCTGGTAGCAGGAGTAGTACCTGGTCTCCGGGTACAAATTCTCGGATTTTGGCTTTCTGGTTGTATTGGCGGCACTGCCCGTCTTGGGCTTTCTGTAGGTTTTCCTGGGCCCATTTAGTGAGGGAGCGCAGCCTCTGTTGGAGTTGCGCCACGTAATGTACCACCCCTAAAGCTGGGGTTACTTGCGCTTCCCATCCTTCCCTCACCAGATCCAGGATCCCCCGAGGCCTACGCCCGTAGAGCAGTTCAAAAGGGGAGTAGCCTACCAAGATCTGGAGTACCTCCCGCACCGCAAACATGAGGGCGGGTAGTAGTTTGTCCCATCCCCGGGGTTCCTCCTGCACGAACTTCCTTAGCATACCTTTTAGTGTTCTATTAAACCTTTCCACGAGTCCGTCCATCTGTGGATGGTAGACGGAGGTTTGAATCTTCCGTATTTGTAAGAACTTATTTGCACAGCTCCGACATCACCCGTGAGGTCAGGTTTGGTCCCTGGTCTGTTAGCAATTCTCTCGGCAGTCCTACCCTTGAAAACACCTTGACTAATTCTTCGGCTATCACATTGGAGGTGGCTTTTCGTAGGGGAATAGCCTCTGGGTATCGGGTTGCATAGTCTATGATCACTAGTATGTAGACATGCCCCCTCCCCAACTTTTCCAAGGGCCCCACCAAGTCCATGGCTATTCGTTTGAACGGGACCCCTACTATGGGAAGGGGAACTAGGGGTGCGGGGGCTACTTTCTTACGGGACGTCCTTTGGTATTGAGGGCAGGATGCGCAGAAGTTCTTAACCTCTTGGTACACCCCTGGCCAGTAGAAGCGTTGTAAAATCCGTTGCTGGGTTTTCTCACTTCCCAAATGCCCCGCCCAGGGGTGGTTGTGGGCCAGTTCCAATATCTTCCACCAGTATGGCCGGGGGACTAACAATTGCGGGCTCTCTTGCCCTCCTGCCCCCGCTGCCACCCGGTAGAGTCGTTCCCCCCATACCTCAAAGTGTGGTCCTTGCTGTCGGCGCTCCCCGTCCTCTGGAGCTTCCCCCTCCACCGCTGGCACCTGGGCCCATGCTTGTTGCAGTGTCGGGTCCTCTCGTTGGTGTGTTAAAAAATCTCCTTCGTCCACGTTGAGGCGAACCGGGGCCATGAGCTCCCTTGGGGCCTCCCCCTCGGTTTCCAGTGGGGCGGAGGTTTCTTCTCCCAGGGCCACCAGAGTGGGTCCCCTCCGTCCCTTCCCCGTGATCTCTTGGCCCTTTCCCCACTCCCTTAACAGGGCAGCCAGCCCTGGCCAATTCCTCCCTAGTAGCGCGGGATAGGGTAGTTTGGGGGATATGGCTACTTTAGAGCTAGCTCCCATCTGTCTGTCATCAATCCATACCCGGGTTGTGTGATATGGGTGTACATCCCCATGCACGCACCTCATCCATATTCAGGGCCCTCAGGATAGGGAGGGAGGAATCATATCTTCCCATACCATCGTTTGCCTGCACCCTGAATTCACGACCGCCCTCACCGGCTTTCTGTTCAGGCGTATGGACCTTATTACCTGCGCCTGGTGTGGAGTCACCCCAGGTGATCCTTCGCGCCTTCTCTGCCCGAAGGTGCAATCCATCATGGGACAGTCCCTTTTAAAGTGCCCCTCCTGGCCGCATTGGTAGCAGGCACTTCTTGAGACGGGGTTGACTTTGGGGCTGGGCTCCCCAGTTTCCCCACTCGCCCCTGGTTGGCTTCCTTCTCTGCCCGGCTGGTTCCAGACCGGTGCCAGCTTCTGCTCGGTTATAGATCCCCAGGGTGGTCGACGGCTACTCCCCATGTGGGACAAGGCTTCGGTCCCTCCACTGGGAGGAGTTCCTCGCCGGGGCCCTGCCGGAGGGAATATGGGATGCTTTCCTCCCGTCTCTTCGGCCGCCATGAATCATTCCATTAGGTTGATCGCTTCCTCCAGTGAATCCGGCAAGTGGCGACGTACCCATTTTTGTCGTTCTGTGGGCAGGATCCTAATATATTGTTCTAATATCACCTGCAATCCCGTTTTGCTCGCGGGTTCCAGCCACCTCATGCCGGCCTCCCTTACCCGTTGCCCGAGGACCCGGGGTCGCTCCTTTGGATCGTATCGGGTCTCCCAGAATCTCTGCCGATACGTCTCCGGGGATATACCCAGTTGGTCCAGAATTGCCTCTTTGACCTTGTAGTAACACAAGGCGTCTTTGTCTGCCATGCTTCTGTAGGCCAACTGGGCGGGGCCCATTAGGAACGGTGCAAGTAATGTGGCCCAGTGCTCCTGTGGCCACTTGGCGGCCATTGCCACTCGCTCGAATGTGACCAGGAATGCCTCCGGGTCATCCTGGGGACCTAATTTGGCCAAACGGAGGGGCAATTGAGCGCCCGGGATGGCGCCTCCTTCCCCCATTCCTGGGGTGTTAGCTCCACCGCCCGCCCTCCCTCCGAACCCCGGCCCAGGGCCCTTAAGACAGGGACTACGGGTCCCTGCCTAGTGGATTGGGGTAGTGCCCCTAAACACACCCGCTCACGGGCTCCACGACCCTGCCCTGGGCCGCTTCCTACTCGGTCCCTCCCAGGGACCAGTCCCCTCCGAGGGTCCTTGCCTCACCCTCGCTCCCTGGGGTCCACGTCCCCCAGTCCTCCGCTCCTTTCCCCCCAAACGCTGTGCCAGACGCGGTTTTAAACCCCGCGCCGGCCTGGCTCCCCGGCGTCATCACGCCTGCGACGCCCGGCAGCTCCCCTCCCCCCGTGACATCACCCCTCCGCGCCACGCTAGCCACTCCCCCAGGGGCATTCTCCGGCGGCGCCCCTTGCTCCCCGCGTCCCGTGACGCCGGACCCTAGGCCCGCGCTCCGCCCCAGGGTCCCCGCGGTGGGCCTCCTACCCGCCCAACAGGGAGTCCTCCAGCCCTCGCTCCGGCTCCCCCGAGTGCGGGGCGGGAGCGCCCCGTCACAGTGCTTCATTTGCATTGCTTTTTCTGGCATAAGCCATAGTGTAGACATAGCCTCAGACTAAAAGAACCACAAAATAAGAGTACCAAACCTATTCTAAGAAATAGAACTAGAGGTGCTAGCATAAACACAAATTAATCTGCTAATACATTCACAGGAAAGAAACACAAAATGTTTGGGAAATTTTCAAAGGAAGTGACCCTAAAAATTGAATGAATCCTTGTAGAAAGCTGGAAAATTTGACTGCTCTAGTGAATAAACTTCTAGAGGTATTAGCATGTACATGATTGCAGCTAGGCCTCTGTGGTTCTCTGCTGACCATTGCAGCTTGGAAGTACTCATAGGCTGGATGAGTGAAAGGGCTCCTTCACAGGCCCTTTTATCAGTTTTTAAATGGTGACCCAATTCAGGGTCTGTCTTGTAACTACCTTAATTAGAGCTGTTTTCCTTCCAGAGTTGTCAGAATCCACCCCGTTCAGGCATTCTATCTCTTATATGGAACCAGTTCCCTCCCTGCACCAGGTGTTTCTTGTTGGCACATTTTGCAAGTCTGCTTCAAGCTTCAAGTCTCCTGAAGGCAGCTTCCTAAATGCCTCTGCTGTCTCACAAACCCATACGTTTGATAGACGCATGTAGTGGTTTTTTTCCTTTTGGCTGCTGTTCTGCACATTTCCTTTGTCAATCCCACCAATACACAATTTATTTTCAACCAGCATAAAATAGAACTGAATATGCTATGGAAAAGATTTGGGCCATTCCTTACCCCACCATTTTAACCTAGTGCCTTGTAATCCTTTGAATCCATAATTGTTTATGTATATGTGCAAAGTTGCAGCTTTGTAACACCTATTAAGCAATGGGCTATATCTGGGAGCAGATACAATCCATCTACTAGCTATTCATTCATTCATGAATTTCAACAAAAACAGAAAAGAAAGCAATTCCCTCGGTGGGAATTGATAATATGGGGAATGTCTTCAGGATTTCTATGACAACCGAGAGTCTCTTGTATATGATGCTTCTCTCTTGAAAACCAGATGTAGATGAGAAGTTAGAGAACCTGAGAAATAAATACTCATTTTTGCAATTGCTATATTCTTTTGATTTTTTTAAGTACCTCACCAAGCTGGATGTACAATCGCTATGCAGATTACAAAATTTCAGAACAAAGCAAATTTGTTCTTAGGACAGTTGTATGGAAAACTCATTATTAGTCAAACAAAAAACAAAGAAATTACTTTATATGCCTGTGAATTTTCTTACTTTGTAATGCAGTGCAGGGATTTTTAAAAACTGTATTCACAAAGCTATCCACCTTGTACCACCATAATATAAAATCTATTTATAAAGGAGAAGCCTAAGACATATTACAAGATATCACTCTCCTAAAAGTATTTATTCTCTAGTTCTAATTTGCGTTTTGAACTTGTATAAGGTGACTATTCGAATATTAATACATCTGCATTTGATCATTTACATATTGTGTAGAAAAGTAGATGGCTCCATCCACCAAGAAAGAAGCAGAATAGTATGCAGAAGTGAGCTGAGAGATGGACAGCAATGTCATGCTCCCACGGGTGCTATGAATATGGAAGTGGGTGATGCTAGCAGATCAGAAAGTAGGTCATGCTAGCAGAACAGAGTGAACAAATATTTTCCGAGATGATTCTCTCATTTTCGTCTTTGTGGATTCACAGGAAATAAACAAATGATGGTTGGGAAATTGTCAATGGAAGTGTTCTAAAAATTGAATGAATCCTTGTAGAAATCTGGAATATTTGACTGGTCTGGTGAATAAGAAGTAGAGGTATTAGCATCAATACATGTTTAGATTTTTCAAAATGGGTCAGGTAGCTGAAAAAAGTCATTATCCACATGAAGCAGTTTTTGTTACTTTGTATATATCCAGAGGAAGTCGATAGAGTTTAGTGGAACGGCTCTGATTTTGCACTGGAATAACTAGGAACAGATTTTATCTCAACTGAATTGTATTTAGTAATGGATTTTTTTTTTTACTTCAGGTATTGTCATGTTCTAAATTATCACATTGCATTAGTGGTATAATTCAATAGGACAGCATAACCAGGAAGCATGATGAATCATACAATGACAAGACAATCTTTGAAGTTGAAAGGACTAGTCTAATTAAAAACATCATTAAAATATGCTTTCCATCTTGAAGACATAAAACATTTTCATGCCTCCAAATATATTTTTGGAAGAATACAGTCCTCCTGGGGGATATTTTCATGACCACTTTTTATATTTAGTTTCCCATTTAGCTTTTCTTGTGCACTTGTTTCCAGAAATACATCTCTTTATATGTTACAGGCTGTCCTCTGACACTAAGAATCATATAGCTGAAAGAAATTAAATTTAAAAAATCTTTGTGTTTAAAGAAAAGTGTCAGCAGACTCAAAGTATTTAAAATGTCTTTAAAACAAAAATAAATGTAAAACATCAGCATTATCTGTTCTCCTATCTGTCAACCTCCCTGCTTACACAAACGATAGATATACCTGCACTGGAAAAAGAACAGCTATCATTTTAAATTCCTATTTTTCAGCCTAGTAAATGATAAAAATCTGAGTGAATCCTACAGCTCGGAATCAGCACCATCCTCATCTTAGCTCTGGAATGGAGGATGCAAGTAATTCTAGTTGAAAATAACTGGTTGTCAGATTACCACATGCTTTAATATAAGATCAGACATCGGTAATGGAAGATCTATACATCAACATTAGCACTGGAAGGTGTTCTAGAGTTCAAAGATTACATAGCTTTGACACTAAAATTCTACTCCAATATTAACACTATGTATTACAAAACCACAAGAATAATATGCTTCGCAAAAGTGCTACTTCCTAGGATAGGGGAGAAAGTCTGTGTTACAGAATTATACCAGCAGAGGTCACTATTAGCAGAGGAATGGGGGGGAAAAAAGAAGCTCTTCTGTCTTAGCTCCAGCATAAAAAACCAATAATGTAGAAAGAGACTTGATTAATTTGTGTCTGGTTTAGCTGCAGGAGAGCAGATTCTCATTTCAGTTACAACCGTGTCAATGTGGAGTAATTCATTACCAGACTGAGCTACTCCAGGTTTACACCATAATGGATATAGGAATCTGCCCTAGTATCTCTGGCTAGCTAAAGAGGTAGTAGGAACCAATTTTGGAATACCCTTGCAGTGTACTATGAATGTGTTATTCTGAAATTTCTATAAATATGAATAGAAGGAATTTCTTTCCACTATTTGCTTCCAATCAACCCTTCTGTCTGTATTCACAAAACTGTGCTTCTGTGATTAGCTAAACAAATTGACATATTCAGAGCTACAGTGGGAATGAGTTCCAGTAGGTTTATATTGTTTGTTTTTCTCTATTCTCATATTTAATGTTTGAATCTACAATTTATGAGGCCTTGATGTTCATGCAAAATCATTAGTGCTATTCCCTGTGTAAATTTGTATTGTCAAACCAATCGTGAAGGTTATGGCCATCAGTTCTTTCAAAGGAAAAATAAGCAGACATAAATGCTACGATAAGGTTAACAAAGAGCTCATCCTTAAGGCTTCACCATTGATCTGAATGGGAGATGGGGGGACCTCCTTTACCATTATCATTATTACAGCATTTTGAAACTGAAGGCAATCTGTCATTTTGTGTAAATTCTCTTCTGCTTCTATAAACACAGCTGTAATCAATTAAAGACCTACTTGTGAAGGAGCTTTTGTGTGCTGTTCTATTCAGACATTGCTGAATTGTCTTTTAGACTGCCTGTAGGGAAACACTGGTAAGGTGATGGGAAAGTTCAAAGTGCCTAACTTTTCAATGTGGATTTTGTTATTGAGACTTTTTCTCTCTCTTTTTTCATATTGCTTATCATAACTGAGGTACAGAGTGGGTAATGGCTGTAGTTGACTAATAGTTTTGGCACATTTTGTTTAGAAAGAATGTAAAAATGTTTAAAATTATCTCCCAGTACAATTCCTTGTGCCTCTATGCACGGAAGCAAATAAATTATTTGTTCAAAAAGGAGTGAATGAAAAAAGTGCTCTTTAGGCATTCCACATGTATAGAAAAATTATTTGACACACAGGATCCTACTGCTGTTTAGTTTTCAGGTCAGTATTTTCAGTAAAATTTCTCCTGAGTTACACTCTTTTGCAGGACAAGAATTAGGACCTGACCATCACTTGCTTTCAGGGGACCAGATTCAATTTGTTATTGAGAGAAATAGCTCAAACAGATCATTCAAAGAACCAGATTAAACAGCCTCAAACTCCTCAGTAGTCTGAGCTGAAGCAACTGGCATGGACTAGAAATCTTGGGGAAAAGAGGGGAGAACTCCATTGTGGTCCACCAGTAAACACTGTTATTGGGTACAGATCAATGAAGGGAAGAAACAGGGTTGAACAGAAACTGTAGCTCTGTTGACAACAGAGACCACAACCTTACTCTGGTTTTACTAAGTTTTTCCTCAATACTTGAGTTTCAGGGCCCCTGATTAAGCACCAAGGAAAAACAGATTTGAAATGGAGTAAGCACTTCAGGATCTGGTCCAGGGATTTGTTTCTGTATTATGAATTAATTAAAAAAACAGATGTCCTGCAAAAAAGGGAACGAGTAATTAACAGACATTTATGGAAAGGAGCATATTAGACTGACTAGTTTATCTAGATGCAGGACTTCACTGGACTATGCAGGGTATCAGAGTTCGGTGCCAACTTCGATTTTTCACTGCACAGCCTGGTTGGGGAGGAAGATGAAATATTTGTTTGTCCCTCCACTGCCCTCTCTTCCCCTGTTTGGTGACCCAAGAATGGTAGTGGCCTGTTCACTTAAAACTCTTATTTAGCCAGAAGGACATTCTGACTTGGAAGGGATAGTGAGAAAAGGGGGAAATAGGAAAAAGATTTATGATTTTTCTATAAAAATATGAATAAAAAGAGAAAAAAGGAGACTGACGGGTATTTAATATATTTCCTGTTGTAATTCTTCTGCTTTTACTGACCAGAAGGTTAATGGTTGCAGCTTTTTCAAGTAGAGTACAGCTTACTACAAAAGAGTAGTGTACTATGCTACTGTAGCTAGCAAACATTCTCAACTTCATTTTTCGTTGAGTGACAGCTTTTTGGAGGTTCTCAGGGAGAGGCTCAATGTGTATAGCAGCCACTCTGAAGCTGAGTCAGGACACCTTAACTAAATTCATTCATTGCCTTGTCCCTAATGGGAGTTACAAGTGAAAGCTGCCAATTTGATGTTGGTAATATGGACTCTGCATTAGGGATTTGACTCAGACTGCCAGAATTCATTTCTGAACTTTAGCAGCTACAAGAATATTTTTTAGTCATCTGTAATTGATTTAAAGCCAGGTCCCAAAAGGACAAGCTTCCTTTTATGTACCATCTAGTTCTAGTCTAGGACAAATAATATTATCGTGTCATTTGTTTCGCTAGATGAGAGTAAGATCTAAAACAGGAGAGGAAAAAGAAGTCCACAAAATACCATGTATTGTACTCCCAGGTTCTGTTTGCTACACTTAATTTTATTACATTCTGATCCATACTTTCAGAAAAGAGTCACAGTCCGTTTATTACAACTTGAATATTTAATGCCACTAATGTGCAACCATTTTCAGATTAAATGAGGGCTGAAACCAAAACAAAGAGGAAATGCAGTTGTGCAAAAAGTACAATTTCCAAAGCTTCAGCTCACTGAGCACAGTACTTATTATCATCAGTTCATATTCAGGTCACATTTCTCCTTTCTTTGAAAAACAGGTCGAATATCCCTTAGAAAACTTCCTCACTTTCCCTGAAGAGTGAAGCTGGTTACAAGTTCAAGTAATGATTAATAATATTAAAGGTGCTCCACATTTTAACACATTTTCAAGTTCTGAGTCTCCTGCATCACAGATTATTGCTACTGTAACACATGGGCAAATTTTCCTAATAAGAACAGCTAAATATGTTCTCAGTAGCATCAATCCATACAGACTAAATTCCCAACATATAGAAAATGTCAGAGAAACTTAAACAGTTGAAAACCTAAGCTAGCAAAACTGCTATCCAGTCCTAATAGAGTCCTATTAGAATGGGTTGACTGTATGCTTGTGTGTCATTTTTTTAAAAAAATCAACATATTTTTTTCAGCTTCTATTCCCAATTTTCACTTCCAAAATGATTTTAATGTTCTTGAAACAGGAGTCATCTGTCAGACCTTGAATATACATACTGTATCTTTATCTTGCCGTCTTATACAGGTATATTTTTCAAAATGTTCAATAAATATATACGTTTATTCACATGAATGCACACAAGTGCTGTGGATACATGGGACAGAAGCAAGAACAGAGAAACCTAAGTCTGGAAGGCTAATCATCATTTGAGCTCAATGGTTTTAATAGCAAAAGCTTCCTTCTCCTTCCCACCCACTCAGCAGGGGTAAGCAAAGGAACCCAAGAAGGGTGAGGCCCAGTTAGCGTAACTGTTCAGCTCTTGAATGAATGTGCCATAGCTTTCACATAGTAACTGTCTGGCCTTCTCAGGCAGACTCCAAATTCCTGATGAAATGAAAACTTTCTTTCCTGAACTAGGCCTGGCATTCCTTGCAAACAATGGTCCTTTTCAAATAGTCTCTGAAATTTCACAGGTGAAGGGAACAGGGCAGTCATTTGATCCATCCACAAGAAGTCTGTTAGTATTTTAAAATGTGAAGACAGAGCCTATCATGGAAGCAGAGTCAAAATTGGCTAGTGACAGAAGAGTGCAATCTAGACCCACAGCTCCACAAATCCCTGTGAAGTATAAATCAGTTTTCAAGTTTTGTCTTTCAGCTCATGTTGCAGCTCCTTTTTCAAGTTTTTTCAACCGTGGGCTAAACTGCCCACAGAACTCTTGAGACAGGTTTCTAAAGTTGTATCACATGTTTTGGAACAGGAGCCTTCATGCTTCCTTTAACCAGAAACTCACACTGAAAAGTACAAATTAAAAGTCAGTCATTGCCAGGGTACAGTGTTGTACAAGGAAAAAATGCTTACAAGTTAGGACAAAATATAGAGTCAGGCTTTTCAGCTTTTCTGTTGTGGCCCTGTTTAAAACAGACAACTGTATCACACTGAGTCCAGTTGTTTTATAAATGTTATAAATTAACTAAATAATAAGCTGTCATTCATCATTTTTAAAGCTTCTATCTAAGAAAAAGGTACTGTAAAGGCTCCTTGAAAGCAGATAACAATTTGCTCTTTTTTTCAGTGGGGAAAAATGATTTTAGTAACACTCTTCCAACTTGGTTAAATCTCCAACTGTGATGGAATTAAATGAAATAGGGGTGCCAGTTCTGTGAAAAGATGCTCATGAAGCCAAAACACACAGAGACCACATGATAAATAGACCAAGTAGCTGGAGCCAACAGCCCATGAGCAGTCATAAATTAGGGACTGTACCATCAGTTTATGGTTACGTCTACATTGCAAATGAGTGCTTCCTTTCCAGTTTGAGTTGACAGAGGCTAAAGCTCTGCTCAAGCTAACAGGCAAAACATAGCAATGTAGATGGGGGCCAGCTCAAGCAAGCTATGTGGGTACAAACAGGGCCGCTTTCCTCCATAAAAAAATATTAAAAATTATATTTTATGACTGTGTTGGTATAAAGACGAATATAATCCAGGCTGGATTATATTCGTCTTTAAACCAACACAGTCGAAAAACATTTTCTTCTACCCTAAAAGTTCATTTTTTTCTTCTGATTTTAAAAGAAATTAAAACATTTTCATGGGCCCCTAAAAGTATCGTGGGCCCTAGGCACTGTGCTTATTGTGCCTAATGGATAAGTCGGCCCTGGGTACAAACCTGCCCAGTCCATGGGGGTATGCCATCACTGCAATTAAGACCCACAGCTGCTCCATGCCAGTAGATTCAGTTTCAGGGGCTATTTACTTGCAGGATAGACAGTCAGGTTCAAGATGGAATCCTGCTCCAGCACCCTGCTAGATAGGATGGTACCAAAGCTCAAGCTGCAGCCTGAGCCTGTGGGTGTGTCTAGACTACCGAGTTTTGTCGACAAAAGTGGACTTTTGTCGACAAAACTATACCAGCGTCTACACTACCGCTGAGTTCTGTCGACATAACGTCGACAGAACTCAGCAGTTTTGTCGACACTGGTATACCTCATTTTACGAGGCAAAACACCTTCTGTCGACAGAGTTCTGTCGACAGAAGGTGTTATTGCCTGTAGGGTTGCGTCCAGACTACGGGGTTCTGTCGACAAAGCAGCTTGCTTTGTCGACAGAACTCAATGTGTCTGGACGCTCTTTGTCGACGGAAGTTTTGTCGACAGTATCTGTCGACAAAACTTCCGGCGACAAAACGCGGTAGTCTAGACGTACCCTGTGTGTCTACATTGCAGTTAAACAGCCCCTGAGCCTGAGCCCCACAAGCCAGAATAAGATGGCATAGACAAGTCACAGGAGTCTAACTGGAGTGTAGACATACCTCGAAGTACACACGGAGGCTATGTCTAGACTACATTGATTTATCAGAAAAAAGTACACATATTGCAGAGCACAATTTGCGTACCTTATTCCAATAGCCTCTTTCAAAAAAAATTCCCCAAATTTGGCCCATCTACACTGGGCCAAAATTTTGAAAAACTGCCTCTTTCGGAGGAGCCCTTCTTCCTCGTGGAAGGAGGAAGACGGGGCTTCTGAAAGAGCGCATCTGCTCTTCCACAAAAAAAAGCGGAAGAGCAGACACGTTCCCTGGACGCAGCGGGGTTTTTCCAGGATGCCTCCGGTATCCCAGAAAACCCCCGTAGTGTAGACATAGCCTGAGAGGCTAGCCCAAGCCATGCCCCATGCTTCTGCTGGCCACACTGCAATTATTATCATGCTAGCTCCAGCAGTACTAGCCTGTGTCTGTCTCTTAGCTTCAGCAGTGTCTTTTTTTTCCATAATAAATTCATGAATATTATTAATAGTGTTACATAGTAATTAGTGTCTCAAATTCAGAATGCTTCTGGGTGTTTGGATTACTGTCCGTCACACCCGAAATGTAATACTTAATGTTCTGTTTCTAGGGAAACAGGTTTCACTTACCTGATACTGCATAAGCAGTATTAGAAATGGGCTCAAGTCGGGAGAACTATAGGCTGGAGATGGATTGTGAATGAATTAACAGATTAGTTTGGATAAACAGGAATACAGCCCAAGTGCTTATAGATAGGCTAATTAAATCACAAAATAAGCGGCATGGACGCTATGCACACTTCTTCCCTCTTAACTCTTTGGGCATTGGGAAAGGTTTTGGTAGTATTTAATAATTGGATTGAAATAGCTATTTGCCAGCATAAAGGGAAATTTACTTCACTGTTTGAGCTGTCTATTGCATCATACTGAAACCTAGCGTTATTACTAGGCAGAGACACACACTCTCCCTGCTGCTTGTTGTACTAGTCACTTAATCAGCTCCCAGTCAATCAGTGAATAACTAAATTTCAGCTGATTCAGTGGAGAAATAAATCTCCCAGATGAGGCTTCTTACAGCATATAAATATATATATAAACAAATGCCATATTAAAATAAAAACTATTTGGATTCCCCCAGTTCCAACAATAAACTTTATGAATCCAAGCTGGGCTCCTTCACCTTAGAGAACAAGTTTCTTTCTCCAACTTCAACCCTGAGCCAAACCCTTCTGCTGCTCTCTGGCAAAATGAAGCATTTCTGGCCCCAAACACATTTCTGGTATCATCTCATCCCACAATGCATCTGATTTTTTCTACCTCCACCTGCCAGGGGTTCAAGAACTTCACCTATGCTCAGGTGTGCTGTGCTCAGTGTCAGCAACAGGAGCAGCTGCACTGGTATTTGCAGTAGTACTTACACCCCTATGAATAGGGCTAAACTGTTTTCATCATTGTCAAGACAGGAGGCCTTTAAGCCATGTCTCTATATCCTTTGCAGACAGTGTAGGAAAGGCTCTGCCTGCCCCTGCCTCCCATCAGCATGACCTTATCCTATTTCTCAGAATAGCCAAAGGAAGCCATTTCAAGATGTGCCTTACAGTCAGGCATGTACCCAGGAGTGGGACTGACCTATGCATTTGATTTTTTCCCCTTCTTCACTGAAGGACTTTGTATTTGTCCTTATTCAGACTAGTTTGTCAAAATTGTTTTTAATTCTAATCCTGTCCTCTGAAGTGCTTTTGACCCATCCCAGTTTGGTATCACTAGCAAATTTTATAAGCATATTTTCCACTCCATTATCCAAGTCATGAATACAAATGTTAAGTAATGCAGGTTGAACCTCTCTCACCCAGCACCCTTGGGACCTAACCAGTGCTGAACCAGAAAATTTGCCAAACCATGGGAGCCAATATTGCCTAGCAGCATTACCAATGCTTCCACAGCGTACTGGGCTCTTAGAAGACACTAGGGGTAAATTAGAGCTAAACAACAGCACAGAACAATGAGGCTGTGTCTACACTGGCGTGAACTTGCTCAAAAGCGACTGCTCTTGCGCAAAATCCATGGGTCCGGACTTAGTGCATCCGAGGGTACTGAGGGAGTTGGCAAATGTCATTGAGGAGCCTTTGGCTATTATCTTTGAAAAGTCGTGGAGATCGGGAGAAATCCTGGATGCTTAGAAAAAGGCAAATGTAGTGCTCATCTTCAAAAAAGGGAAGAAGAAGGATTCAGGGAACTATAGGCCGGTCAGTCTTACCTCGGTTCCTGGAAAAATCATGGAAGGGATCCTTAAGGAATCCATTTTGAGGCACTTGGATGAGAGGAAAGTGATTAGGAATAGTCAGCATGGATTCACAAAGGGCAAGTCGTGCCTGACCAATCTGATTAGCTTCTATGATTTGGTAACTGGCTCGGTGGACATGGGAAAGTCAGTGGATGTTATATACCTTGACTTCAACAAGGCTTTTGATACCATCTCCCACAATACTCTTGCCAGCAAGTTAAGGGATTGTGGATTGGATAAATGGACGGTAAGATGGATAGAAAGATGGATAGAAAGATGGCTAGAAGGCCGGGCCCAGCGGGTAGTGATTAACGGCTCGATGTCAGGATGGCGGTCGGTTTCTAGTGGAGTGCCCCAAGGTTTGGTTCTAGGACCGTTTTTTTCAATATCTTTATTAATGACCTGGATGAGGGGATGGATTGCACCCTCAGCAAGTTTGCGGATGACACTAAGCTGGGGGGAGAGGTAGATACGCTTAAGGGCAGAGATAGAGTACAGAATGACTTAGACAAATTGGAGGATTGAGCCACAAGAAATCTGATGAGGTTCAACAAGGACAAGTGTAGAGTCCTGCACTTGGGATGGAAGAATCCCAAGCATAGTTACAAGCTGGGGACCAACCAGTTAAGTAGTAGTTCTGCAGAAAGGGACCTGGGGGTTACAGTGGATGAGAAGCTGGATATGAGTCAACAGTGTGCCATTGCAGCCAAGAAGGCTAATGGCATATTAGGTTGCATTAAGAGGAGCATTGCCAGCAGATCCAGAGATGTCATTATTCCCCTTTATTTGGCTTTGGTGAGGCCACATCTGGAGTATTGTGTCTAGTTCTGGGCCCCACACTACAAAAAGGATGTGGACGCATTGGAGAGGGTCCAGCGGAGGGCAACCAAAATGATTAGGGTGCTGGAGCATATGACTTATGAGGAGAGGCTGAGGGAGTTGGGTCTGTTTAGTCTGCAGAAGCGAAGAGTCAGAGGGGATTTGATAGCAGCCTTCAACTTCCTGAAGGGAGGTTCCAAAGAGGATGGAGAGAGGCTGTTCTCAGGAGTGACAGATGGCAGAACAAGGAGCAATGGTCTCAAGTTGTGGTGGGAGAGGTCCAGGTTGGATATTAGGGAAAACTATTTCACTAGAAGGGTAGTGAAGCACTGGAATGGGTTACCTAGGGAAGTAGTGGAGTCTCCATCCCTAGAGGTGTTTAAGTCTTGGCTTGACAAAGCCCTGGCCGGGGTGATTTAGTTGGAATTGGTCCTGCCTAGAACGAGGGGATGGACTTTATGACCTTCTGAGGTCTCTTCCAGTTCTATGATTCTATGATTGTATGATTCTAAAAACTTACTGCCTGTCTACACTGGCCACGTGTTCTTGTGCAAATAAACTGATGTTCTAATGTATGAAATCAGGGCTTCTTGCGCCAGAACTCTGATGCTCCCTCTCAGGAATAAGCCCTTTTGCGCAACTGTTCTTGCACAAGAGGCCGGTGTAGACAGGCAACATGAATTTCTTGAGCAAGAAAGCCCTATGGTTAAAACGGCCATCAGAGCTTTCTTGCGCAAGAGAGCGTCTACACTGGCATGGATGCTCTTGTGGAAAAGCACATGCCAGTGTAAACGCTCTCTTGCGCAACTGCTTTAACGCAAGAACTCTTGCTCTAAAGAGTTTTTGCCCAAGATCACACCAGTGTAGACGTATTCTGAGAGCCAGGAGTGGTGGCTGTAAACACACTTTATAGGACAATGGGAAACTTGACCACACCCATGATAAGCAGACATCCAGTTAACTAAAATCATGACGGATCATGAATGTTGCCAGACCAGAGAGTGCCAAACTAGAGATTCATCCTAGAACCTCAGGATTGACTCATGCAGGACCCCACTCAAGACTCCCTCCAATAGCCAACCATTGATAACTATGGCCTTTCAATGAGTTGTGCATTCATTTTATAGTGATTTCATCTATATCCCATTTTCCTAGTTAGTTTGGGAAAGTGTTAGGTGGAACTAGATCAAAGCCCTTACCATGAAAAAAAGCTATATCAAGTCTTCCACTTCTCCCCTTCCAGTAAGTCAGTAACCCTGTCAAAGAAGAAAGTTAAGGTAGTTTGGCATGATATGTTCTTGATAGATTAATTCTATCTATTCCTTACAACCTTGCATTTCCCCTTCTTGATAAAAATTGCATTGAATATCTGGTCTCCATTAATGTTTTTGATGAGGAATGAAGCAAAATATGTATTGAACACCTCAATGTTATTGGTGTCTTCAGTTATTAGCTCTTCTTTGCCACTAAGTAGATGATCTACACTTTCCTTCATTTTTATCCTACTCCCAATGTATTTAAAGAACCTTTTCTTGTTGCCTTTTATATCCTCTGCTAGGTGTAACTCAGTTTGTGCCTTAGCCTTTCTGATTTTGTCCCTATATGCTTGTGCTGCACGCTTTTTTTTTTTTTTTTTTTTTTTTTTGTAACTCCTCCTTAGCAATATATCCTTACTAGCTAGAGTTACCTGGCATTGCTTGGGAAACCGGAGGAACAAAATGTAGAAAAACAGTAGTCCATTATCTTTTTTTGAATGGTAGAAAAGATGCACTGATTTCTACAGGGACTAAAATATAGGTCCGCGTCATCCCCAGTGGGGGGTGTGTGTGTGACCCCAGGTGGAGGGGAGGTTACATGCAGGAGGGGCACCCGAGCCCATGCCCGGGGCTGCAGGTGCCATGGGGGGCAGGGCCGGTGCCCAAGCCATTGTGCGCATGGGAGTCCGGGCACTGTGTGCCAGCGCAGAGGGTGTGGGGAAAGAGGGTCACTTATGTAATTTCGTGGGTGGGAGGGGGCGAGTCCCAGATGGCGCTGGGGGCTGCAGGCAGCAGGCACGGGACCTAGGGTGGGCAGGGTGGCCCCTGCAGCACAGCGTGGCGGGTTACTTTTTGATTTTTACAGCTTGAGCTTGGGCCTGATCAGGTCCAAAAGTACCTTAAAACCTTTTCCTGGAGGAAAGGTTATCCCATGCAAAGTTTGGTTGCGGTAGCTCTCAAAGGGTATGTCTACACTACCCCGCTAGTTCAAACTAGCGGGGTAATGTAGGCATACCGCTCTTGCAAATGAAGCCCGGGATTTGAATTTCCCGGGCTTCATTTGCATAAGCCGGCCGGCACCATTTTTAAATGCCGGCTTGTTCGAACCCCGTGCCGCGCGGCTACACGCGGCACGGGGTTCGAACAAGCCGGCATTTAAAAATGGCGCCGGCCGGCTTATGCAAATGAAGCCCGGGAAATTCAAATCCCGGGCTTCATTTGCAAGTGCGGTATGCCTACATGACCACCCTAGTTCGAACTAGGGTGGTAGTGTAGGCATACCCATAGTGTCCAAGTTATTAGCGCACAAACTTACAAACATTCTCCTTTATATATTAGATTTTCAGGATTCTTTTATGATTGTCAGCTCATTGAAGAGCTAGATGGAGACACAGTGGCCTCTTACTATTGTTCCCATTTTTCCTTTGCACCAAGATAATATTAAAGGCATAAGTGAAAACTAACTCCTTTAGAAATCTCCAGCTTTCTTGCTCTCCTTTTTTTCCCCTTCGTTTTTCCTTCCAATGGGACCTTATCTACCTTATTTCTGAGTTTGACAAAGTCTGTTTTTTGAAGTCCATTGTCATTATTCTGCTGCTCTCACTCCTTCCATTCCTTAGAAGAATACTTTCTAACATTTCATGATCACTTTAATTGAGATTGCCTAAAACCCTCAGATTCTTGTTGGTCAGAATCCAATGTAAATAGCATTCCCTCAGTTACATCCTTCTTTTCTAAAACAAATAATTGTCTTCAAAACATTCCAGGAATGATTGGAAATTTTGTGCTTTGCCAACAGATGCTTGGATAATTACTACCTGCTCTTGTGTTTTGCATATTTCTGTTGTTTGTTCTAGAAATTCCTCATCTACCTAATCTTCCTTATTTATCTATACCATGACAGCATTCCTATCTTTTACCTTTTTATTTTTATCCAAAGACTCTCAGCAGCTTGTTATCTCCTTCAGGACTTCAGAACAAGTGTCTACATATTGATGCAACACCTCCTCTCTTTACAGCCCTTCTATGCCAATATTTCAGTCATAAGAATTAGCCCACCAAATCTGTAGGGCCAAATAAGTCACAATTTAACTTTTCCTAATATTTCTAGTTCTTTCCTTTTATTTCCCATACTCCTGGTTCTCATGCGTAGACCTCTCAGAAGGTCCAAGATGAGAAGATTCCCCACTAAATTCCCTCTTGTTCTTAGGACCCTACTATAATTTTCTGTATCACCAACATCTAGTCCTCTGTTAAGGTTTTTTTTTAAATTCTTTCGTGGGGACTTTTATCATCTGCCCCCTTTGAACCTACCTTAAATCCCTCCTCACTACGGGTATGTCTACACTACCCTCCTAGTTCGAACTAGGTGGGTAATGTAGGCATACCGCACTTGCAAATGAAGCCCGGGATTTGAATTTCCCGGGTTTCATTTGCATAAGCGGGGCGCCGCCATTTTTAAAACCCCGCTTGTTCGAACCCCGTGCAGTGCGGCTACACGGGGCACGAACTAGGTAGTTCAAACTAGGAAGCCTTCCCCTTCTTAATCAGGTGACCGTCATCTCTACACTGAATCTCTTCTTTTTGGAACAGTACCGCACAATCAAAGAAACCAAAACCCTCCTGTCAACACCACCAACAAAGGCAGATACATTTGTCTCTGCCTCGGCCCTTGGTCTCAACTAGGAGAATGGACAAGACCATCACTTGCAACCCTATCCCTTTTACTTTTGCTTTCAGAGCTCTGTAGTTATTGCTGATCTATTCAAGGGAAATACCTAGCAGTTTGGGAGGACAGGAGGATGAGCAGAAGGGGTAGAGAGTAAAGGGATGGATAAGCCTTAGCAACCTTCATGCTCACAGGATCCATGCAGGTAGCTCACCCCCAGGAACATCATGTCAAGTTAGCAGATAGTTGTCCCCCAGTTATTTCGTCCTCCTCAGAAGGTAGTCCTTCACCAGCAGCACCTACATTTGCTACGTTTTCACCATGAACATGTGTCCTTTTTGGTTGCACACGAGAAAAGAGAGGGTATGTCTACACTACAAAGTTAATTCGAACTAACAGACGTTAGTTCGAATTAACTTTGATAGGTGCTACACATGCAAACCGTTAGTTCGAACTTAATTCGAACTAGCGGTGCGCTTAATTCGAACTAGGTAAACCTCATTCCACGAAGACTAACGCCTAGTTCGAATTAACTAGTTCGAATTAAGGGCTCTGTAGCCACTTAATTCGAACTAGTGGGAGACTAGCCCTCCCCAGCTTTCCCTGGTGGCCACTCTGGCCAACACCAGGGAAACTCTTCTGCCCCCCTCCCGGCCCCGGAGCCCTTAAAGGGGCACGGGCTGGCTACGGTGCCCGTGCCAGGTACAAGCCTGCCAGCACCCAGCCAGCAGACCCTGCAACTGGCACGGCTCGAGCCGGCCACCCGCTGCCACCCAACCCTCCGCCTCTTCCCAGAACCAGGCTGGCGGCTCCTGGGAGCTTGCCCAGGACCGCAAGAGGTGGGCGCCCGCCTGGTCTAGTGCAGACATCGTGGATCTCATCCACGACCTCCGCACTAGGCACAGGAAAGTGGCCGTCTAGGGCAGGATAGCTGCCAGCCTGGCCACCCAGGAGCAGGTTGGCATGAAAATCAAGGTGGTCCACTGAGACCCCCAACCCTGAGCCCTGAGCTTACAATGGCCGTCCTGGGTCAGACCAAAGGTCCATCTAGCCCAGTCGCCTGTCTGCCGACAGCAGCCAACACTAGATATCCTGGAGTGGATGGACCGAAGACAATGACCAAGCCATTTGTCGCGTGCCATCCATCTCCAGCCTTCCACAAACAGAGGCCAGGGACACCATTCCTACCCCCTGGCTAATAGCACTCCGTGGACCCAACCTCCACCACTTTATCTGACTTCTCTTTAAACTCTGTTCTAGTTGTAGCCTTCACAGCCTCCTGCAGCAAGGAGTTCCACAGGTTGACTATGCTTTGTGAAGAAGAACTTTCTGTTGTTAGTTTGAAGCCTGCTACCCATTCATTTCATTTGGTGTCCTCTAGTCCTTCTATTATGGGAACTAATGAAGAACTTTTCTTTATGCATCCTCTCCACACCACTTGTGCTTTTATAGACCTCTATCATATCCCCCCTCAGTCTCCTCTTTTCTAAGCTGAGAAGTCCCAGTCTCTTTAGCCTCTCTTCATATGGGACCTGTTCCAAACCTCTGATCATTTTAGTTGCCCTCCCCTCTCCCACCCTCTCTCTTCCCCTCTCCCACCTTCTTTTCCCAGGCTCCCCAAGTTTTGTTCAATAAAGAGAGATTCTATTTTTTAACACACGTGTCCTTTATTTTGAACATCAGGAAGGGGGGCTAGTGAGGGGTAAGTGGAAGGAGGTGATTGGCAGAGATGCTCAATGACTTCTTTGTTTCGGTCTTCACCGAGAAGTCTGGAGGTGTGCCTAACGTAGTGAATACAAGCAGAGAGAGGGTAGGTTTAGAAGATAGGATACACAAAGAACAAGTTAAAAGTCACTTAGGAAAGTTAGATGTCAGCAAGTCCCCAGGTCCTGATGAAATGCATCCCAGGATACTCAAGGAGCTGATAGGGGAGGTATCTGAGCCTTTAGCTATGATCTTTGAAAAATCATGGCAGACAGGGGAGATTCCAGAAGACTGGAAAAGGGCAAATATTGTGCCCATCTATAAAAAGGGGAATAAGAACAACCCAGGAAACTATAGACCGGTCAGTTTAACGTCTGTCCCAGGGAAGATAATGGAGCAGGTAATTAAGGAAATCCTATGCAAACTCTTGGAAGGTAATAAAGTGATAGGGAATAGCCAGCATGGGTTTGTGAAGAACAAGTCATGCCAAACTAATCTGATAGCTTTCTTTGATAGGATAACGAGCCTTGTGGATAAGGGAGAAGCGGTGGATGTCATATACCTAGACTTTAGTAAGGCATTTGATACGGTCTCGCATGATATTCTTATTGATAAACTAGGCAAATATAACTTAGATAGGGCCACGATAAGGTGGGTGCATAATTGGCTGGATAACCGTAGTCAGAGAGTTGTTGTTAACGGTTCTAAATCCTGCTGGAAAGGGATAACAAGTGGAGTTCCTCAAGGGTCTGTTTTGGGACCCGTACTGTTCAATATCTTCATCAATGATGTAGATATTGGGATAGAGAGTACGCTTATTAAGTTTGCAGATGATACCAAACTGGGTGGGGTTGCGACTTCTTTGGAGGATAGGGACATAATTCAAAATGACCTTAGCAAGTTAGAGAAATGGTCAGAGGTAAACAGGATGAGGTTTAATAAAGAGAAATGCAAAGTGCTCCACTTAGGAAGGAACAATCAGTTCCATACATACAAGATGGGAAGCGACTGTCTAGGAAGGAGCATGGCGGAAAGGGATCTAGGGGTCATAGTGGACCACAAGTTGAATATGAGTCAACAGTGTGATGCTGTTGCAAAAAAAGCAAATATGATTCTAGGTTGTATCAACAGGTGTGTTGTAAGCAAAACTCGTGAAGTCATTCTGCCGCTCTACTCTGCACTAGTTAGGCCTCAGCTGGAGTACTGTGTCCAGTTCTGGGCGCCACATTTCAAGAAAGATGTGGAGAAATTGGAAAGGGTACAGAGAAGAGCGACAAGAATGATTAAAGGTCTAGAGAACATGACCTATGAAGCCAGGCTTCATGAACTGGGCTTGTTTAGTTTGGAAAAAAGAAGATTAAGGGGGGACATGATAGCGGTTTTCAAATATCTAAAAGGGTGTCACAAGGAGGAAGTAGAAAATTTGTTCCTCTTGGTTTCTGAGGACAGGACAAGGAGTAATGGGCTTAAAGTGCAGCAGGGGAGGTTTAGATTGGACATTAGGAAAAAATTCCTAACTGTCAGGGTGGTCAAATATTGGAATAAATTGCCAAGGGAGGTGGTGGAATCTCCCTCTCTGGAGATATTTAAGAACAGGTTAGATAGACATCTGTCAGGGATGGTGTAGGTGGAGCTTGGTCCTGCCTTGAGGGCGGGGGGCTGGACTCGATGACCTCTTGAGGTCCCTTCCAGTCCTATTATTCTATGATTCTATGATTCTATGAGGGAGGAATGGGGCACGAGCCCCCGATGTGGAGGACTGGGCTGGCTCTGCGGGCTCCTCGGGGTGGAAACTCTCCTGAAGCCCCTTGATTGACCCCCCCCCCCGCTCTGGATGGCAGCCTGCGGCAAGTGCATCCGGGCTGATGGCCGAGTGCTGTGATGTGCCGAGTGTGGGCACTCAGGGCACTCCAAGCCAGGACTGCTTTGCAAGCGGGGAACCCCTGAGAATTGTCTGTCCGGGGTGGGGGTCGGGTCCCTTTAAGCACAGCCCTCGGCTAGCCTGAGGCAGCAGCTCCACACTCTAAGTCCTAATCTGATGCCCTGCTGGCACTGCCTCCGGCCATCCTTAACCTCAGTTCAGGGTCCACTCAGTGTGGACATGCTAGTTCGATTTAGCAAAATGGTAATTCGAAGTGGTTTTTAAGTCTAGATGCACTAATTCGAATTAGCTTAGTTTGAATTAACTAAGTTAGTTCGAATTAGTGCTGTAGTGTAGACATACCCAGAGAGATGTGCTCAGTTTTGATGTCTCCCAGTTAAAATGAACAGAAACTGGCTACACGTTACAGATCGGACTCTATTGCTCAACACATTTAAACTCCTCCCACAGACTGGTCAGAAACACATGCAGATTATAATGTATGGCAGTAATTTTCTTTGTGAAGTATCCACACATGCTACATATACAACAAAGTCTTGATTATCCAAGATTGAAGCTCTATGTTTTTCTAAACAGACGCATATCCTGCAATTTCTATGTATTACATTGATTCACTACCCAAATGCTCACGTAAACAAATGTTTTCAGATTTCTGTATCCCAGTTGGATAATTGGGTTTGTATTGTAACTAACTTCTTGCATCATTTTGATTTTGAATTGCACAGAAAGAATAAAGTGAAATGTTCAATTTGATGCTTAGATATTTAAGGATCATACACTAGTTTTATAGAAGAGTATCAAATCATATAACAATCTGATCATTTGAACAGATGTTCAGATTAATGCCCATGAGATCACTGCAAATGGCAACACTGTGAAAAATACAGAACAATATATCCTACAGGATTGCTAGATTATATAAACAACTTCCTCTCCCATTCCCTTAATAATTGACTTTTAATACTGTTTAGATTAAACAAATTGCTTGAAAATACACCAACTGGTATTATATAAAAAATCTTTCATCCCATGTATGACTAGGCGCTTTGTGTATAAGGCTACATCTCCTCCAGAAAACTGAACCATTGGTAACTGAATCCAAAGGATACCACTGGCATCATGATCAATGGTGCAGTGTGTTCACACTAGCAATGCTCTTGCAGTCACAGTTTTGCCCTACATCAAACACTAATACTTTACTATGCCACTGAAATGCACGGTTCTTATTGCACATTTCACAGCACAGCTTTCTGTAGTAGTGGCTTCTGGAGGATTTTGACAAGCCTTCTGAGAGCCCTCGAGACTTATATGAGAAGTAAGATTTCCACAATTCTTCAGGCAGTAGTACTATTTCCTAGTGCTTTTCTGAAAATGAAGACCAGGGTGAACTTTTAACTCATCAAGGAAAGTGTCTGCTGAAGCTTTTGAAAAACATCTGAAGTGGAAGCAAGAAGGAATTCTCTAAGGGTACGTCTACACTAGCTCGTTAGTTCGAGCTAGGTAGGGTAATGAGGGCAAGCGAAGTTGCAAATGAAGCCCGGGATTTAAATATCCCGGGCTTCATTTGCATGCTCCCGGGCGCCACCGTTTTTAAATCCCCCTTAGTCCGAACTCCGTGCCCGCGGCTATACGCAGCATGGAGTAGGTAGTTCGAATTAAAGATCCATGAGGAGTAATGGTAGTTCGAATTAGGATCTTTAATTTGAACTACCTACTCGGTGCCACGTGTAGCCGCAGGCACAGAGTTCGGGCTAAGGGGGATTTAAAAATGGCGGCGCCCAGGAACATGCAAATGAAGCCCAGGATATTTAAATCCCGAGCTTCATTTGCAACTCTGCTTGCCCTCATTACCCTACCTAGCTCGAACTAACGAGCTAGTGTAGATGTACCCTAAGTGTGCAGAAGCTATTCATAGAACTCATGTCTTTATTTTATACCTCCCACAAAATAAAGGAGTGATATATATATAAGAAGTAGTAGTCAGGAGTAAAGCAAGCCTGCTCTTTGCAGGTTTCTGGAAGTGTAGTTTGTCAAAGGATGACCAAGTATAATACCAGAATTTATCCAAAACTCTAGAATTTTCCTTAGTGGACCCGTATTTCCAACAAATATTTTGGAATTAATATGTCTACTGTGATCCTGGGTCACCCTGCACGCACCCTTTTGACATTGCTCAGGAAACCACAACTGGATTAATTGATCCATACAGACATGTATTCAGCTATTTACTCAGCAGGTATATGCTGGTGACAGTGTTCTGTAGGGAGACAAAGCAAGATGGCTATGTCTATTTATAACTTCTTAACTGAGTGAGGAACCCCCACAAACTTTTGAAAAACTTAAAACATGCCCAGATTATGTTTTCTATTATTCCCCTCCTCAAATATAGACGATGATTTCAGTATGAGCTAGAATTTTCCTTTTTACTGTGGTGCCATTAGCACCCTGATCCAATAAAAAATGCGGGTGGAATTCAGGTTCTCCTCCTTACCTTCTTTTTCTCTCAGCATTAAATTGCACGGTGACTCTGATTTCCAGTTTTGCCTTAGACTGCCTGGGACTTCAGAATGAGGATACATTTTTTATTCTGAACTAGACCTGCTTTAGACAGTTTGAACTTCTGTCTCCAATTCATAGCTCAACAATGGAAAATGAGATAGAAAGGGGACACTGATAGAGGGAAATGCCACACTGCTAATTTGAAAGTTTGCTAATACAGAAACTCACTAACACAGAGACAAGCATACTGCTCCGTGGAATGCAGTATCCAAGCTAGGCTGCTGAGCCTATGAAAGACAGTTGTTACCCTCATTATCAGTCTTTATATCCTCAGAGGGTCATCACAGAAAAAAGCAATGAGGCCAACCCCTATTGAGTGCAGAGGTAACTGGAGGAAACTGGTAAGGAACACAGGAATTGTGGCCCTGTAAGAAGGGAAGAGCATCTGGACACTCACCCTGATCCTGTTATAGTGGCTTAATAAGAAAGACCCCCTAGCCACAGCATGAACTAACTAGTTAAGTAGCAAGCTAAGCTGAAAGGTTGACCGAAGAGTAGAGAGACAAATTCCTCTAACTATGCTGACAATGTCTTCCCTCAGTTAGCTGGTAAGAAATACGCAGATGTATATCTCGATATATGTAGCAAACTCTTCCTTGTGATTCCATTCTCTCTGTTTTTTAATACTTTTTCAAGATTACTGTTATGTGGGTAATTTCACATTAGCCACTAGACGCAGTGGGGAAGAGAGAGAGCGAGAACCCTGCAATCTCTGTGGAGGGGTGCTGAAAGGTAAAGAGTTTCTGGAAGTTACACTCTCCTTCACACACACGCTGACTTGGTCAAGAGAACAGGAGTCTGCTCCCAGTCAATTGTGGTGCCATTAACCTGGGACAGGCAAATAATGGGAGACACCAAAACCAAAGAAGAGACTGCTGTTGGCAGTGGTGTTGCTTTCACAGTTCCAGGCCTTGTTTTATTGGTCCTTTACTTGACCTTTTCTCAGCACTCTTTGTCATGACACATGCAGCACATTTGACTAAATTGCTTGGACGTACTGCCATACCTCAATAGCATTCCAGTGACACTTCAGCTTGCTTGGTTTCTCTTCATCTCCCACAGCAGTCGCCAGTGCCTGCACAACAGCCTTAGGCCACCTGACAGCATACTCACGAGGCTCCCTGCAAGACATGTTGGCAACAGAAGCAGGAAGAAGCAGAGATAGATCTCTTGAGAGGCTTCTCTTTATCTATTCGTCCTTTGGGCTTCTAATTGAGCATCGAGCCTCCACAGTCATTCTCCATCTCTTGCCATCTTTAGCGATAGTCTTGATTTGATCCCATGTTAAGCCAGCTCCTTTTACTTCATCCAGGAAGCTTTGTCGCCATGTTTGTTTGGGACGTGCCCTTTTCCTTTTTCCCTTTGGATTCCATTCTAACGCTTGTCTCATGATGCACTCCTCACAGTCCTTACACAGGATGTGGCCTGTCCATTGTCATTTTCTCTTCTTAATCTGGACCTCCATGGGTTTCTGACTTGTTTTGGTCCACAAGGTTTTGTTTGGCATCCTATCATACCGCTTTTGGTGGAGAATGTGTCCAAGACATTTATTAACAAACGTCTGAATTCTCTTAGGCTACGTCTAGACTACAAGCCTCTTTTGTAAGAGGCTTTTTCAATGAGAGCACCCAGGCAGTCTGGATGCTCTCTTTCAAAAAAGCACTGTTTGCATTCAACAATGCCTTTTTCTGAAAGAGCACTTTAGAAAAAAGGCGTTCTTCCTCATAAAATGACGTTTTCCACAGTCAAAAAAACTGCTGCGTTATTTCGATTTAATTTCAAAAGAACACGGCAGCAGTCTAGACACAGGTGAAATTTTTCGAAAAAGAGCCACTTTTTTCCGAAAAAAACCCTGTAGTCTAGACACACCCTTAGTGTTGCTCTGGACAACGTGCCACACCTCCGAGCCCTACAGCAGCACTGATTTCAAATGAAAAGTGAAAATGCATAGTTTGGTTCTTGTTGAAATGGCTCTTGTACCACAAACTGGTCATAGTATGGCAAAGGCTTGTTGCACCTTTTACAGTCTCGCACTGATGTCCTCTTCAGTTCCCCCATTCTTGCTGATAACACTCCCCAAATATACAAAGTGGTCAACCTCTTCTACTGCTTTCCCTTCTATTGTAATTTCACCTTCCTGTCTGTTATTAATTCACATCATCTTGGTCTTCTCTTGATTAATCTTGAGGCTCACTCGCTCAGCTGCTTCCTGTAGGGCATCCATCTTCTTTTGCATATGATATAATTTGTCTGCAAGCAGGGCTAAGTTGTCTGCAAACTCTAGATCTTCAAGCTTCCTAGTTTGAGTCCATTGGAGTCCCCTTCCTGAGTCAGCATATGCTGTTTTTGTGGAAAATAACATACAGCTGAGCGCCTGTGTGTGTTTGTGTGTGCGTGTGAGCGTGCAGTACTATTTGTGTGCGCTGCGTACAGATGAGTAGTTTTCAGAAAGGAGGCCATAAATGCTCTCCTAGTAATGACTGGTGCATGCTGTGAAAACTTTTTGAACCACTAGAGCTTTTATAATAGCGATCACTGGTTTGCTATTATTGTAGATGGGGGAAGTCAGGCACCATGAGCCCCACATGGTGGTTAGCTTTACCTGAAGCAAATTGAATTAAAAAAAGTGGCGCAAACACATGTCAACGGGCACACTTGAGAAGATGTATGAGGTGAGTCATGGCGTAGACCAGGGTTTAATGGCAATGTAACAATCAGCTTTTGAATGAAGCACATAACAATTGTGTCAATCTTCCTCTTTCATGCACACAGAAATCCTCGTGGTCTATAACATTTTCACAGATGTGAGTCTCCTTTCAGTTCTGCTGCAGCTTCCCCATCACCCCACCCGTTGTATTGACGTTTAAAATGCTGACTGCTCAAGATCTGCAAAGGCTGGAAAAGAGCTGAGCCTTCTGGTGCTGTGGGAGTACCTTGTAAGAAAGGTATCATTAGTGCAATTTGGCTTCTTTATTTGTACGTGGGGAAGCTGGTTCTTGCTCATTTTCTGGAACTCTGCTTCACCACACTACTGTTTTAGTTGGCTATATTAGCCTTTTTATTAGAACAAATGTGGGTCCAGAAATTGAAGAAACATAAATAGAAGGTCCACTGTAGTCTACACTCTTCAGGGAAAATAAACATCTTAGGACTTAAAAATATGGATATATCTGTTTGAGTAACAGGAAAGGCCTAAATGGCTCTTTCTTATGGGCAAGACTAACTGGAAATATTATACTGAGCTTTTCTTGAAGGATTTTATTTATTCATTTTCCCTTTTTTTACAACCCACCAAATCTCAGAAGCATAATGTGGGTAATATCTTCTGCTTTAAATATTATATGTTTCAGCAAGACATGCCACTTATGAGAATGACTTGCAGGAGTGCTTGAAAATGAAGCTTCCTTCAAGCAGCTTTTTTAATCCTTTAATTTACTTTAAAGTAACAACAACTAAAAACAGTAAATGTGAATTTTTTCTTGTTAGGAAAAGGTGGCACACTCCATTTAGTTTTTAATCCTGAAAAGGGTATGTTCAAGCTGTCAGATTTCATAGGAATTTAAAGTAAGAGTAAGATAAATATATTGGATGCTAGCAATAACAACTCTGACAAAACAGAATGTGCTGGGTATTAGTGTTCTTTGTTAACTGCATAATGGCTGTTTGTTAGCACATAGTCCAACTATTTTTTCTTCACAACCCAGAAGCAGCTATTCTTACTTCTGCCAACCACGGGCGATGGGCTATATTTGCAAAACCCATACCCACAGAGACTACCAAAATACCCACATGAAACCTGACCCACCTAGTAAATGAAAAACTCACAATGATGGTCTGCTGCCTAAACCTTAAAACTGCCCCCCAAAATCCCATAGAAATGAATATACCTATTCATTCCACAGAGAAGGAATTCTGGAAGCTATTAATAACTCCCAATATATCACTATACCTCCTACAATGCAAACCACGTTTACTAGTGAGGAAAAAGCTTTACAAACCCTGTGCCAGCTCACATCCCTTTTACTGTTTATTGGGTTTTTGGAAGGGCCAAAAAAGTCAGTTAGTGGAAAGATTCCCACTGAATTCAATGGCAACTGGATTGGCCCCATGTCTCTTCATTCATATACATTTTTCAGATAAACATTATCCTATGTTTTTTTTTTTTTTTTTAAAAAGCATAATCTTTGACAATCCTTCTGTCCATTATAGGACACTTGGTATCTTATAATCTGTCTCAAAGAGCTCATGGTGTATCTCCTTGCATTTGTAGACAATGTCTGACACATTGTGGGCAAAGGAAGAATATCAACAATTTCATGCAGTCTTGGATAAATCTCTCTGATCAAACACTATATCAACAAAATTCTGTCTTTTGTTATAGGTGTGCGATTCTCACTTATCTAAGTGGCATTGCACTGGTATAAAAAAGGGCAAAAATCAGCCCTAGAAAACAGTCTTTTTTGTTCCTAGGATCAACTGTTTCCCATTTCCACAAAAGACTAAAACTTAGCACATCTTGCTCCTTCTAATTTCTCCCGACTTTCCTTCCCATTGGAAGAAGAGCAACAAATTGGGCCAAACTACCAGACCAGGAGCAATGCAGTTGTGGGCCTGTTAGTACTTAAAAATAGAAATCTGGAAGGCATATAGAAGTATGGGATTTTTTTTCTAACTTATATGGGTTGTTGAGGAAAATTTGGGCATCCAAAATCATTAGACTTGTTGGCAGGAAGTCTTATCACAGCATATGTCATCTTGTCCTCCCTCTCAATTTGGTGGGGAGGAGGCAATGTAAAGCCTGCATAGATTACTCCAAATGCAGGAATGGGCTGGAAGGAGGAGTGGCGGCCGGAGCAAAGATTCCTTCTACCATGCCCTTTGTATGATATCAGTGCAGTGGATTTGCTACTAAGATGTTTGTTTTTAAAAGGGAGAACTTTAATAACAGTGATTTCTAGTGTGCTTCTCTGGACTGTTCTTACACCAGTAATTACTAGCCGGTCCTAATCTCTCATGTTCTTGCTAACATCGAATATGAGGGCTCATAAAATAATAAAAAAAGAACTCAATCCTTTTGAGCTCTGCAACAAAAGAAAACATATGGGGAAGCTATGATTGTAATTACCAACATTCAAAGAATACCTAAATAAATAACTATCATGGTGCAGTTGATTCTGAGTTCAATGATATTAGTTCCAAGATTCTTAAAAACATCAGATCAGCTGTAAACCCAAATATCCCTTTGCAGGAATGATATACATACACAAATGTCAATCTGCTGTATTAGAAGTGTAATGGGTATTTTGACCAATTGCCATATCAGTTAACTGCAAAAACTTGCCTCATAATTACAGGTGGAACTTATGTAAACTGGGTCTTCTGGTCCAGCAACATCCATTATACTTCAGGACCATGGATGTTCTGGGAGCCCAGCTGCACTGACAACAGAGGGAGGGGGATAACAGCAGCAAGGCCAGCAACTAGCAGCTCTACCAGGAATAGAACCCCAGCTAGGCCACCAGCAGTGGGGCCTGTGACTGGGATCCTGGACTGACTGATTGTAAGGAAGCTGCCTGGAGATCTGGAAGCTGGGCCAGAAGCAGAGCTGGCCTGGGGGACCGGTGGCAGGAGGTCCAGAATTGACCTCCCCTGGTCTAGCAAACTCCCTCATTCAGGACTGGTCAGATCCCAAGGGTGCTAAACCAGGACGGTCCAATCTCTAGTTAAATACTGGCTCCTCCATTACCAAAATTTAAAGTGACAGTACAAAATTTCAATAGGTTGATATTAAAGTCAAATGTATTTCAGTCCTGGAGTGCAAGATTCAGAGTTATTATACAGTCAATCATATTTACAATAGGAATACACTACAGTAGTATTTGACTGTAATTAGGTAAAACACTCGTCACTGACCGCCATATTACAGTGAGCAAGTGATAGTTTCCAGAGAATGACAAAAGCAAATGCTAGTGCACTATCAACACCACCCTATAGAAGAAGTGCACATGTAGCTCAATATTGAGTTACTGGATCTGTAACATCCATCACACCCTGCAAAGTAATCCACTACATTCATACCAATCTTATTTTTAGAAAAAAGTGATATGTTCTTTGTTGAAGTGAAGAACTAAAAGCATTCTTGCTACAAGACAATTTCAATAAATATATAAATCAGGGGTGGTGACCCATTTTTGGCGGGGGCCACAGACTGACAGAAATATCAGTGGGGGACCACACAGAAATGAAAAGTCAACAACAACAACAACCACCTCAGGGACCTAGCCCCCAAGTGACAAGCCAAAAAACCTAAACAAACAAAAAAATCCTCACTCATCTGGCACTGGGACTGAGAAGCAAAAAACAAACAAACAAATCTCTGCTCCCAACTCACACAACTGAGGGCGCTGGGGCTTGAAGTCTGCAGGGGAAGGCCGAGGTTCAGGGCTTCCCCCCACAGTGAGATAAGCTAGCACTTGTGCTCCAGATCCACATGGGTTGCTGAGGCTCGGAGACTCGCTGTGGGACTGGAGGCAAGTGCCGACGTGGCCTGCTGCAGGGTAAGCCCTGAGCTTCTCCAGCCCCGCTGTCCTCTCAGCCCAGCAAGGCTCCCATCTGCCAGACTTCTTGCCACTGCTCCCATCTGCCAGACTTCTTGCCACTGGACTCCCCTGTCCAGGAATACCTGTGATCCCAATTTTGGGAGGTCCAACCTGTACTGCGAACATATGGAATGAAGGCCAATGTATTGCAAGTATCAGAAGGGTAGCCATGGTAGTCCAAATCAGCATAAACAATGAGAAGTCCTGTGGCACCTTATAGACTAACAGATGTATTGGAGCATAAGCTTATGCTGCAATAAATCTGTTAGTCTATAAGGTGCCACAGAACTTCTCGTTGTTAATGTTTTGCAAGGTATTACTAAATCTTAAGCAACTTATGAATATAAAGCTGAAAGTTTATCAGTTTTGCTCTGGAAAAAAATATAACTTCTGAAATGTTTATTCAGTCACACACACAATGGAAATAATTCAGGACCTGAATATGACCTATTTGACAGTGTTGTAACTGCATTCCCTTAATGAATTATTCCTCATTCACAGAAGCCCATAATTTTAAAAGATGAAATCAAATGCTTGCAGTCTATGGGTACGTCTACACTACAGCATTATTTCGAAATATCTAATTTCAAAATAGTTATTTCAAAATATCTTCTTTCAAAATAACGCGTCTACACACGATGCATTTCGAAATAGCGTTTTGCTATTTTGAAATAACGCATCCACACTGATTGGATGCTGAATCACGCTTAAGGCCAGCTGAAACCGGTTCCGCCAGGACATCAGGTCAGGAGTTACTTTGTGTGGCTGCTGCCTGAGGCTATCTGAGGCCTTTGCTTAAAGGGATCCCCCTGGACAGCTGGTTCTCAGGTTTCCTTGGTTGCTTGCCTACCTCGCTGAAGGACAGCAAAGCATTTTTGTCTCTGCATGCTCTGGTTGCCCTCACTTGGGACACCGCAGCACTCTGCACCATGGAGCCGGAGCAGCCTCTGGGTACTCTGATGGGGTATGTCTACACTAGAGGACTAATTCAAACTAACTTAATTCGAATTAGTTAATTCGAACTAAGCTAATTCGAACTAGTGCATCTAGACATAAAGCATGTCCACATTGAGTGGACCCTGAACCGAGGTTAAGGATGGCTGGAAGCAGTGCCAGCAAGGCATCAGGTTAGGACTTAGAGCATGGAGCTGCTGTCTCAGGCTAGCCGAGGGCTGTGCTTAAAGGGACCCGACCCCCACCCTGGACAGACAGTTCTCAGGGGTTCCCCGCTTGCTTGTCTAACTCGATGAGGGACAGCAAAGCAGTCCTGACTTGGAGTGCCCTGAATGCCCACACTCGGCACATCACAGCACTCGGCCATCAGCCCGGCTGTACTTGCCGCAGGCTGCCATCCGGGAGGGGGGGGTCAATCAGAGGGCTGCAGGAGAGCTTCCAACCCAAGGAGCCCGCAGAGCCACCCCAGTCCTCCCCACTGGGGCCTCGTACTCCATTCCTCCCTCACCTCCTTCCAATTTCCCCTCCCTAGCCCCCCTTCCTGATGTACAAAATAAAGGACACGTGTGTTCAAAAATAGAAACTCTCTTTATTGAACAAAACTCGGGGAGACTTGGAAAAGGAGGTGGGAGAGGGGAAGAGAAAGGGTGGGAGAGGGGAGGGCAACTAAAATGATCAGGGGTTTGGAACAGATCCCATATGAAGAGAGGCTAAAGAGACTGGGACTTTTCAGCTTAGAAAAGAGGAGACTGAGGGGGGATATGATAGAGGTCTATAAAAGCATGAGTGGTGTACAGAGGGTGCATAAAGAAAAGTTCTTCATTAGTTCCCATAATAGAAGGACTAGAGGACACCAAATGAAATGAATGGGTAGCAGGCTTCAAACTAATAACAGAAAGTTCTTCTTCACAAAGCAAATAGTCAACCTGTGGAACTCCTTGCTGCAGGCGGCTGTGAAGACTAGAACTAGAACAGAGTTTAAAGAGAAGTTAGATCAAGTCATGGAGTGCTATTAGCCAGGGGGTAGAAATGGTGTCCCTAGCCTCTGTTTGTGGAAGGCTGGAGATGGATGGCACGAGACAAATGGCTTGGTCATTGTCTTCGGTCCATCCCCTCCAGGGTACTTAGTGAGGGCCGCTGTCGGCAGATAGGCTACTGGGCTAGATGGACCTTTGGTCTGACCCAGTACGGCCGTTCTTATGTTTTTATGTTCTAAGCTCAGGGCTCAGAGTTGGGGGTCTCAGTGGACCACCTTGATTTTCATGCAAACCTGCTCCTGGGTGGCCAGGCTGGCAGATCTCCTGCCCTAGATGGCCACTTTCCTGTACCTAGTGCTGAGGTCGTGGACGTTGGAGCCTTCCTCCCAAACCAGGATGAGGTCCACGATCTCCGCACTAGACCAGGCAGGCGCCCGCCTCTTGCGGCCCCGGGCAGGCTCCTGGGAGCTGCCATCCTGGTCACGGGAAGAGGCGGAGGGCTGGGTGGCAGCGGGTGGCTGGCTCGTGCCGTGCCAGGTGCAGGGTCTGCTGGCTGGGAGCTGGCAGGCTTGCACCTGGCACGGGCACCGTAGCCAGCCCGTGCCCCTTTAAGGGCTCCGGGGCCGGGAGGGGGGCAGACAAGTTTCCCTGGTGGAGCCCAGAGTGGCCACCAGGGCAAGCTGGGGAGGGCTAGCCTCCCACTAGTTTGAATTAAGTGGCTACACAGCCCTTAATTCGAACTACTTAATTCGAACTAGAATCATAGAATCATAGAATCATAGGACTGGAAGGGACCTCGAGAGGTCATCGAGTCCAGCCCCCTGCCCTCAAGGCAGGATCAAGCTCCGTCTACACCATCCCTGACAGATGTCTATCTAACCTGTTCTTAAATATCTCCAGAGAGGGAGATTCCACCACCTCCCTTGGCAATTTATTCCAATATTTGACCACCCTGACAGTTAGGAATTTTTTCCTAATGTCCAATCTAAACCTCCCCTGCTGCACTTTAAGCCCATTACTCCTTGTCCTGTCCTCAGAAACCAAGAGGAACAAATTTTCTCCTTCCTCCTTGTGACACCCTTTTAGATATTTGAAAGCCGCTATCATGTCCCCCCTTAATCTTCTTTTTTCCAAACTAAACAAGCCCAGTTCATGAAGCCTGGCTTCATAGGTCATGTTCTCTAAACCTTTAATCATTCTTGTCGCTCTTCTCTGTACCCTTTCCAATTTCTCCACATCTTTCTTGAAATGTGGCGCCCAGAACTGGACACAGTACTCCAGCTGAGGCCTAACTAGTGCAGAGTAGAGCGGCAGAATGACTTCACGAGTTTTGCTTACAACACACCTGTTAATACAACCTAGAATCATATTTGCTTTTTTTGCAACAGCATCACACTGTTGACTCATATTCAACTTGTGGTCCACTATGACCCCTAGATCCCTTTCTGCCATGCTCCTTCCTAGACAGTCGCTTCCCATCTTGTATGTATGGAACTGATTGTTCCTTCCTAAGTGGAGCACTTTGCATTTCTCTCTATTAAACCTCATCCTGTTTACCTCCGACCATTTCTCTAACTTGCTAAGGTCATTCTGAATTATGTCCCTATCCTCCAAAGAAGTCGCAACCCCACCCAGTTTGGTATCATCTGCAAACTTAATAAGCGTACTCTCTATCCCAATATCTGCATCATTGATGAAGATATTGAACAGTATGGGTCCCAAAACAGACCCTTGAGGAACTCCACTTGTTATCCCTTTCCAGCAGGATTTAGAACCGTTAACAACCACTCTCTGACTACGGTTATCCAGCCAATTATGCACCCACCTTATCGTGGCCCTATCTAAGTTATATTTGCCTAGTTTATCAATAAGAATATCATGCGAGACCGTATCAAATGCCTTACTAAAGTCTAGGTATATGACATCCACCGCTTCTCCCTTATCCACAAGGCTCGTTATCTTATCAAAGAAAGCTATCAGATTAGTTTGGCATGACTTGTTCTTCACAAACCCATGCTGGCTATTCCCTATCACTTTATTACCTTCCAAGTGTTTGCATATGATTTCCTTAATTACCTGCTCCATTATCTTCCCTGGGACAGACGTTAAACTGACCGGTCTATAGTTTCCTGGGTTGTTCTTATTCCCCTTTTTATAGATGGGCACAATATTTGCCCTTTTCCAGTCTTCTGGAATCTCCCCTGTCTGCCATGATTTTTCAAAGATCATAGCTAAAGGCTCAGATACCTCCTCTATCAGCTCCTTGAGTATCCTGGGATGCATTTCATCAGGACCTGGTGACTTGCTGACATCTAACTTTCCTAAGTGATTTTTAACTTGTTCTTTGTGTATCCTATCTTCTAAACTTACCCTCTCTCTGCTTGTATTCACTACGTTAGGCACACCTCCAGACTTCTCGGTGAAGACCGAAACAAAGAAGTCATTGAGCATCTCCGCCATTTCCAAGTTTCCTGTTACTGCTTCTCCCTCCTCACTAAGCAGTGGGCCTACCCTGTCCTTGGTCTTCCTCTTGCTTTTAATGTATTTATAAAAGGTCTTCTTGTTTCCCTTTATGCCTGTAGCTAATTTGATCTCATTTTGTGCCTTTGCCTTTGTAATCTTGCCCCTGCATTCCCGTGTTGCTTGCCTATATTCATCCTTTGTTATTTGTCCTAATTTCCATTTTTTATGAGACTCCTTTTTTATTTTGAGATCATGCAAGATCTCCTTGTTAAGCCAAGCTGGTCTTTTGCCATATTTTCTATCTTTCCTACACAGCGGAATTGTTTGCTTTTGGGCCCTTAACAACGTCCCTTTGAAATACTTCCAACTCTCCTCAGTTGTTTTTCCCTTCAGTCTTGCTTCCCATGGGACCTTACCTACAAGTTCTCTGAGCTTATCAAAATCTGCCTTCTTGAAATCCATTACCTCAATTGTGCTGGTCTCCCTTCTACCTTTCCTTAAGATCATGAACTCTATTATTTCGTGATCACTGTCCCCCATACTGTCTTCCACTTTCAAGTTCTCAACTAGTTCCTCCCTATTTGTTAAAACCAAATCCAGAACAGCTTCTCCTCTGGTAGCTTTTTCAACCTTCTGAAACAGAAAGTTGTCTCCAATGCAGTCCAGAAACTTATTGGATAGCCTGTGCCTCGCTGTGTTAGTTTCCCAACATATGTCTGGATAGTTGAAGTCCCCCATCACCACCAAATCTTGGGCTTTGGATAGTTTTGTTAATTGTTTAAAAAAGGCCTCATCCACCTCTTCCACCTGGCTAGGTGGCCTGTAGTAGACTCCTAGCATGATATCACCCTCGTTTTTTACCCCTTTTAGCTTAACCCAGAGACTCTCTACACAGCTATCTCCTACATTCATCTCCACTTCAGTCCAAGTGTGTACATTTTTAATATACAAGGCAACCCCTCCTCCCTTTTTTCCCTGTCTGTCCTTCCTGAGCAAGCCGTACCCTTCCATACCAACATTCCAATCATGCGTCCCATCCCACCAGGTTTCTGTAATACCAATGATATCATAGTTGTATTTATTGGTTAGCAATTCCAGTTCTTCCTGCTTATTACCCATACTTCTCGCATTTGTATATAGGCATCTAAGATAGGGTATGTCTACACTACAAAGTTAGTTCGAACTAACAGACGTTAGTTCGAACTAACTTTAATAGGTGCTACACTAGCGCTCCGCTAGTTCGAATTTGAATCGAACTAGTGGAGCGCTTAGTTCGAACTAGGTAAACCTCATTTTACGAGGACTAACGCCTAGTTCGAACTAGCTAGTTCGAACTAAGGGCTGTGTAGCCCTTTAGTTCGAACTAGTGGGAGGCTAAGGCTTCCCAGGTTTCCCTGGTGGCCACTCTGGCCAACACCAGGGAAACTCTATTGCCCCCCTCCCGGCCCCGGAGCCCTTAAAGGGCCACGGGCTGGCTACTCACTTTGTGCCAGTTGCAAGGCTGCAAGCACCCGTGCCTGCACAGCCTGCACCTGCCACACAATGAGCCAGCCATCCGAGGGCTCCCAGCCCTCCACTGCTCCCCACGACCAGCCTGGCGGCTCCCGGGAGCCTGCCCGGGGGCGCAAAAGGCGGGCGCCCGCCTGGTCAAGTGCGGAGATCGTGGACCTCATCGAGGTTTGGGGGGAAGCCTCCAATGTCCACGATCTCCGCACTAGCCACCGGAACGCGGCCGTCTACGGACGCATGGCTGCCAGTCTGGCCACCAGGGGCCACCAGCGCAGCCGGGAGCAGGTGCGCTGCAAAATTAAGGACTTGCGGCAGTCCTACTCCCGGGCCTGCCTGCCAGGGGCTGACCCGGAGGCCTGCCCCCACTTCCATGCCCTGGACCGCATCCTGGGGCCTCATGCCGTCCCTGCCCCCCGGGACGTGATTGACCCCGGGGCAGAGGGACCGCTCCTGGAGACGGAGGAGGAGGAGGAGGGCTCTGAGAGCCAGGAGCCTGCCGCCAGCCTTCCCAGGACCCGGGACCCCCGAGGCACCCCACAGAGCCGCTCGCCTGCATCATCAGAGGCCGGGGAGGCGTCCACCTGTGAGTACCCTCGTGTTCCCCTTATGTGTACGGGGGGCTGGGGCGAGAGGGAGCCCCGGGACCGTGCGCCTGGGCCTTGCCCACCACGGAGCAGCAGCTGGGGATCCTGCAGGGGCCCTGGCCTTGCAGAGGGGAGCTGGGTTTCACACACCTGGGCCCCTGGGGTAATTGACCGCTGGTCTTCTTGCACCACAGCTGCAGCACCGGGGCCTGCAGGGCGCACCACACCGCCTGCAGCAGCCGCCCGCGCCCGGGCAAGCAGGACAGCCAGGAACCAGGAGGACTACCAGAGGCGGCATCTCCGGTTCCTGGACCGACAGCTCCGTCTCCAGGACCACTGGGTCCAGGAGGACCTCAGGCTGCGCCAGAGGAGTCTGGAGGCCCTGGAGGAGCAGGGCCGTGCCCTGCGAGGCCACCTCCAGAGCCTGCTGGACCGCTTTCCATTTCCTCCTCCCCCTGCTCCCCCTCTTTCTCCCCCTCTTGCTCTCCCTCTTGCTCCCCCTGCTCCCCCTGCTCCTCCTGCTTCCGATCCTGCTTCCGCTCCTGCTTCCTCCACACCCCCTGTCCTCTCTGCCCCCCCCTCCACAACCATTCCCCACCGACGCCCCCGGACCCGCAGTGTGGCGAGACGGGAGAGGCAGCCGGACTCCCACCCCTGAGCTTTCCTTTCCCTTCCTCCCTTCCCTCCCCTCCCCTCCCCTTCCAGCTCCCTCGTCCCAGGATTCCCCCTCCCTTCTCCCACCTTCATTCCTCCCTCCCCCACCCCAGTTCTGTGAAATAAACAGACGTTTTTGTTTGAAAAACAGGTGTCTTTATTTGACAGTAGGTAGGGAGAGGAAAGGGGAAGGGGGGGGTAGGGTGGAAGAAGGCCCCGGTGGGGCATGCAGGGAGAGGTCAGTCCTCCTCCTCCTCCACCTGGAAGCTCTCCCGCAGGGCTTCCCGGATCCGGATGGCCCCCCGCTGGGCTTCCCGGACAGCGGCGGTGCGGGGCTGACCGTAGTGTCCAGCCATGCGGTCAGCCTCAGCCATCCAGGCTGGCAGGAAAGCCTCCCCCTTCCGCTCACACAAATTGTGGAGCACACAACATGCCGCCACCACGGGAGGGATGTTGTGCTCGGCCAGGTCCAGACGGGTGAGGAGGCATCGAAAGCGGGCTTTCAGTCGCCCGAAGGCCCCCTCCACCACGATGCGGGCCCTGCTCAGCCTGTTATTGAAGGCCTGGCGGGAGGGATTGAGGTGCCCCGTGTAGGGCTTCATGAGCCACGGCTGCAGTGGGTAGGCGGCATCCCCCACCAGGCAGACGGGCATGTCCACGTCCCCGACCCTGATGTGGCGGTCGGGGAAGAAGGTCCCGTCCTGCAGCCGCTGGCACACGGAGGAGTTCCGGTACACCCGTGCGTCGTGTGCTTTGCCGGACCAGCCCACATTTATGTCCGTGAACTGTCCCCGGTGGTCACACACGGCCTGCAGGATGACGGAGAAGTACCCCTTGCGGTTCACGTAACGGGACGCCTGGTGTTCCGGGGCACGGATGGGGATGTGCGTCCCGTCGATGGCCCCCCCGCAGTTGGGGAAGCCGAGGGCGCCGAATCCCCGGATGACGGCATCCAGGTCGGCGAGGCGGACCACCCTGCGGAGCAGCACCCGGTTGATGGCCTTGACCACCTGCGGAGAGAGACACAGCAAAGCGTCAATCAGTGGGGCGCCCGGGTGGCTGGGAGCGTGCGTGCCCTGGCAGTGCCCCACGCCCCACTCCCGGAAGCAACCCCCCTGGCGGCATGTAGTACGGCCGGGACAGCCTGACCCCTCCGGTGCGGGGTGCCTTCGCCTCCTCCCGCCCCCCCCTTTGTCCCTGGGGCGGCCCATCCCCTCCTCGCAGCCCCCCACCCCCCCGGCTCGGTGGCCGACGAGCGCCGTACCTGCATGAGCACTGCTCCGACAGTGGATCTCCCCACGCCGAACTGGTTCCCGACGGATCGGTAGCTGTCCGGCGTGGAGAGCTTCCAGAGGGCGATGGCCACCCGCTTCTGGAGGGGGATGGCGGGCCTCATGCGAGTGTCCCTTCTTTGCAGGGCAGGGTCGAGCCACTCGCAGAGCTCCAGGAAGGTGTCCCTCCTCATCCTAAAGTTCTGGGTCCACTGTCGGTCGTCCCAGCGCTCCAGGACGATGCGGTCCCACCAGTCGCTGCTGGTGTCCAGACGCCAGATGCGGCGGGGCACGCCGGTGCCGGGGCGCCGCCGTGGCTCCTCCACGGCCCCCAGGGCGGCCAGGCGGAGAGGCAGGGGGCTGACGTTCCCCAGGTGGTGCCAGGCAGCCTCGAGCCATTGCTGGCAGGCTTGCAGCAGCAAGTCCAGAAAGTGCACCAGAAGGTGCAGGGCGAGCCGTGGCTCCATGTTGCCACCTGCGGCGGTCCCCCCCAAAGGGAAGCACCGACACAGACGGGCACAGAGACCGACGCTTTGCTGTCCCTCGGCGAGGTTGGCAAGCAAGCAGGAAAAGCTGAGAACCGGCTGTCCAGGGGGGGTCCCTTTAAGCACGAGCCTCAGATAGCCTCAGACAGCAGCCACACAAAGCAACTGCTGACCTGATGCCCTGCCAGAACCGGTTTCAGCTGCCCTTAAATGCCCCCCTGCGTCCAATCAGTGTGGACGCGCTAGTTCGAACTAGCAAAACGCTAGTTCGAACTAGTTTTTAGTTCTAGATGCGCTAGTTCGAACTAGCTTAGTTCGAATTAACTAATTCGAACTAAGTTAGTTCGATCTAGCGCTGTAGTGTAGACGTACCCATACTGATTTGATCTTGCCTCCCTGTTGTGCCCTGACCCTACTTTCTCCTTGCCATTATAGGCCGTAGTCCCCCCTATTTCCAACCCATCTCCCAGTCCCGCACATTCAGCACTTACCTGTGGGCTTTGCTCACCTGCCCCCGACAAACCTAGTTTAAAGCCCTCCTCACAAGGTTAGCCAGTCTGTGTCCAAACAAGGCCTTCCCGCTCCTGGAAAGGTGAACTCCATCTCCGCCAACCAGTCCTTCCTGGAAGAGCACCCCGTGATCAAGGAAGCCGAATCCCTCCTGGTGACACCATCGTCGCAGCCAGGCATTCACCTCCAGAATGCACCTCTCTCTGCCCGGGCCCCTACCTTTGACAGGAAGGATAGAAGAGAATACCACCTGCGCTCCAAACTCCTTCACCCGTACTCCCAAAGCCCTGTAGTCACACTTGATCCGCTCAGTGTCACACCTGGCAGTATCATTTGTGCCCACGTGGATGAGTAGCATGGGGTAGTAGTCAGAGGGCCGGATAATCCTCGACAATGCCTCCGTAACATCTCGGATACGGGCCCCTGGCAGACAGCATACCTCTCGAGATGAGCTGTCAGGGCGACAGATGGGTGCCTCCGTTCCCCTCAGAAGAGAGTCTCCAACCACCACTACCCTACGTTTCCTCCTCGCAGTGGTGGCAGGAGACTGCTCAACCTTGGTGGTGCAAGGCCTGGTCTCCTCCACTGTGGGGGATGACTCCTTTTCTCCTGCTGTGGAGGAGACCAGGCGCTAGTCCTCGTAGAATGAGGTTTACCTAGTTCGAATTAAGTGCTCCGCTAGTTCGAATTAAGTTCGATCTAGCGGTTTGTATGTGTAGCGCCTATCAAAGTTAATTCAAACTAACATCTGTTAGTTCGAATTAACTTTTAGTGTAGACATACCCATGCTTCTTTTGGATGTGTTGTTGCAAGCCTGGCACCAATTGCTGGAGGCTGCCTCACAGCATCTGCTGCACCCTAGCCCCCAGGCTGTCATCTGGACTCTCCTGGGGTATGTGGAGGAGCTGCTACACCTCCTGGACACCAGCATGCCCCGCCGCATCTGGTGTCTGGACACCAGCAGCAACTTGTGGTACAACATCGTCCTGGAGCGCTGGGGAGACCAACAATGGACCCAGAACTTTAGAATGATGAAGGACACCTTCATAGAGCTCTGTGAGTGGCTCACCCCCGCACTGCAGCAATGGGACACGCACATGAGGCACACCATTCCCCTCCAGAAGCATGTGGGCATGGTCCTCTGGAAGCTCTCTACGCTATATAGCTACCAATCTGTGGGGAACCACTTTGACATGGGGATATCCACCATTGGAGCAGTGCTTATGCAGGTATGGCAGTTTCTGGCCACTGTGCCGGGGGGGGGGGGGGGGAGGAGTGCAAGGAGGGGATGGGCTGCCCTAGGGAAAAGGGGGGGAGGTGGTGCAAGTCCCCTACACAGGAGGGTTTGTTCTGTTCTGCCCGCACTAAGGACTGCCCACGGTGGCCAGGATTGCAGGGGGGGTTGCTCCTGGAGAGTGGGGGTGTGGAGCAGTGGCAGGGAAGGAGCACTGTCAGCCACTCTGGCACCTCAGTGACTCTCGGTTTTGTGTGTCCCTCTGCAGGTGGTCAAGGCCATCAATAGAGTGCTGCTCCGCAGAGTCATCCGCCTTACTGATGTGGATGTGGTCATTGAGGGGTTTGGCGCCTGGGGCTTCCCCAACTGCGGGGGGAAGCTATAGATGGGACACACATCCCCATCCATGCCCCGGAACACCAGGCCTCTCTCTATATCAATCGCAAGGGATACTTTTCCATCATCCTGCAGGCTGTCTGACCTCGTGGACATCAATGTGGGCTGGTCCGGCAAAGCACATGACGCACGTGTGTACCGCAAGTCCTCCATTTGCCAGAGGCTGCACGCCGGGACTTTCTTCCCTGACCACCGCATCAGGGTCAGGGATGTGCATAAGCCCTACACAGGACACCTCAACCCTCCATGACAGGCATTTAATGCCAGGCATGGTAGGGCCCGCATCATGGTGGAGGGTCCCTTCAGCTGGCTGAAGGCCTGTTTTAGATGTCTCCTCACATGCCTGGACCTCTCCAAGCGGAATATTCTGCATGTGGTGGCAGAGTGCTGTGTGCCGCACAATTTGTGCGAGAGGAAGTAGGAGGCTTTCCTGCCAGTCTGGATGGCAGAGGCTGAGCACTTGGCCGACCTGTACATGCAGCCCCACATAGCTGACAGCCGGGAGGCCTATCAGGGGGCTGTCCATCTCCAGGAGTCCCTGAGGAGAGCTTCCACCTGGAGGAGGACTAAAGTCTCCCTGATGTGCCCCACTGGGGGCTTGTGCCTCATTCCACCCTCACATCTTCCACTTACCCCTACCTCACCCCCCTTCCTGATATACAATAAAGACACGTGTTGAAGAAAACAAACTCCCTTTATTGAACAAAACTGGGGTGTGGGAATGAAGGCAGGAGAGGGGAGGGGTAAACCTGGGAGGAGGGAGCTAGAAGGGGGAGAAGAGGCTCAGGGTTGGGGGTCTTGCCGGCCCATCTGTCTCCCAACATTGCGGGTGCATGGGCCTTGGTGTCCCCGTGGGGGGGGGGAGGAGGAGAGGAATAAGTGGGAGGGAGAGCAGTAGCTGAGGAGGCAGCAGGGGCTGGAGTGGCAGGAGGCAGAACTCTCTGCACCAGGGTCTGCAGGGGGTCACAGATGGCATAGCCCTGGGTAAGCAGTTCCCGCCAGCTCTCCCGCCAGAGCTGCAGGTCTTCGTGCACCCAGTAGTCCAGGGTGTGGTACAGGCCTTGCAGTATTCCCAGGTGCTGCTGCTGGTACTCCTCCTGGTTACGGGTCAGCTGCTGAGTGCCTGAGTGCGGGAGGATGTCCTGGGTGGTGTGGTGCACCCTGCACTCGCAGCTGGTGTGGCTGTGGAGAAACAAGAGAAGTGGTCAGTTATCCCTGGGAACACAGTGGGTGAAGCCCAGCCCCCCACTGCAAGGCGAGGAAGTCAGGTCTCTGTACCATCAGAGCCGATGTGCTATCCCTGGGAGTGGGAGCTGGCCCGGGTGTGCGTCCATTCCCCTGTTCTGTATGTGGTGTGGATCTATGTGTGTATGGGGGGGGAGATGTCCCTTGCCTCTGTAGAGGGGGCTTGTGGAGGGAGGGCATCTTGCTGTGTCCCACCCCGGGGTCGGGAGCACATCATGTGTCTTTATTCATACATGCATGTAGGTAACAGGCCACGGCCCCTGTGTGGCAGTCAGCTGGGGCTGTGTGCCCAGAGTGGCATGGCAAATGCACAGGTTGCTGCATGAGCCATGGCCAGCAAGACCCACGCAAGCAGTCCCTGGTCTCCCTCCCTTCCTGCCCCCGTATAAGGTGACAATGATGGCACTCACATGTTGTTGCCTCCCCAGCCTCAGATGACACCAGAGACAGGTCTGCTGGGATGGGTTGGAGGCCCTGGCTGTGCGGCATGCTCCCTGGGGTTCCTGCAGCTCCTGGCCCTGCTCCTCCTCCTCCTCCCCCGTGCCCTGGTCAGGGCCCTCTGCCCCAGGGTTCATGGGGGCCCCCCAAAATGCGATCCAAATAGGGGCAGCTCTCTGGGTCTGCCCCTGGTTGGGAGCTGCCCCCTGTGGCCCTGGCATACGCCTGCCGCAGCTCCTTGATTTTCATCTGAACCTACCCCTGGCTTCGGTTGTGGCCTCTGGTGGCCAAGCTGGCAGCCATCCATCTGTAGATGGCCTCATTCCTCCATCTAGTGTGGAGATCATGGATGTTGGCGGCATCCCCCCAAACCTCAATCAGGTCCATGATCTCTGCACTGGACCAGAGAGGCACCCACCTTCTCCGGCCCCTGGTAGGCTCCTGGAGTTGGCAGACTGGTCCTGGGGAGTGGTGAGGGGGCTGGCTGCCAGTGGCTTGCCGGCTCATGCTGCAGTCTGGCTCATGCTGCGGCAAAGTGGCTCTGGGCTGGCAGGCCTGATGCTAGCCACAAAAGACTGTAGCCACAGTCTACCCCTTTAAGGGCTCTGGGAGGGGGAAGAGAGGAGAGGAGTTTTCCTGTTTGTGCCCAGAGTGGCCACCAGGGCACCCTGGGAAGGGCTGGAGGCCCCCTATTTCGAAATAAGCGGCTACACAGCACTTATTTTGAAATAGCAATTTCGAAATAGGCGCTATTTCTTGTGGAATGAGGTTTACCAATTTCAAAATAAGTCCTCCGCTATTTCAAATTAATTTTGAAATAGCGGTTGGCTTGTGTAGACTCTAGTACAGTTATTTCAAAATAATGGCTGTGTAGACATACCCTATGTTAACTTTGCTGTGTAGACATACCCTATGTTAACAGCGTAAGAGAGTTAAAATACAGTACATCAAGATACAATAATTCATAAGAGACCTGATCCAAAGTGTACTGATGCCAAAAGTAGTTTTACTGTTGATGTCAGTGTGCTTTGGATCTGATCCAAAATAACTGAAGGATTTATAGAGGAAGTTCAACCTCTATTTTTAATAATTAAAGCTATAAGAGTTGTAAAGGTTAGATTCCTCAGAATATCCTGCTGCCACCACAGGAAATAAAGTCTTGTGGTCTCTTACTGACTAGGAAAAAGAGGTTTTAATCCAATGCACTTTGATATTAGTCACATTATCACTCAAATGTCTGTGGCCAGATTCTTCTCTTTGGCCATGTCTACATTACAGAGAAGATAGAAGTTGCAAGAGTCAATCTTCTGGGGTTTGAATAAACAGGTCTAGTGAAGACACACTAATTTGAACTGAGAGGGTGCCCCTGTCGATGCTTGTAGCCCTACTCCTACAAGGAGTAAGAGAAGTCGAAGTGAGAGTGTTGACCTGTTGTGTGGATGGTGCCAAAATTCGATTTAAGATACTTTGATTCAAGCTACAGAGTTAACATAGCTTGAATTGCATCTCTTAATTCAAACATATCCCCTAGTGTAGACCTAGCCTTCCTGACAGTAGGGGAAGTCTGGAATAACTCCATTGAAAACCGTAACATCACTAAGAGTGGAATTTGGCCCAGGTTTTAGACTCAAAATTTAGTCATGTCCTTTTTAATTGACTGAAAACATGAAAAAAAAATTACTAGTCTACTGAAGAATATATTTCAAAGAGTGAGAATGGATCTTTAACCATAATCAAACTAAAGAAAACATTAAACATGTTTGATTTTCTTAATTACCCCCAAAAATCTCGATAGTTTCAGAAATGGAATTAAAACTACAACAAAGCCTATTGAAACTAATTAGTGTTAATGCCAAGGCCTGTTTAAGCAACAGCACACAGAATGAAAAAAGAATTTTTTGTGCATAATTAGTAAGGCAGGCTTCAATACATGATAAAATCCATAATTGTTTTGGCACTTTCTTCCCTTTGATAATGTAAACATATAGGGCTCGTCTACACTGGCCCCTTTTCCGGAAGGGGCATGTTAATTTCACCTATCGTAGTAGGGAAATCCGCGGGGGATTTAAATATCCCCTGCGGCATTTAAATAAAAATGTCCGCCGCTTTTTTCCGGCTTTTAAAAAAGCCGGAAAAGAGCGTCTACACTGGCCCCGATCCTCCGGAAAAAGCGCCCTTTCAAAGTAGGAATAAGAGCCTCCGGAAAAGGGCGCTTTTTCCGGAGGATCGGGGCCAGTGTAGACGCTCTTTTCCGGCTTTTTTAAAAGCCGGAAAAAAGCGGCGGACATTTTTATTTAAATGCCGCGGGGGATATTTAAATCCCCCGCGGATTTCCCTACTACGATAGGTGAAATTAACATGCCCCTTCCGGAAAAGGGGCCAGTGTAGACGTAGCCATACTGTTAAATGTTTTCTTATAAGGCCAATTCTCTTGCATTGGGATTCATAAAAACTGTTAGTTTACCATATTCTCTGCCATTCAATATTGTGAAAAAGTTAATCAGTTCTAAAAACCTCTTTACATCTTAATAGAGAATCTTGCAGTGGGTCTATAAATGCATTGCAGGACAGATTCAGATACCTGTACTCATGTAGAGTAGTACCTTAGGTTATGTCTAGACAGCAGTATTATTTCAGAATAACTGACATTCTAAAATAAAGAGCGCATCTACACAGCCCACTTTTATTTCAAAATAATGTCGAGCTGGAGGATTTTTCTTACTCTGACTTACGGTAACCCTCATTTCACGAGGAGTAAGGGAAGCCAAAGGAAAAATGTTCTTCTTTCAACTTCCTGCTGTGTAGACAGCACCAAAAGCCGAATTAAGCTATTTCAACTTCAGCTATGCAGTTGACGTAGCTTAGGTTGCTCAGCTTAATTCAACTTTAGCCCTGCTGTGTAGAGATACCCTGGGGCTATGTCTACACTGCGCATTTTTGTGCAAGAAGATATGCAAATAAGGTGTGGTGATGAATATTGTCAGGCCTCATTTGCATAGCTAATGAGCCACCATTTTTGCGGAAGAGGCTTTTGCGCAAGAAGGAGCTGGCTACAGTGGTCCTTCTTGCTCAAAAAAACCCTCTTGCACAGGAGCCGTTCTGCCACTTATTTTCAGGAAGAACAACTCCTGCGCAAGAGGGTTTTTTTGCGCAAGAAGGAGCGGTGTAGACAGCACCTTTTTGGCAAAAGCACCTTCCGCAAACTGGCAGCTCATTAGGTATGCAAACGAGGCACAGCGATATTTATGTCCGTGCCTCACTTGCATATCTTCCTGTGCAAGAATGCATAATGTAGATTTAGCCTTAGTGTAGTGGCTGAAGCATGTATATGTTATGATGGGCAAGGCATTCTGTGTTTTAGATGAAGACCAAGGGCAGAACTTGGAATAGAAGCCTAGGAATCCTGATAGATAAAAGTAATTTAAATGACAATACTTTCACTTCCATTGGGCCTTTTGATTTCAAATATTTTTCAAAAGCAAATCTCTGCAATATTTTTTTATGAGAGAAACCAAGGCACAGTGTCTAGAAGGTACTTAGATCTATATTTAGGTAGCTAGTAAGGGAACTGATTTCCAGGGCATGTTTACACTCAGAATGCTAGCACTTCAGTGTGGACAACCACATAAGCTGATGGGAGGGGTTCTACAACTGACTGAGTTAATCCACCTCCAAAATAAGCAATAGCTAGGTAGACTAAATTATTCTACCAATTTAGTACTGTCTCACTAGTGGGGACAGGAGTTAGATCAACTTAACTATGCCACTCAGATGTGTATATTTTTCACACATGCTGAGTGATGTAGTTAAATTGATTTAGTTTTCCAATGCAGACCAGGCCCTACAAGTGCTGAGCAAATGAACCTCCCAGTTTGTCTTCACTGGAATCCATGGGTACTCTGCACATCCAAAAAATCAAGTAACTTACTAGCTGCATAAATATAGATTTGACAAGGTGGGCAATGGAATCTTTTTTTACTGGAGCAACATCTCTTGGTGAAAGAGCTATAAATTAGGTATCTCCCTTTACACATGCAAATTTGAGCCTACGTAAGTTACTCAAGATAACATAACCAGTCAGTAACAGATTTGGGGACAGAACCTGGATCTTTTAACTTCCAATCCCCTGTGCTCATCTTTGGACATTGGGGGTATGTCTAGACTACAGGGTTTTGTCGACAAAAGTAGACTTTTGTCGACAAAACTATACCTGCATCTACACTGCTGCTGAGTTCTGTCAACATAATATCGACAGAACTCAGCAGTTTTGTCGACGGCTATAAACCTCATTCTAAGGGTACGTCTAGACTACCGGGTTTTGTCGACAGAAGTTTTGTCAACAGTATCTGTCGACAAAACTTCTGTCGACAAAGAGCGTCCAGACACATTGAGTTCTGTCGACAAAGCAAGCTGCTTTGTCGACAGAACCCTGTAGTCTAGACACAACCCTACAGGCAATAACACCTTCTGTCGACAGAACTCTGTTGACAGAAGGTGTTATGCCTCGTAAAATGAGGTATACCAGCGTCGACAAAACTGCTGCGTTCTGTCGACATTATGTTGACAGAACTCAGCGGTAGTGTAGACGCTGGTATAGTTTTGTCGACAAAAGTCCACTTTTGTTGACAAAACTCAGTAGTCTAGACACACCCTATGGGTACGTCTAGACTACCGCGTTTTGTCGACGAAAGTTTTGTCGACAGATACTGTCGACAAAACTTCCGTCGACAAAGAGCGTCCAGACACATGGAGTTCTGTCGACAAAGCAAGCCGCTTTGTCGACAGAACCCTGTAGTCTAGACACAACCCTACAGGCAATAACACCTTCTGTCGACAGAGTTCTGTCGACAGAAGGTGTTTTGCCTCGTAAAATGAGGTATACCAGCGTCGACAAAACCGTGGAGTTCTGTCGACGTTATGTCGACAGAACTCCGCGGTAGTGTAGACGCTGGTATTGTTTTGTCGACAAAAGTACACTTTTGTCGACAAAACTAGGTAGTCTAGACACACCCTATGAGGAATAAAGCCTTTTGTCGACAGAGTTCTGTTGACAGAAGACATTATTGCATCTACACTGTCCTTTGCGTCTCCACTGTCATATCGACAAAGTGGCTTGCTTTGTTGACAGAACTGGATGTAGTTGAGATGCTCTTTGTTGATAGAAGCTTTGTCTACAGTATCTGTCGAGAAAACGTCTGTTGACAAAAGCCTGTAGTCTAGACGTAGCCTGGGAAAGCATTGATTGTACAGATCAGCTTTGTAACCTGGAGAATACATCGTTTTATTCATAAATTAATAGGAATTTCCTACTTGTGTTTGGATATCACTTTTCAGAGCTACTGACTATTGTCTGCAGTTACGCTAAGTGCATTATGAAGAATGTATGTGACCTGATTTGACCAGTACATTGATCCCATTCATTTTGAAAATTCATAAGAGCAATAATGTCCAATTAAAAAACAAACTGAACCGGTGCCTGAATGGCTGTTTGAGCTGTACTGGGAAACAAGCAAGTCTTTTGGCTCAAAACCTTTAGGATATGCAGCTGAACAGCAACACGTTAGGTAATGACTGTCAGGATGTGGGAAGTGGTGCATTGTTACAAGTACCTGAGCCGCTCATTGTCCGTAGTCTTGATAGAATCTGGTTTCCATTTCTCTATCTTTGTGCTTCCATGGATAGAAATACAATCACACATAAGGGGGTGGGAGGAGATTCTGCTTCTCCACATTAACTCCTCCTCCCAGACCCTGCAGAAGCTACTTTTAAGATGGCCCATAATGTTCCAGCTTTATAGAGTTGGAGGAGAGGTGATGGGCTGGGAGCTGACCAGCCTTGAGATTCTCTCTTCTCTCAAACCTGCAGGAGAAATCAGTGTGAAGGTACAGGATGCCTTAAGTCATGCTGTACCCCTTTCACTCCACAATGCCCTTTAGAAGGAGTTCCACAGACAACCATAATAATGGAAAACTACCACACTACTATCGATGAAGGACTGTTATTTCTCTGTGTGGATAAAAAGGTTTATTTAAAAGAATATGTGGTATTCCTGCAACCAAGTTAGAACATCAAGTTGTTGGAGAAAAAACTGCCCCCCCCCCCCCAGTAAAAAGTTTGGCCAGGCCGCTTTTGCAATCGTGGGCTGCAGTATTCCTTGGGAGAAACCGGCCGCACCCTTCCTGCATACCATTGCCTTTAGAAAAAGGGAAGATGTGAAAAGGGGAAAATAGCCTCAGACTCTCCCACCCGTCACCTTGGCGTGAGAACTGCGGAGCTTACCTGGTTACATGAAACCTGCAGTTTCGGGCCAACCCCTGGGACACAGACCCCCCACTTGGTGACCATTGGGCCATATATGGTAATATGCAAGCACGGGAAAGCGATGTGCAGATTTGGGGATAAATACCCATCACACAGTTTGCTCGAGAAGGTCTTCGCAACACACCTACCACCGTGTGTGTGCCTTCCCGTATACTCCAAAAGTGCTGCCAGCCTGATCAACCGACCAGCCACGTCTCCTGACTCTCGGGCGTAACCAAGGCCTTTGTAACCGAACCGATATCTTTGAAATGTTCCGTGTGCTGTGTAAGTTGGTATGTATGATTTGATTTTCTTCTTTGTATAAGCTTAGTGTTGTAGTTGTTTTAGGTAGTACATAGAGTTTGTAGTTATCACTGTTATTTAATTAGTGTAGCTGGATATTTTTAGAATAAAGACTATTCCCCTTGCCATTCCCATATTTCTGACACGTTTAACTAGAAATCGTAGAATAAATATAATAAATACTATAAATTCGTCACTGTCATAAATAAATATCTTTTATTTGCTAAAACGGTCCACCTGGTCTGTCCTTTCCTCCTTGGGTATGCAGCATCGGACCTGTGATTCTCACGACACAAGTCATGGTGCAAGGAAGAGGTGACCACAAATCAAGCTTGTTTGGCTAAGAAAATTATTTCTTTGAAATTAAAAAGTTATAGGCACTCTTGGGCAATAGGAGTATGGCAGGCATAGGCCTGAATCAAACTAACTGCAGAGTTTTTTATGCAGGATTTGAATGATTTAATTGATCCAAAAATTCCATATTTAGTCTCACAGGGCACCAGCAACAATCTATAAGTCTTCAGTCCAGGAGCAGATGGAAATGCAACTGCACAAAATAAGGTGACGTGTCTCACAATCTCACCCAAAATTATAAAATGAATCAGATACTCATGGAGGAAAGGAAGATAAAATAGGCAACATGTCAAGAATTTGAGAGAAATCATGACAGATAGAAACCTTCACATCCAATACAATAAATCAGGGTAATTGTTATGCTGCAGGACATAATATGGTAAAATATGGAAGTTTTCATCTCCAGACTTGTGGTCCGAATGTGCCCCTTATCCATAAAGAGATGAGCCTGATCTAAAGTTCCCTTAAAATATATCCTATGGAGAAACTTTCTTTCACTTCAATGGGGCCTTTGATCAGGCCCTAATAGCTGTTAGCTTCTTATAGCTCAGATGAATTGATTTCAATCCAGTCCCTGGTGTAGGAGTGTGTGTATCATGGGAGGCCATCATCATATTTTTGTCTGATAGTCTCTCTTATTGCCTATCTCCATGCCTGTTTAGTCCTCAGTTTTTCAAGACCTCTCACTTCAAATAGCCCCAATACGTATGAAGGCACATTAGTAGGATGTCATGGAACATCTACATTGATTCTGCCCGGGCTGAAGAGAAATAGTGATTCCCATTTTCTATTAATCTGTTATCTTTCCAAAGACCTACATGTCTTTTATACAAAAGAGGAAGGAACACATTGATGCTCTCCTCTGTGCAACCTCTGTCTCCTGTAATTGTTAATGTTTGCTCTATTGAGTACTGACACACAAAAATAAATCAATAGTATGTGGGAGACTGCAAAGTTTCCATAAAATTATATTTGTACCACTGAACTTTCCACAGAGGGACTGATAGAATTGCTGGGCCCCTGGGCAAGCTTGGGGGGCTGGTTCCATGAGGCCTTGGGCCGAAGGGGCTGGGCCAGAGAAGCCAGCCCTCAGTGCTGCCCAGACCACACCACACCAGGCTGTGTCCCCAACCACCTCCTAGTGCCACACGGAGCGCACCAACTGGGGTTCTAGCGATGATTTAAAGGACCTGAGGCTCTAGCCACTGCTACTCTCCAGTAGCAGTTGCCAGTAGTCCTGGGCTCCTTCGAATCAGTAGGCCACAGGACAGTGGCTCCCTTTGCTCCTCTTATTGGCAGGCCTGCCCAATCAACACCACCTTGATTAAATAGAATATTAAGCCTACGGCTTGGTAAAACAAAGACCAGTAAAGAACAAATAATCACAATGGCTCCAGGCAGGACTATGAAAATAGCCCTCACCTAAGTTCCTACACTCTGATTGCAGCTGTGATATAGTCAGTTCTAATTTCCCCTCTTTATAAAAATACAACTCATCTCACCCCCACATACTATGAATAGATCCAAACAGCCCTATAAAGGGGGAGTACAATATTTTACTGATTGTAGAATCAAGCCCAATTTTATTGGCAGACTTTGCAAATGCAAGACAATAAGACGTTTGTAAGTTTTGCAGCAGACAGTCTGGCGGGCAGTTTGGGCAGCTCTAATTTATTGTGAATAAATTTCCTGGAATCTCCAAGGAGTCATTTTAACACTGACAAAAAAAAATCTGACACACCATTAAGTTTGTTTTTTGTTGTTCTTAACCAAGAATGCTTACAGCAAAAAAAAAAAAAATCAGTATTTCAGAGACAGTATTTTGTAACTGTCGAGTCTCACAGTTTTAAAGGCTTTTTACATACAAGTGATCTGTGTGCACTCTATTCCTCTGTTTAAAAGCATGCCCAACACCACCTATTTGCAACTTCGTTTCTGTGTGTTATTTTTTCTCTTCCAGGCAAAGAAGCCATTCAAGTCAAAGACCTACCATATTTATGTGGACTGTAGTTAGACTATTTGCCTTTCTATCCTTCTTAAATTAATTACCACTCACAGCACAACTGCATATTATTTTACAATGCTGGATAAGACCATTTTCAAAGTATTCTGACTCCTTTTAGCAGAAAGACAAATTAAACAATGCAGCTTCAAATCAAGCTCAGAAAATATCAAACATCAATTGTGAAAATATAGATAGCCAGTTGGTTAATTCTGTTTTGATGCTATCACCAAAAAAAGAGAAGCTTTTGTTTCTAGTCCCCGCATATATTTTTTCCACAAGTCACCTTACAACTTCTGCCAATGTACTGCTATGTAAGTAAGTAATGCCTTCTTTCAGTCTCAACATTCTGCTATATCCAAATAGGAAAGTGAACCAATGACTGAGATGTCATCCAGAGAAGAGCAACAAGAATGATTAAAGGTCTTGTTTAATCAAAGGTCAAGGGAACATGACCTATGAAGGAAGACTGAGGGTATTTCTACACTAGCCCCCTAGTTCGAACTAGGGAGGCTAATGTAGGCATTCAAAGTTGCAAATGAAGCCCGGGATTTAAATATCCCGGGCGCCGCCATTTTTAAATGTCTCTTAGTCTGAACTCCGTGCCCGCGGCTACACGCGGCATGGAGTAGGTAGTTCAAATTAGGATCTCTAATTTGAACTACCGTTACTCCTCGTGGAGCTGTGGGCACGGAGTTCAGACTAAGGGACATTTAAAAATGGTGGCACCCGGGAAGATGCAAATGAAGCCCGGGATATTTAAATCCCAGGCTTCATTTGCAACTTCAAATGCCTACATTAGCCTCCCTAGTTCGAACTAGGGGGCTAGTGTAAACATACCCTGAAAGAATTGGGCTTGTTTAATTTGGAAAGGAGAAGACTGAGAAGGGACATAATAGCGATTTTCAGGTATCTAAAAGGGTGTCACAAAGAAGAGGGAGAAAAATTGTTCTCCTTGGCCTCTGAGGATAGGACAAGAAGCAATGGGCTTAAACTGCAGCAAGGGAGGTTTAGGTTGGACATTAGGTTAAACACTGGAATAAGTTGCCTAGGGAGGTTGTGGAATCTCCATCTCTGGAGATATTTAAGAGCAGGTTAGATAGACATCTACCAGGGATGGTCTAGATGGTACTGGGTCCTGCCATGAGGGCAGGGGACTGGACTCGATGACTTCTTGAGGTCCCTTCCAGTTCTAGTGTTCTATGAAACTACAGCATCAACTGAAATTTTATCATAATTCCCAGATATTTAGTTTATATTCAGCCTTGTTGCAAGTTATATGATTCTTAGGATGTGGAACAGATGAGCTAATGTGATTTAGAATTCTTAAACAAACCCTTCTGTTGCATCTACTCTGAAGTTCCTATAAAACAAAAATCGGATCGGTCAAAGTATTGAGTTAATGTTTCTTCCATTGACTCCGAAATGATCTGCAGTGTAAAATGTATCATACCATATTAAACATAAGGACTTGCTACGTAATTAATACCACAGATATATCCTTCCTACTCATGAATTTGTTCCAGCATTCATTTATATTTGGCAACAGAGCAGGCGAATAAATGTAAATTAACTGAGAATGTGGTAGACAAAAATGTGATCATGATATAAATATGTTGTCCCTTCTGGGATTTCATAGTACAGGGATGGATCTTTGAAACTTCATACTGAATACTGAGGTTTGACCATACATCCCAATGCTGCCTACTTAGCCAATCACCAGCTCTTTTTTTGGATCCTGCCCAGCTGATTATGTACAAGCTGTATGGCTATGCCTACACTGCACAGTTATTTCAGAATAAGCTATTCCGGAATAGTTATTCCAAAATAGCGTATGCTGAAATAGCTTGTCTACTCTGCAGGGAAGCCACAAAATTAGACAGAGACGGGCTTCCCTAATATAGAGCCTCAGGAGAAATAGCCCTGGTGAGGGGCTATTTCCAAATAGCAAAAGTGGAGCATCTAAACATACCTTATTTTGAAATAGCTATTTCAGAACAGGCATTATTCCTTGTAGAATAAGGTTTACAGAAGTTGGAATAAGCTGTGTGTTATTTTGAAATTATTTCAAAATAATGGAATTGCTGTGTAGACAATTGCAAAATTATTTCGGAATAACGTCCATTGTTCCAAAATAACTTTGCTGTGTAGACACACCCTATGAGACAATCAAAAAGTGTTTTCAGACATGGGTTGGCCTAGTCTAGAATGCAGGACAGTGCCTTTTGTATACATCCATGTTTGACAACTTATTTGAAGTTTCCTTATTTTCAAGAGACCTAAATACTTTGGAAGCAGAACTCTTCTGAAAAAAAAAATCAGTCCTTAAGTACCACATTTGGGCTAAATGCTCTTGAAAATTTGAAACCAATTGTGGATGTATTGAAAAGCCTGGCCTTTAATAATTATACAGTGAACATATTTTCAGGACAAATTAAGATATACAGTAATTAGGAACACCGATTTACTGTTTCTGAAAGAGTCACGTACCATTTTCTTGAATATTTTGCGGCCCAATTTCTGCATATACTGAATGTATCAGAATAACCTATCAATAAAGTTAGGTTCTGACAAAGAGAAATGGTGTTTGCACAGAATGGCATTGCCTTGGATACATTAATTATAAAACAAAAGAAAACAGATGCACAATCTTAACTGAGTTAAAATTACAAGCAAACACTATTGTAGAAAAAAACCAGTTTAATCCAGATTCTCCCCTTCTACTTGAGGACTTCTGATTAAAGCAGTGTTTCTCAAAGTGGGCCATAAGCCCACTTTGAGGAAGCTACTAATGGGCCACATCACTTTGTTTATCTAAAGGCTCTGCAGCCACAGAGCCTCACAGCTCCCTTTGGCTCCAGTTTGCTGTTTTCTGCCAAGGGGAGCCACTAGAAGAAACAATGGATTAAAGTATTATCCAGGTAAATGCTACTATTTGCTCTTTGCTGACAGACATTACACATCAGCATTTCATATCTATATCCCTTTAGGTGAGACAGGTACCATAAAGATTAAGTTTTAAGGCTTGTCTCTAGGGTGCTTCAGTACGCAGTAAAGTGGTATATGTTCTAATGCACAGTAGTATGTCAGGATATGTCTACACTACAGAGTTAATTCAAACAGCCATTAGTTCAAATTAAGTTTAATAGGGGCTACACATACAAACCGCTAGTTCGAATTTAAATCAAACTAGCGGAGTGCTTAATCCGAAGTAGGTAAACCTCATTCTATGAGGAGTAACGCCTAGTTTGAATTAAATAGTTCGAATTAAGGGCTGTGTAGCCACTTAATTCGAACTAGTTGGAGGACTAGCCCTTCCCTGGTTACCCTGGTGGCCTCTCTGGGCCAAGCCAGGGAAACTCTTCTGACCCCCTCCCGGCCCCGGAGCCCTTAAAGGGGCACAGGCTGGCTACAGTGCTTCTGCCAGTTGCAAGCCTGCCAGCACCCAGCCAGCAGACCCCGCACCTGGCACAGCATGAGCTAGCCACCCGCTGCCACCCAGCCCTCTGCCTTTTCCAAGGACCAGGCTGGCAGCTCACAGGAGCTTACCCGGGGCCACAAGAAGGGGGTGCCCGCCTGGTCTAGTGCGGAGATTGTGGACCTCATCGAGGTTTGGGGGGAGGCCTCCAACGTCCACAATCTCTGCACTAGGCACAGGAAAGCGGCCATCTAGAGCAGGATAGCTGCCAGCCTGGCCACCAAAGGCCACACGCGAACTCAGGAGCAGGTTTGCATGAAAATCAAGTTGGTCCAGTGAGACCCCCAACCCTAAGCTTAGAACATAAGAACATAAGAATGGCCGTACTGGGTCAGACCAAAGGTCCATCTAGCCCAGTAGCCTGTCTACTGACAGCAGCCAGCACCAGGTACCCCGGAGGGGATGGACCGAAAACAATGACCAAGCGATTTGTCTCGTGCCATCCATCTCCAGCCTTCCACAAACAGAGGCCAGGGACACCATTCCTATCCCCTGGCTAATAGCACTCCATGGACCCAACCTCCATGAATTTATCTAACTTCTCTTTAAACTCTGTTATAGTTCTAGCCCTTACAGCCTCCTGTGGCAAGGAGTTCCACAGGCTGACTATGAGCTGTGTGAAGAAGAACTTTCACTTATTAGTTTTAAACCTGCTGCCCATTAATTTAATTTGGTATCCTCTAGTCCTTATATTATGGGAACTAATGAAGAACTTTTCTTTATTCACCCTCTCCACACCACTCATGATTTTATAGACCTCTATCATATCCCCCCTCAGTCTCCTCTTTTCTAAGCTGAAAAGTCCCAGTCTCTTTAGCCTCTCTTCATATGGGACCGGTTCCAAACCCCTAATCATTTTAGTTACCCTTTTCTGAACCCTTTCCAAGGCCAAAATACTTTTTTTGAGGTGAGGAGACCATATCTGTACACAGTACTGAAGATATGGCATACCATAGTTTTATACTTCCCCTCCTCCTCCTTCCCCTGACTTCCCCTTTCCAGCTCTCTCCTTCCAGGTTTCCCCCTCCCCTCTCCCACCCTCTCTCTTCCCCTCTCCCACCTCCTTTTCCCAGTCTCCCCAAAGGTTAATGTCCCCTCCCCGTTTTGTTAAATAAAGAGAGTTTCTATTTTTGAACACGTGTCCTTTATTTTTTACATCAGGAAGGGGAGCTAGTGAGGGGCAAGTGGAAGGAGGTGAGGGAGGACTGGGGTGGCTCTGTGGACTCCTCGAGGTGAAAGCCCTCCTGCAGGGCCTCCTGGATCCTAACAGTCCCCCAATTGACCCTCCTGGATGGCAGCCTGCCGCAAGTGCAGCCAGACTGATGGCCGAGTGCTTTGATGTGCCAAGTGTGGGCACTCAGGGCACTCCAAGACAGGACTGCTTTGCTGTCCTTCATCGAGGTAGACAAGCAAGCGGGGAACTCTGAGAAGTGTCTGTCTGGGTTGGGGGTTGGGTCCCTTTAAGCACAGTCCTCGGTTAGCCTGAGGCAGCAGCTCCATGCTCTAAGTCCTAATCTGATGCCCTGCCGGCACTGGTTCCGGCCAGAGTTAACTTCAGTTCATGGTCCACTCAGTGTGGACATGCTATTTTGAATTAGCAAAATGCTAATTCGAATTAGTGTTTAGGTCTAGATGCACTAATTCAAATTAGCTTATTTCGAATTAACTAATTCGAATTAGTGCTATAGTGTAGAGATACCCTCACACACTAACTTAGTTCACATGGACCATGCTGTCATGCGCTGAAAGCTCCCTAGTGTGTACCCATATAGCCTCAAACAAACTAATTCAACTACTGAAACCTGTTCCCTTCTGGGGAGCTCATTTTGTTTATACCTCACATTCATTCTGTAGAACAGTCTTGTTAAAAGTCACACCTGACCATCGGCTAACAAAAGACTGCAAAATCATTTTAAGAATTCAGACCATATTTTTAAAGAGGTGCCCACCTCTCCTGCTGTTTGTAATGATGTGACTGACCTTTATGCACCCTTTCACTGGTGATCAAATATCATCCCGGCTGCAATTACAGCAATTGCTTATATGGAAAAAATAACATTGGAAAAGAACTTAAGGTGGGATTTTCAAAAAAATCAGTAGTGGCCCAACTCTGCTTCCTCTGATGTCAGTGAGAGTTTTACTGTTGATGTCAGTGGCCATTTCTAAGGACTTTTGAAAATCCCACCCCAATGTACTTTCAGTTTATTTCCATGCAGTTTAACAGCTGGAGATAAGAAGGAGAGCTGTCATTATAGGATCATGCCACTCACTGTGGGCAGCTAAATGCCACAGACCACAGGGCTAACTGCCAAAATTCTTTGTTAAGCAGCAGAAAAGTTTCAGCAACTTGTAGTTTTTTGGACTAGCCAGTAGAAGTAGGTGGCTTTATATATTCCATCATACAGCCACAACAAAAGCATTATGAACAGTCAGGCTCTCTCTACACAGCAGTGTTATTTCGGAATAATGTCAGTTATTCTGAAATAACGAAGTCTATGTCTACACACAAGCAGTTATTCTGACATAATATCTAAATAATGTTGAGCTGGGGGACTGCTTACTCCAACGCCTGTAATCCTTATTTTACACGGAGTAAGGGAAGTCAGAGGAAGAGTGCTCTTTCTCAGACTTCCTGCTGTGTAGACAGCCCCAAAAGCTGAAATGAGCTCTTTCGACTTAAGCTATGCAATTAGCATAGCTCAAGTTGCATAGTTTATTTTGAGGTTAGCCCTGCTGTATAGATGTGCCCTCACATTTGCTCCATCTTCTCTTTATTTCTCAGTTTGGAAAGGTACATGTCTATATTTTCTCTAAGGAAACCTGCCTGGTAATGTCCACTTGATATGGCATCTCCAAATTCATCAATAAATCATACAGCAAACTATCAGAAGCTTTAATGACTCATGCTTTGTTTAAGTTCTCAGAAGTTAATGACTAGGGAAGTTCCCTGTCCAGAAATATAGCATACCTGTATAGGGACCTGCATTTGGCAAGCAGGTGCCCTCAGGGCTATTCCTGAGCTATTGGAAGCCATCTTTACACATTCAGCTAAGCTTGCCAATGTCTGTTACACATTGTAGATGATTTTGGGTGGTAGTAGTAAATAAATAAACCTATTCTTACAGTAGTTTAAAAAAAACGGTCTCTGAAAATATGCAAAATACAACCATCAAAGTGGCTTTTCTTCTCATCACCTGAAGTAGGGTTCAGCCAGTCAGGGAGCCAGAAGCCAGAGAATGTGATCAACCATAACTAAGAGTACAATATACTCCTGTGAAACAGGAATTAATTTAATGTAGTCCTGTGGACTGTGTTATACAAGGGGTCAGACTAGATAGAATGATCCCTCTGTCCTTAGAATCTTAGTACCATGGAAATTTGCCGCAACATAATTAAATTAAATTTTATTTAAAATTGTCTTACGTTTGTTAAAAGAGCTCCACAGTTTTGTGAACTCAACAGACGCCAAATAATGAAGAAAACAGATTATAACTATTTTGTTTAACTGCACTCCATAGTTGTAATTCCAGCTCTCCCATTAATTTACTGATTTGCCCAGGCCTACACACAAACCCTCAGGGTTCAAATACCCTTTTTCCTCACCTTTGCCATTTTAAAAAAGTGAGCTAATGCAATCTACCTTTTTTATTGTTGTTTTGTCAGGTGAAATTATTTTGATATGGTGCTTTAGATGTCCAGAATTAAAAAAGGAAATATACATTTTTCTCCAGCCTCCTGTCAGTTAAAAACGATAAAGTGAACTGCCAATAGGGATTCCATCAAAAACCAACACAACCCACCAGTCATGTGGACAACATGTTTCTCAATTACAGTATTGCATGCAATATTTAAGCATGGAATGCACTTTGTCACTTACAAATGCTACCTTTTGGTATATTTTAGCACCATAATTTTACATCAGTTTCCTGTACAGCTTGAAAAATGGTATTGTGGTTTATGGCAGTGGATCCAGAAAGCTTTCAAAGTATTGATTTCCTCTCTCCAGGACAAAACATTCTGGACACAGCACAGAGAATCCGCTTTCATTACATGACAGCTATATTAACTTTAAAAATGGGCTAAAGACTACATACTGCTCCAAATATTCATATTGCCTCATCTAACTGATTTTACAGGAGAAACATGCAGTAAAATAATTCATATGGACTTGCACGACTCATGGGTAAAACATTTATATTCAGGCATATAGTATCTCTGGTTTCCTTACTGTCCTAGGAAGATCACCGCACCTCTAACTAGTTATAATGAAATGACTATGCATCATTTACACAAAATTTGTGAGTCATTTGGGGTTTTTTTCTTCAGTTTGGGGTGCAAAACTGGAACAGCATGTGTATATGAATAACTTTAAACTGATACAAGAAGGTCAAATAAAAACATATATAAACTATTTTTCATTGATGATTTTCAGGTCATTCCCAGATTATAGTATTTAGATTTTAAATCAAATATTAAACACTACCTTATTGTTTCACATTCTAAACCTATTGTAATCATAGTGCACATGTTTTGCAATTAACAAAGTGTTATTTATTTAATAACCTGATAGACATGCAATTATTCTGTCTCCTCTTGCTTTACTTTTGCCTTGCCATGAGTCATTTACAGCTGTGTGTGACAATGACTGATACCATCTTAAAGATACCATACCAACTTCAATTATTCTGTCATAAGCCTTAACACTTAGAAATACATGTAATAAGGAAACATTTTATATCACACATTTGATGTCCTTCAAAATTAGACCTCTCCTCTTTATAAAAATACAATATGCTGTTCTTTTTCTTTCATTAAATGTTTAACTTAGCATGAAAGACAAAGAAAAACATTATATAGAACATACATACATTATGGGTAAGAAATATACTTCGTTTTTTTGAGAACACTGCCCAAAAATGCTAGATAGCCCAAAAAATGTTAATACTTCCTTAACTGTATTCATGATATACAATGATTGTATCTGCTCCCTGACAGCACCTTGGACCCAGAAGAGCCCTTAAGTATGAACTTCACTTTAAGTGCTTCAGAGAGACTTCTCACATGTTTAAAGCTAAGCATGAATTTAAGTATTTTGCTGGATTGAGGCCCAGCACATTTACATCTTTCAGAACACTGTGTGGATCCACTGGAAAAAAAAATCTTTACCAGCTCCGGCAACAGCCCCGTGTACCTACAAGAACACTAGAGAATAAAGAGGTGGTAACCCAGACCGTACTCAGCACTGCAAAGATATTTTGTTACAGGAAGGTGCAAAACAAAGAACAATCACAAGGCAGTAAGAAGATTCCATAGTTTGAAGAAGCATTCATCATGGGGATTTACTCCAGTTTTCAGTCCTGAAGAGTAAAAATACCACAAGGCTGTGGAAAACACACACAAGTCACCAAAACCTAAGGCGTATTTGTGTTAGACATTCATTCTTTTTGACCCCCAGTTCTCTCCCTTCTTCTTTCCAAAGGTCACCTGCACAAGAGTATAGGGAGAGTATAGTATATTTTACCAGTGATTTAAACGCATCATTCTGGTTTAGTTTATCCTACCAGTAGAAGCAGGTCACTTGTTGTAGGATATATGTATTAGTCAAGGTATTCAATCACTGCCAGTGTGCACAGTGTATTTTGCCACCACTTTGGAGGCCCTTGTAAATGCGGGGTTGCACACAATGGGCAAACCACAGAATCAGAGGCATGTTACGGATCACCATGCAATATTTAGTGCACCAGGTTCTGCCCCTTTCTATGACTGTTCTGCAGACTTTTGTGAAAACATTGCTTGTAGTAGGCTCCAGCAGACTGTTCAGAAAATACCCCATTTCTTGCCAGTAGTTGTTTTGTTTAGTTGTCTCTGGAAAAGAAAAACAAAACAAAAAGAAAAACATCTGCTCCTGGTCCTGGTATTCCTCTTTCTAAAATAGTCCATAACTCCCTACATCACAATTAGATTTACTTTTTAACAGAAGGTGGAACTGCAAACATTTGTCATATCTTTTCCCACACACATCTAGAGAATAATGTCTTAAAATGTGCTTTAATCCAGTCTGCTGCTCAATTTCCTCTTTAGTAATACTATACTACCCATTTTGCTCCAAAATTAAACTGAATAGTACCAAGGGAGTCCACCACCCATACTTATATGGTAATTTAATCATCTGAAAATTTTGTTCAGCTCTGTGAAACACTGTGCTTGTGATCTATCAAGTCAGCCTCCTAGCCCCAAACCAGAGAGGGACCAGTAACAACAGTAAAATCTCTGCATCCTTGAATTTCCACTATCACGTCACTAAGTCCAGTAATTGTCATTGCTTTTCATCCTGGTACACTCATTTGAGTACCTAGTTATTTATTGGGTTCTTGTGCTGCTTGTGGTCATGCATTGGGTGAAATGCATTCCTGTGCATTGCAAAAATTCAGTCCCACTTAAATCTTATTCTGAAGGCATAAATATTACATCTCTGCACAAGGGAATTGTATTGAGTTTGACCAAAAGGATCCCCTGTGTTAACTCCCCATGCTTGCAATACCACCTTGTTTTTATATCAAACTTTTTTGTTCACCACTTGTGGGGATGATGCAAGAAAAAAATTATTAAGCTAAGATCAGATGAAAACATATAAGAATGGCCATACTAAGCTGGACAGTTGTCCCACTAGCCCTGTATTCTACCTTCTGAAGTGGCCACTGCAAGATGCTTCAGGGGGAATGACTGGAACAGGTCTCTAAGGGTACGTCTACACTACAGCGCTAGTTTGAACTAACTTAGTTCGAATTAGTTAATTCGAACTAAGCTAATTCGAACTAATGCGTCTAGAACTAAAAACTAGTTTGAATTAGCGTTTTGCTAATTCGAACTAGCAAGTCCACATTGAGTGGACTCTGAACAGGGCTTAAGGATGGCCGGAAGCAGTGACGGCAGGGCATAAGAGGAGGACTTAGAGCATGGAGATGCTGTCTCAGGCTAGCCGAGGGCTGCGCTTAAAGGGTCCCGACCCCCACCCCGGACACACAGTTCTAAGGGGTGCCCCGCTTGCAAAGAAGTTCTGGCTTGGAGTGCCCGGAGTACCCACACTGGGCACATCACACCACTCGGCCATCAGCCCGGCTGCACTTGCCGCAGGCTGCCATCTGGGGAGAGGGGGCAATTGGGGAGCTTCCACCCCCAGAAGCCCGCAGAGCCAGCCCAGTCCTCCCCATCGGGGGCTCGTACCCCATTCCTCCCTCACCTCCTTCCACTTACCCTTCCCTAGCCCCCCTTCTTATTGATGTACAAAATAAAGATAACGTTTCTTCCAACATTGACTCTGTCTTATTGAACAAAACTGGGGGAGACTGGGAAAAGGAGGTGGGAGAGGGGAAGAGAAAGGCTGGGAGAAGGGAGGGCAACTAACATGATCAGGGGTTGGGAACAGGTCCCAGATGAAGAGAGGCTACAGAGACTGGGACTGTTCAGCTTAGAAAAGAGGAGATGGAGTGGGGACAGGATAGAGGTCTCTAAAAGCAGGGGTTGGGTGGAGAGGGTGCATTCAGAAAAGTTCTTCCTGAGTTCCCATAAAGAAGGACTAGAGGACACCAAAGGAAAGGAATGGGTAGCAGGCTTCAAACTAGTAAGAGAAAGTTGTTCTTCTTGACAAAGCAAATAGTTAACCTGCGGAACTCCTTGCTGCAGGAGGCTGTGAAGGCTAGAACTAGAACAGAGTTTAAAGGGAAGTGAGATCAAGTCATGGAGGTTGGGGCCATGGAGTAGTCTTAGCCAGGGGGTAGGAGTGGAGTCCCTGCCCAAAGTTTGTGGAAGGCTGGAGAGGGATGGCACGAGACAAATGGCTTGGTCACCATCTTCGGTCCATCCCCTCCAGGGTCCCTAGGGTTGGCCGCTGTCGGCAGACAGGCTACTGGTCTAGATGGACCTTTGGTCTGACCCAGGACGGCCATTGTAAGCTCAGGGCTCAGGGTCGGGGGTCTCAGTGGACCCCCTTGATTTTCATGCACACCTGCTCCTGGGTGGCCAGGCTGGCAGCTCTCCTGCCCTAGCCGGCCACTTTCCTGTGCCTAGTGCGGAGATCGTGGACGAGGTCCACGATGTCCGCACTAGCCCAGGCAGGTGCCTGCCTCTTGCGGTCCCGGGCAAGCTCCCGGGAGCCGCCAGCCTGGTCCCGGGAAGAGGGGGTGGGCTGGGGGACATCGGGTGGGTGGCTCGAGCCGTGCGAGGTGCAGGGTCTGCTGGCTGGGTGCTGGCAGGCTTGCACCTGGCACGGGCACCGTAGCCAGCCCGTGCCCCTTTAAGGGGTCCGGGGCCGGGAAGGGGGCATAGAGTTTCCCTGGTGTTGGCCAGAGTGGCCACCAGGGAAACCTGGGGAGGGCTAGCCTCCCACTAGTTCGAATTAAGGGGCTGCACACCCCTTACTTCGAACTAGCTAGTTCGAACTAGGCTTAATCCTCGTAAAATGAGGTTTACCTTGTTCGAACTAAGCGCTCCGCTAGTTCGATTCAAATTCGAACTAGCGGAGCGCTAGTGTAGCGCCTATTAAAGTTAGTTCGAACTAACGTCCATTAGTTCGAACTAACTTTGTAGTGTAGACATACCCTAACTGCCTCTTTTAATGTAGGAGGTAGGTATTTTGGTCCCCTTACCTTTAAAAAAATGTGGTATACAAATCCATTTTGAGCCTTTATTGTGGTATTTCTAAATAGTTTCCATGCAGCTTGCACTCTTATGACTGCTTTTTATTTTTCATTTAACTGGCTCCCTCTTTTTTCTGCAGATCTCCTTTTTGAAGGTAAATGCTTTTGTGCTTGGTTTCCTTGGTATTTTTCTTCATACAGGATGTTAACTTTAATTACTTTATGATCACTGTTACTAAAAGGTTCAAATATATTCACCTCTTACACCAGATACTATGTTCCACTTAGGACTAAATCATGAACTGTCTCTTCACTTGCAGGTTCCAAGACTAGATGCTCAAAGCTGGGGTCATTACTGGAGTTTAGAAATTTTATTGGTGCATCCTTTAAAATGCCACTGGAGTCCAGTGTGGTGTGTTGCATTGCCCTAGGCCAGTAACTAGGTGATTGGAAGGTGCAGTCTGGGCAGTTTTGAGGACTGGCTGTCCTGGTTCTACCCATTTCATCTGAGGCCCCACCCCGGTAGGAGTATGAAGCCAGGGGACCAGAGAGTCTGTCGGCTTGCCTGATTATATCTCTGTTTCCTGAACTCCTTCACCTTTGATAATCTCCAGTGTTGAGTACTTATCCAGAATTTATAAGTCTTATGACAACTTTACTTTGTCCATGAGATTGCCAGCGAACTTAGCATTGATTTGACCTCTTAACGCCTTGCTGTGGATATCTGCTAAAGCATCACACTATTATGCCTTTCCTACCCCAAACTCATTGTGGATGCACATCTTTTTTATACTATTCATAAAGATAATTTCATTATTGGTTTTAGGATGATTCTGTGAAGTTGTCTCTTTTCATCTCTTATTCTAGGTCTGTCAGTGTTTGTCTAGCCCAAAAATTTCAGTTGCAAATAAAGTCCTCAGGATTATGACTTCTCCGGTTGTGGACAAACACCACAGGATCTTGATGCTGTATTTGAATATGCATTTCTTTTCAATGAAAACTAGGTTAAAAAAGAGAAGATTTTTTTTTCCTTTGTAAAGACCTTAAAAAAGGAAGGGCCTTAGAAGACATCAAAGCCATTGTTCCTCCTAGTCTATTGATGGAAAGATCATAGATTAGATACACACCATTGCCATCATCATTTTTAACTCTCTGCCCATTCAGGGAAATCCACAGTCTTTTACTGCAGACTGTTGGTCTGGATTGAGCTCACTGAGGGTATGTCTACACTACCCCCCTAGTTTGAACTAGGGGGGTAATGTATGCATACCGAACTTGCTAATGAAGCCCGGGATTTGAATTTCCCGGGCTTCATTAGCATAAAGCCGGCGCCGCCATTTTTAAAAGCCGGCTAGTGCGAACCCCGTGCCGCGCGGCTACACGCGGCACAGACTAGATAGTTCGGATTAGGCTTCCTAATCCGAACTATCTAGTCCGTACCGAGTGTAGCCGCGCGGCACGGGGTTCGCACTAGCCGGCTTTTAAAAATGGCGGTGCCGGCTTTATGCTAATGAAGCCCGGGAAATTCAAATCCCAGGCTTCATTAGCAAGTTCGGTATGCATACATTACCCCCCTAGTTCGAACTAGGGGGGTAGTGTAGACATACCCTGAATGTTCTGGATCCTTTTAACAATTGGAATTTGTAGGGTGTGTAGGTGAAGGAGACTCAATTACTGAATTTATCACAGTGCTTAAGGAATCACTGATTGTTTAGGATTTCATAAGAGACTGACTGGAACTTTGTTTGAATTTTGAAATGGGGTTACCCATTTTTGACATCAGTTAACAATTATCTACTCCCATAGATAAGCATGCTCTTAAATACTTGCCATGATTTTTAGTTCTCATTTCAAAACCAAAGAGGGAAACCCATTTCTCAATGGGTAATCTTTGTTTAGAGGAAGTCCAAGAGTAGCACTGTATACTCCTATACTAGGGGTGTGTCTACACTGCATCATAACTTGAAATAAGATACACAATTTGCATAGCTCAAATTGTGCATCTTATTTCAATGTTATTTCAAAATAGCTTATTTTGTCATTTGGCATCATTTGGTCTACAAAGCGCCATTTAAAAAAAAAAGCGTTATTCTGAAATGTCCCTTACTCCTTGTAGAATGAAATTTGCAGGGATGTCGGAACTGTAAGCCCAAAATAATGGGCTTGCTGTGAAGACACGGGATAGCTATTTCGGGATACTCCGGTATCCCAAAATAGCGTTGCAGTGTAGACGTAGCCTTAGAAACAGATGATCGTGGCACTAAAAGTCAAGATTTTCAGGACAGCTGAACAGGAGAATGCACCCCAAATTGCAAAGAGTGAATGGAAGCCCCTCTGTAATGCTAAGAAGTCACGGGCTTGTGTGTATACAATGTGGTCTCTGCTCCTCTGTACACTGAAGATTGGACAAGGAACAGGGAACAGGGAACAGGGCAGTGCAGTCGGGTGTTTGGTGTAGGAGCACAAATGGAATGTCATTGGATCTGCACTCTCCTAGATCCATGTGTTGGAATGTGTGCAGGGGGGGAAAGTTTGTGTTCACTGTGGTTTAAACTTTCTAGGGGTTACTTCAAAGTTCATGAATTATAGTTATTTTGATTATCATAATTATAATTATCAGCATAATACTTGAACCATAAGGTATCCATCAGGCACTAACTTTAGATTCTATTTCAGTAGCCAGATACTATGAAAATTGTTAGAAGAATTGAAGCACACAGTATGAGGGAGATATTCCATCATTAAGTGTATTAGGTCTGAAAAAAATCCCAGAAAACCCTAGATCTACATTTCCACTATGTCATACATTAGTTAATTTTTCTAAAAGCATCACTCCCTTTGCCATTTGGCTGCAGTGCTTATTCATTTTCAGGGCTTAATACAAAGCCCAGTGAAGTCAATGGAAAAACTTCTATGTATTTCAAATGGCCTTTAAATCAGCCCTTACTTTAAAAAAAATCTGTCAGTTTCTGGTAATGCTTTTTTGTTAGGTATCAAATTTGCCTGGAACGAACATTTGGAGCACTTTTAATTTTTACTTTTTAAAGCTTTTGTGAAAAAAAATACAGGGTTGTGTATGGCCAAAATGTTAGGAAAACTAAAAAAAACCAATCTGGAGAGAATTATCCTATATGTTAACTAAGCAGTTTCTAATTTGAATTTGTAGACACTTATTTTGAAATAGGGGGCCTCCAGCCTTCCCAGGGTGCTCTAGTGGCCACTCCAGCCTCAACCAAGAACACTCCACTCCCTCCTCCCCTCCCCAGAGCCCTTAAAGGAGTAGACTCTGGCCACAGTGCCTGTGCCAGCTCCAAGCCTGCCAGCCCAGAGCCAGCAGTTACTGCCCCGACCCAGTGGCCCCAAAACATGAGCCAGCAAGCCACGGGCAGCCAGCCCTCCACCGCTCCCCAGGGGCAGTCTGCCAGTGCCCAGGAGCCTGCCGGGGCCTGGAGAAGGCGAGCACCTTCCTGGTCCAGGGTGGAGATCATAGACCTTATTCAGTTTTGGGGAGGATGCACCCAATGTCCACGATCTAAGTGATAGATCCCCAAATGTAATTGTAAAAGGGAATCATCATGTGGAGTTGTTTCCACTGGGGTTTGGCAGGGATCAGTTCTTGGTTCCTTATTCTTTTTGACACTTTCATCAATTACCTGGAAGAAAAAGACTGAGGGCAGTGAAAAAAGAAAATAACAGTTCACTGATCCAACATAATCTAGATTGCAAGGTAAGCTGGTCACAAGCAAACAATATGCATTTTTAATACAGTCAAATGCAAGGTCATGCCTCTAGGAACAATGAAGATAAATATTTAAAAGATGCTGGGTGGATTCTTCTGGGAAGCATCAACTCTGAAGTAATAATGGATTGTAGCCCGTTGGGGTGCACCCCAGGGAATGAGGGGTGTCCCAAGGCCACTCCAACCCACTACACATAGTTCCAGTCTGAGCCCTGTTCAGAACGGAGCTACGGCACTAGCAGTTTGTGGCCTAGCCCTAGTGCAAGGCAGGGCTGCAGCAATCAAGCAGTCTATAGCCCAGGCCTGGTGTAGGGCAGGGCTTCAGTTAGGAAGCCATCCCAAATGCAGGGGAGGCTAACACAGTTAAACAAGTAGGAGCCCAGCCCTTAACTCTGAGGAGGTACTGCAGTCATTAAACAGTAGGGAGTCAGCCCCAAACTCAGGGGAGACTAGCATAGTTAAACAGTCAATATTAAGCAGCTAGAGGCCCAGGGCAGAGCAAGGACTTCATGCAAAGCAAGCCAACCAGTAAGCCCCGGTAAGTAGTCTGGCTCTTTGTTCAGGAGGGGTTCAGGCACCTTGCCTGTGGCTACCAACTACAGGAGGGGAGACTGCCACCCAATCAAGGGTTAGCAGAGGGGACATGGGTCCTCCCTACACCACCGTGTCCCAGCCCAGAGTCCTAGTAGCAGCTGGTAGTCAGCTGCTAGGTCAGCAGGGATCCAGTTCCAAAACTTACTGACCTGTTATGTCGGGGTCAGTGGGGGTCCACACTGCAGCCCGCTGACCCTCGGCCAGACTAAAGTCGACTATCCCTGGGCCTGCTCCAATTCTCCCCTCCACACCCTGTACCTGTTTTTGTGGCAGGTCCTCCAGGCCACACGGGTTGGGGTCTTCCGGCCACAGAAGCAGTCCTGCTTGGTAGTCCTCCAGCAGTGGTCCTGGTGGCCCCGGCCAGCCGTCAGCTTCCCCCAGGTCCAGTTCCTCTCTGGGTTGGGCTGAATAGGCTTATGGATCCCTGGCTGTCTGGGACAAGAAGGCCTGTGGCTCCCTGGGTGTCTAGGGAGAGAAGGCTTCTGGCTCTCTCACTGGCAGGCCCCCAGCTAGCCTTGCAGCAGGGCCTTTCATATCCTTGGCCCCATGCCCCGGCTTCCTCCTAGGTGAGTCATCCAGGTCAGCCCACCATGGCTCAGGGAGGGCTGTCCCCCCCCCCCGGATCTGCTCCAGTGAAGGAGAAGCAGGGTGCAGATGCTGCTCTCCTCTCCCCCCTGTTCCTGATGCCTGCACTAGCTGGAGCTCTCCCTACCCTACCCGACCACCCCCTGCCTGCCGAGGCCCCCAGCTGCTGGACCTGTTCCCCCTGGATGATGCTGCTGCTCCTACTCCTGTCCACCACCACCACCACCACCCTACTAGCTGCTGCCTGAGAGGAGAGGGAGGGTGGGGGAGCTGCTGGCTGGCCTCTCCCCTCACTCCCCCCCCACTCCAGAGGAAGAGGATCCCCCCAAGCACCCACCATCCAAAGGCCTTCCCCAGCTGGCTACCACCAAAAATCCCGAGGGGGGCCAGCGCTGCTGAGAATGCCCCCGGCAAGCATCAGCAGGAGGTGCCAGCCGAGGAAGCCGTGGCAGTGAGGGGGGACACCGCCGTCCCCCCAGCAGAGCCCATCCATGAGAAGGCCTCAGGTGGAGCTCCCCCAGCCCCACTACCATCTGGGCCCCCAATCGCCACCGCTGAGGGTGGCTAAAGTACACCCCCTTTGGGGGAAGGCACTGGTACTGAATCTGCTGGTCCTGTCCATGTGCTGGCACCGGCTCAACACCCTGTGCCCAGTCCTGGAGGTCCTGGCCAAGCTCCAGAGGATAGCTTTGGAGTTCTTTTGGCCAGGACTGCACTGGGTCTCTGCAGGAGTTCTGTCTCTTCCCCTCAAGGAGGGGGGCCAGGGCCTGACCTTCCGTCTCCAGGCCCTGCAGAGACTCCTCTTCAGTGCAGGTAGTCTGGCGTGGAGCACTTTGGGGTGTGTTTTCCTCTGCCGCCTCCGAGGACTTCAATACGACTGGCAGCTCTTTTTTATTCACCCGAGGGGTCTTCCATGAGACCTCTCAGAGCTGCCAGAATTCTACCAGGAACTCCTCTAGACCTGGAATCTGTTCTCAGCGACCTGGTCCGTTGTGGCCACTGAGGGAGCAGATCTCCTCACGGAGCCCCTGCTCCACAATCCAGCCTTGTGAGTGCAGGTGGTGGAGTCTCCCTCGGTGTATCAGAGGCTGATCCAGGCAGAAACCACCAAGGCTGGGGACCTCCTAGACTATGACGGGGGGACTGGGTGGGTTCCCAAGCGCTCGCTCAGTGCATGGGGCTCTCCACCCCTCAAGCCCTCCCTGCGCCTACTCCAGGAGATGAAGATGGCTTTACCATTGCCAGCTCTCGATTTCCTGCAGAGAGCTTTGCGAGAGGGTATGCCCCGCCCCTCCCTTCCTGCAAAACCTCCGTCCCTTGTTATTGGGCACCTGTTGTGAGGGCCTCCCCATCCTTGGACCCCCCATCCGGCTGCAAAATCTGCAGCCTGTCTGCTTTTGAACCACGCCTAGAGAACATCTGTACACACTTGTGTTCCATATGATTCGCTTCCTCACCCTCGCGTCCCACCCCGATACCAAGTGGCGGGACTATCTAAGACCCGTAGAGCGTGGGGAACCCCAATGGGCCAGCGTGTATTCCACCCTAGTTCCACGGCCCATCAAGGACATTAGTTGGCGGCTCCTTCACGGAGCCGTGAATATGCGTGTGTAACTGGCGCAGTTCACCCCCATCCCAGACGTCTGCCCCTTTTGTGGCATGAGGGAAAACCTGGCACGCACGTATCTGGAATGTGCTAGGTTGCAGCCCCTATTCCAGCTCCTCCAGAACCTCTTACTGAGGTTCTGGCTGCACTTGTCACCATACCTTTTTATTTGTGTGCACCCTATCCATGGCCTCACAAAGTCGTGAGACCTCCTCGTCAACCTCCTCCTGGCCCTGGCTAAAGCCACCATATATAATACCAGGAGGAGGATGTTGGACCAGGGGGTTCTCTGCGACTGTGGGGCCTACTTCTGTTCCTCCCTTTTCACGTATGCGGGCAGAGTTCCTCTGGGTGGCGTCTACTGGCTCCATTGACAGCTTTGAGGAGCAGTGAGTACTGTCCAGGGTTCTCTGCTCCATGTCCCCGTCTGGTTTCCTTGTTTTAAACCGTTGACCTTCATCCCTTGACCCTGTTTTTTTTATTATTTGTCCCAAGCAATTAGTTGAGCCCAGTCCAGTCGTCCCTCCCGCAAAGCTGGGGGAGGGCCTTTTACAAGTGGGTGGGCTGACACCCACCCATTCCTGGGATTTCAATAGGAACCCACTACATGGATAAACAGCTGACCATTACCTCAGAGTGCAGTGTTGTGGGAAAAAGGGCTATTGTGAACTTTACAGGCATAAAAAGGAGGATCTTGAATAGGAGTAGGGAGGTTGTATTAATTTTGTATTTGGCACTGATGTGACTGCACAGGAATTCTGTGTGTCCAATGTGGGTGATCATCATTGAAGGTTGTTGATACATTGAAGAAAGTTCAGAGTAGAGTCAAGAGAATGATTAAAGGATTGGCCACAACATGGCTTATAGTTATGGACTCAAGGAGCTCAGTTTGCTTAGCCCACCAAAAATGGTTAAAAGGTGCTTTGATTATAGCTTAATGGTACTTAGATGAGGAATAGAAATTTGTTGAAGGGTTTTCCAATCTAGCAAACAAATTAAGATCCAATAGCTAGGTGATGAAGCTAGAAAAATGCAGACTAGAAGTCTGGCATTTTTAAACAGTAAGGTAATTAACCATTGGTACAATTTTCCAAAATTGTGTGGATTCTCTATAACTGACAATTCATAAATCAAGATTGGATTTTTTCTCTAGAATATATCCTCTAGTTCAAACTGAAGTTAATTGAGAGAGGTCCAATGAACTATACTAAATTTGAGGCCAGACAAATTATTCAAAGGAACCCTTCTGTAGTTACAATTGCTAAATTTATGAAATTCTTTAAACGGACATGTTCTGAATAGAATTAAGCCAACTGCATTAATGTCTCATGTCTCTCAGGGTATGTCTACACTACCCCGCTAGTTCGAACTAGCGGGGTAATGTATGCATACCGAACTTGCTAATGAAGCCCAGGATTTGAATTTCCCGGGCTTCATTAGCATAAAGCCGGCGCCGCCATTTTTAAAAGCCGGCTAGTGCGAACCCCATGCCGCGCGGCTACACGCGGCACGGGTTAGATAGTTCGAACTAGCTAGCTAGCCATTCCACGAGGAATGTTCCACGAGGTGTACAGATAGTTCGGAATGGCTAGCTAGTTCGAACTATCTAACCCGTGCCGCGTGTAGCCGCGCGGCACGGGGTTCGCACTAGCCGGCTTTTAAAAATGGCGGCGCCGGCTTTATGCTAATGAAGCCCGGGAAATTCAAATCCTGGGCTTCATTAGCAAGTTCGGTATGCATACATTACCCCGCTAGTTCGAACTAGCGGGGTAGTGTAGACATACCCTAACAGATTTATAAAAGATCTATACATATAATATCATTCTATTTCAAAAGTAAAATTAAAGCCACCAAAAATATCAGGCTATGTCTACACTGGCGTGATCTTGAGCAAAAACTCTTTAGCACAAGACTTCTTGTGTTAAAGTAGTTGCGCAAGAAAGCGTCTATACTGGCATGTGTTTTTGCGCAAGAGATGTGATTTTGCGCAAGAGCATCCTTGCCAATGTGGACGCTCTCTTGTGCAAGAAAGCTCTGATGGCCATTTTACCCATAGGGCTTTCTTGCACAAGAAATTCATGTTGCCTGTCTACACTGGCCTCTTACAGAAGAACAGTTGCTCAAAATGGCTTATTCCTGAGCGGGAGCATCAGAGTTCTGGTGCAAGAAGCCCTGATTTCATACATTAGAATGTCAGTTTACTTGCGCAAGAGCACACGTCTAGTGTAGACAGGCAGCAAGTTTTGTGCAAGAGCGGCCGCTTTTGCACAAGATCCTGCCAGTGTAGACCGACTCAGGGTTTACAAATGTGACTGGATTAGTAGCTGCATACTCCCCCTAGTATTTACTATTTATTAGTATTTGGGTTGTTGTAGTCCCTAAAAAAATCCAGACTCATATTGTGTCAGAGAACTGAACATACACAGAGTAAGAAATTGTCCTGTCCTGAAGAGTTCACAATCTAAACAGACTAGACACAATAATGAATGGGACAAAGACAGAAGAGAAATGAAATGAAGAGAAATTAGGTGACTTGTCCATCACCACAGATAAGTCACTGGGAACTAAACCCACATCCTCCAATTCCCCATCCAGTGGTTTAATTAGAAGTGTTCTGCTCTCTAAAATGTCCAAGGACTAAATAGAACAATGTGTGTTAGCAAAGTGAATTCACATAAACTAGAACTATGAGTGTGTTTGCAGACTGCACCAGTAATGTTATTTAAATCCAAGTATGCCAGATACCTGCTACAGTGATAGAAACCCCATGGTGCTAGGTCTGCTAATTGGAGATTTCTCCAATGTTTTGTGGGTGCTGATTAAGGGCTCCAAACTGTCCCACAAGCTTAATAGTGGTATCGCTATAAGATAAGGTCCTAAGCATATCTACTGATAAGAGATATAGTGTTAACTGAGATATCCCTGAAACTGACATTAGCAGTTATAATTTGCAGGAATTATACTGTTTTGTTTGTAAAATCACCGATGAGTAGATGTCATGGTGCAGCATTGTTTAAAATGTTTATACTGTTTTAGCCCTTGTTTATACCAGAGTGTTATTTTGAAGTAGTCCCCCTTAGCTTAAATTTATAAGCAGAGTGTCCACACTACCAAACCTGATATTTTGAAATAGGCCACTTATTTCAAAATCTGTACTTCTGCTTTTCTTGGGGAATAATGCTAATTTCGAAATAGCATTAGTATGAATGCTCCGATGCCATTATTTTGAAATAACTACTCCCCGGAGCAATTTGAGCTAATTACTACACAGTGCGTTCTGTGGCTCTAAGTTGAGGCAGCATTAATGGAGCCTGCCTTGGACTAATTTCAAAGCTTCCCCATAGCAGAGACACTCTTTTGATTTTGTAAAATTGGGAGTTAAGTTGAATTTAATTATTTTGAAATAATTTCCTAGTGTAGACATGCCCTTAGAAAATAATTTTAAATGTCAGTGTGATGGGGTGGACAAAGCCCGATGCCCCTTGCTGGAGGCCTTTCTGCACCCTGCCCCAGGAAGAAGAGCAGAAAATAGGTCCTCCAAGCAAAATACAGTGATTGCTTCTGCTACAGCCAATCAGGGCCCGGAAAGCTGATATTCAAGAAATTGCTAAGCCAGGGCCCAGCAGTTCCTCATGGGAGCTCGACCCAGGCAGACCTAAGGACTGACTGGGAGGACAGCAGCACTTTGGACAGCTCCGAGTGGGAGCTGGACTTCAGACCTGGTCAGAACAAAGGTCCAGTGGCTGAAGACTAGCTGTTAATAAACCACAACACCTTGCAGAACCCTGGACAGAGGCCAGGGAAAACTGACCGCAAAACCTGAGGCTGTGTCTACATTGGCACCCTTTTCCGGAAAAGGGATGCTAATGAGACACTTCGGAATTGCAAATGCCGCAGGGGATTTAAATATCCCCCGCGGCATTTGCATGAACATGGCTGCCGCTTTTTTCCGGCTCGGGGCTTTGCCGGAGAAAAGCGCCAGTCTAGACGGGATCTTGCGGAAAATAAACCCTTGAAAGTAGGAATAAGGGATCTTCCGGAAAAGGGTTTATTTTCCTCAAGATCCCGTCTAGACTGGCGCTTTTCTCTGGCAAAGCCCCGAGCTGGAAAAAAGCGGCAGCCATGTTCATGCAAATGCCGTGGGGGATATTTAAATCCCCCGCGGCATTTGCAATTCTGAAGTGTCTCATTAGCATCCCTTTTCCGGAAAAGGGTGCCAATGTAGACACAGCCTGAGAGAAAGGGCTGGACAGAGCAGCTTCCTGGGGGAACAAGACAGCAATATACTGCAGTATACTCAGCAGGCAACTGCTAGATACAGGGCCCCTAGGTTGGGATCCAGAGGAGTGCACGAGCCTCCCCTCCCCCGCCAACTCTCAGCAGCCACAACAAGGGGGTAAGAAGAAGCCTCGTCCCAGGCAATGGACTGGAAAGCCTACTGGGATACCTCCACTCCCGAAGAACAGCTGGCAGAGAAGTTGCAAACATGCCCTCATCCACAAAGGGGCACTCATGAGAGAATGAGTCCCTTCATTCATACACACACTAAATAAATACACGTGTTCTCTCTTTCATTTATGTAAGCTTTGTAATTCAATGACTAAAGACAACATTGTCTCCACAAAATAGCTGACTAGTTTTACTGGACTGTAGTTTTACCAGCTAAACAGCTAGACCCAATGAAGAAATGTGCTGAAAGTTGATACCTTTGCAACTAATTTTTACTGAAAGTAACCTCATTTGTGGTTTGTTAATTGCAGTCAGAGAGGAAAGTTAACTTATCCCCCACCACCCTGCAATTGCTAGTCCACTTACTGAGTGGTGCCTAATTTCAAGATGTCTTCATAAATTATGCTGTAGGCTATGGTAACAGAAAATCCATGTCTGAGGTATAGTTCTATAGTGTCTTTAGTCTGCCTGGATCAGAGCACACTTAGCAAGGTGCAATGTTTTGTATCACCATATCTGTATTTCATAACAAAATCTTTCCAAAAGAGCAAGCATCCACCTCAAGTTAGGGTTCACCTCCGTTGTCATTCCATAGCAATGTGTTTTACAGATGTCTGTAAATGAATTCTAGGCTATAATTCCTTTTGCTTCTGAACCATGCGGAAGTATGACATACTGTCTGATATTTAGATCTTAAATTTCATGTGAAGAGTGGTTAGAAGAGAATTCTCTTAAATTTTTTTCAAAGCTACTGTATACAAAAAAATCTTCCAACTACTGAGGCCCAGCCAATGAGTTCACCCAAGAAATACCGCGAGTTGTCATTTTTAGTTACGTGTTACTTCTACATGAGGTAATGCGGTTACATTGCTTGGATCCTAGGAAGCCAAAAGAATATTTAAGGATTTAAGGAAGGATTTGGGATAAAAAAATAACACTCTGCAGAGCTGTCTCACATGATTTCAATGGGCTGTCCAGGTACTCAGCCTCTCTCCCTATCATTACTTCTCTCAAATTAAAACAAGCTGTGCTATAACATCAACACAAGCAGTCAAGCCTTAACAATACCTATCCTTCCCTGCCATAACATGGCTTCAATAAACCCTTTGTCCAGGGGACATTGGGTGGGAGGTATAGCAGCTGGTTTTTCCACATCTACACCACTGAAGACTCCTCTATGCCATGAGCCTCTCTGGGAAAGGAGAAAGTGACATGTGTCTCCTTCCTTTGTGATGTTTGTTATGTGATTCCAATGAGCTACTTTTTTCAAATGCAGCATCCATTTCAATAGTCTTTTGAAAATTACAACAAATGTTTTTTTATAAATCACAAAAACAGAAAGATTGAGTGAGAGACCAGAAGAGCAGTAGATGGAGATTCTGTCAGGTTAAAAATCTTTGACTCTGTGTAATCACAATCCCTGGAAAAATGGGTGTTTGAAAAGCTGTGGTGATTGACATTAGTTGTGTTGAGCTGTGTGAAAACAAACATGTTTTTGGCACATGACCACACTTGAGATGCTCAACAAGGGGGTCTGCTGGAAGAGGTAGAGCCTTTTCTGAACAAGTACACATAGGTCATTTTAGTTAAAAATCCTATCATTGCCCATTAATACTTGAAAATTAAGACAATGTTTTTGCATGTGAATTGATAGAAGGAATACTGTTTTGGGTTATAAATGTGCTCCCTTCTACTATCGAATGATACCATAGACATCTCAGACATACCTTGGCAATTGGATATAGAAATGTGTTAAAGAACTGTTGCCAAGTATTTAAACAATTGCCAAATCAGTCCTTTGATAGGCTTGGAAGGATTAAATTTTTATCAATAAATGTTAATTTCACTGTACACACAAATCAAAGAAAAATATTTCCAATTACAACAACTGAAATTTACAGACAGGCAAAAATGAAAAATGCTGCTTGAGAACTCTCACTCTGAGCATATTTACTTTTTCTATTTTGGCATATGCTGTAGACAATTTGTGTTTTAATACTTATAAAATTTTAACTTAGTGAATCTTAAGGCCTGTCATTAAATTATTACCTGACCTGTTCTTGATTTCCCCAAAATATGGAAATGAAAATAGATAAAAATTTTAAGAAAGTAAATACATTCATCAAAATTGTAAATATTGTTTCCTGCCAAGCCTACTTCTTGAGCCATGGTATTCCCTAAAGCAACCTCTTCCTAAACCAGAATCATTACACTAGTGATCCACAAATTGAACTTGATCCTCAGCTCTGCTAACACTTTGTGTAGCTGAGTGAGGGGAAGGAGGAAAGGTGATTACTAAAACCTGCATTGTCTGCCACAGTCCCCCCAAGGAGTTTTTCACCATCCCAGTGTCACCAGAATGCACTCTGTTCTGCCCCCATACCCTCACATCTCCTCTCCAGGGCCCATCCCTTTCTCTGAATGGCCTATTAATAGGCTGCATGTGAAAGTAATGGGTAACAGGACTCATTAAGTTAACATTACACCACAGGGCTGTTTTCCTGTGTCAAAGAAATTCCTAGCTGCTTCTTTTGGTGAAGTGTAAGTCCACTTTTTGCATTGGAGCAACAGAAAGGCAACTTGTATATCTTGGTATAAGATAGGCATTGTGTTATACTTCTGCAGCAGAAATAATCTCTGGCTGCGTTCTCACACCTGCCTCGGTATCAAAAAGGGCAAGAGTTGATTGTATGTGTAAGCATCGTGAAAGAATATCAAAATACATCACATATTTTAGTGAGCATGATCAATGTGAACCATCTTGTGCTTCCTTACAGGCATTTTAAAAGGTTCTAAGATGGTGTAAATTGTAGGATCAACCTCCCTTTAATGCTAAGGGCTGGGAAATTAGAACTCCAACACTACTTTCAACTCTTCAGTAGAATGAAGTTTCTGCAATAGGCTTAAACCTAGCTGCAGACACTACCACTCAATCCCCTATGTCTATAATAACATCAACTGTAGATTACAATGCCGTTGTGCACACTGATGGCTGAACACCTACAGATAGTGAGTCTGCTAGATGGTGGTAGATATTTTGTGTGAGGTGTGTTAGTTATCCATCTTCTGCAGATCATACCAATGATTAATTCAGTTTCTTGAAAGGATAACATTTGCATGAGAGAAAATTCAATTGCACTCATTAATGCCTTTTATCAAAATAGAAAGCATGTCCGTAGAATCGATATCCATGTCTGTGGCATCGAGCAGGTTGGATAGGCATCTATCAGGGATGATCTAGATGGTACTTGGTCCTGTTGTGAGGGCAGGGGACAGGATTTGATGATTCTCAAGGTCCCTTCCAGTTCTAGTATTCTATGATTCCATGATTCTATGGCTAGAACTACTGTCATATAGAACCAAAAAACGGAGTCAGCTTTATAAAGAAAGCAGGTGCTCCAGTCCAATTAATGACCATTGTGCTGCTCCTAAAAGGATGCCTTGTTCTTTCGCACATCAGCTGCCGTGGCTTTCTTTAGCAGCATGTTTAGATTACAGGTGTGTTGTGAATGCAACCATTTATTTTGTTTCACGATTCAACCCGTGAGCCTCATTATCCGTGGTTTAGCTTTAAACTAAAAAGAAAAACTCATGCAGATTTGGACAACCTGCTATCTCAAACCCTCATTTTTTTCTTTTCATCAATGCGGACTTTTCAAATGAATACACAATTTTATTTTAGCTTCCCATTCAGCTTTACACAGTCTATTGGGAAAACTCTTCTCAACTTTGCTTCTATGTTTCTGATGGTTTTAACAATTGTATGCAAACATTTCTTCTGCAGTCCAACAGTACAGGACTCTAAATAGTTTGAAGCCATCCTTCCACAATCCTGCCTGAGATGAAGTATCTATAGAAAGAAAGACACTCAGAAATATACCATGCATACTGCAAACAATGCCACCACAGTGTAAATAGCATCAGACAGTGGGGGAGAGAGCAATTCTTTTAAGGGAACAATACGTAAAAATCACTGCCACTTTAAGAGGGAATACTTATTCTCATTGTATATTCAGCATTAGAAACCATGATATAATGTTGCAGAATATGCTGCAAAGTAATGTTCATAACGGAGCAAATTTAGGATCATTCAGGAATTCTTTCACATAGTAACAATTAATCTTTTAATATTTTAAATATTTGAATTATATTCTAGTTGCATTTAGGATAAATTCCCATTTAAGAAGACATTGTATTCCTGCTTACAAAAAATTACACTGGATCCAGGAGCAGAACAAAATTTGACCATTGTAATGGGCAATAATATTATCAAGATGTACAATTTTTATTAACCTTTAAGTTATTTCTTCCTCATAATAATACAAATGCAAAGTCAGATATATCATAAAATGAGGATAATGGTATTTGGAGATAAGGAAATAGGAAGGAAGATCAATGTAGATGGGATCGAACTAGAGAATGTAGAGAAGTTCACGTGTTTGGGTAGCAACATGATGTATGATCTAGACTGTAAGAAGGAAATAGCAACTTGAACAGCGAAAGCAAGTGTGAGTTTGAAGGTGATAGATAAGATCTGAAAAAGTAAAGCGATTAGCTTAGGAACGAAGCTGAGTATCTTGAAAACGTGTGTATTTAGCATCATGTTATACAGATGTGAGACACTGGTGATAACGAAAGATTCTAAGAGAAGGATATTGGCATTCAAAAGGAGTTATTATAGAAAGATCCTGAGAATAGGATGGATGCAGAAGGTCACCAACGAGGAATTATATAGGAAGATACAGCCGAAAGAGAACCTACTGCAGAAGGTTATACAACGGAAGTTACAGCTATTCTGGCATATCTGCAGAATGAACGACAAGTGAAAAGTTAAACCCTGGTATTTGGCATAATGGATTGTCCGAATAGGAGAGGTAGACCCCACAGAGAATGGGTAGATGATATAGTAGATTGGTGTAGAGCTAGTCTACAGAAACTAAGCCACTCCGCACTAGACAGGGAAAGATGGAAGGAAATAGTGAGGGAGGCATCGTATACCAATGGGTGTTGAGCCCATAGTTGTTGATGATGATGATGATGAAAGTCAGCTAATCAACGTGGTGTTTCATGATACTTCATAAAGGACAGTTCCTCGATGGTGTAAGCTCTGCTACAACTGCCTTGACAAGGGCAATTTGCAGCCGCTTCTGTAGATGACCTCCATTTCCTTACCATTTATTCCTCACTCAGCTTGAATAATCAGTCACTGTAGCTCTGTGCACTATAGAACAGTTGCTGAAAGCAAAATGTGTCCTTTTTTCAACAAAGCAGATTCAACAAAAAGCAACAAGTAATGCACAATGCAAAGCATATACCTACTGTACGGAGCTGATGCTGATCCAAAAGACAGTGCAGTTGAAGCCAACGTTTATAAATGTTTTCAATTGCTTTGATTATATAATGATATAAAAGATTTTTTTAAAGTAAATTATTTACCACTTAACCCAATTCGTTAATAAGAATCTTGCACATGGGACAGCAATTAGTGAACATACTATTATCATCTATAATCATTTCTAAAACACATGAAGAAAGAAGGCTGTGCAGCCATATGGTACATATATTATAAGGTAACCTGTTCCATCCTTTAGACTTGCTATTACTGCTTTTGACACAGCTACAGGAAATAAAAAAAAGCTACTGGAATGCAGACTAGGAAAAAGTATTCCCAGAAGGCTTTGCAAAATGGAAGGCTGGAATCCTTGAGTGGAAACAGACTTTTAAAATCAGCTTTCTGTTTGCAGCTCAGAGGATTCTGCTCAAATATAAAATACATTTTACCAATGTGTGCACATTTGGTAGCTGTATTTTTAAGCTACTTATGGAAAAAGTTAAGTGTTACCATCGTGGACTGGAATGCAACACAGCAAAGTACCATTTATGGTAAAGGAAGCATAATGTTAAGCAATTATACTCTGAAATGACACATGTACAGTTTCAGATCTTAAAGGCATTAACATTAAAGCAACATAGACCCAACATGTGTAGTTATTTTCCCCCTTTTTATTATTCAAGTGACAACATGAATCAAATATACTCATCAGTACCATTTTGAAGCAAAATGCTGATAATGAAGGATTTCTTCTTCCTATTATAGTGTTTATTGTTCAAATGCTTCAGACTAAGCAATGAACAATGTTATCCCTTCAAGTGTTTTAATAATGTATTTATTAGGAATGGGAATGTAATTAGGAATGGAGGAAGAAATTGGGGGTAGGGATAGGCAGTGTGGGATGGGGAGGGTGAGAAGTTAGGGCGGATGGGTGGGTGTAGGAATGGAAGAAGGAATTGGAGGTAGGAATAGGCAGTGTGGGATGGGGTTGGGGAAGGGTAGGGGTTACGGAGGATGGGTGGGTGTAGGAATGGAGGATGGAGGTGGGGTAGGGATGGAAGAAGAGTGTGGGCTATGGGCCATGGAGCTCCAGGATAAGGACTAGTGGCCCACATTACCCCACTGAGCTCTCTTCCTGCATGACCCTAATGGGGTCTCAGTGGAGCATGGGCATGTAAAGCTGGGGGCTCCCTCATGGTTCCACGTCTCTGCATTGTTCCCTGTCTGCACAGAGCATGTCCCAGCCCTGCAGTGGGAGCTTGCTTGCCAGCCGGAAGGACACATCTGGAGCATTGCCGTCCTGCAAAGACAGGCAGTAACCAAGCATGGAGAGTGGGGAATTTTCTCCCTACCTGGCTGCTCACACGTAACCTTGCTCCTGCCTCTTGCTACCAAGTCAGATGCCCAGGAGCAACCAGAACAAAGAGGTTTCATTTGGAGTTGGGCCCCGTGTTCCTGATTGCGTCTAGCTTTCATTTACATGAAAGGCCCTCAACCCCGCAGAGCATAGCCCTATCTGACAGGTCACTTTTCCAGAGCTCTGTGCTAGCTGCCAGTAGAGGCTCTGAACTTTGCACACAAATTAATTATTTTATTGGTGGGTGGGGCAGAAGCAGGAAGGGTGCAGAAGGGGTTGGCTGGTGATTGAAGGGCACAAGTGGGCAGGATGGACTGAGAGTGTTTAGATAGAGGGGCCCATCCAGGGATGTTCTGGGTTGGAGTGGAGAAAAGTGTAAGTGTCTTGGGGCCATGGAGAGCACAGCTGGGTTCAGTGCAAAATTAACAGGCTCTCTGGCTGCAAAAGCAGCCAGCAAGAAGGAGGTTGGCAAGTATAGTGAGCAGGGCATTCCTGAGTATTAAAAATAATGAGTATCATCTTTTGGCATTCAGTAGTATGACCCTGTTTCTGCCAGGTACTTAAGAACATGGAGAACTTTAAACATGTGAGCGGTGCCATTGGTAAGTACCAAGCAGAACAGAGGACTCTATTATCAATATATATTTACCAGTTGGTTTATTTTTTAAACATGTTTGTCATTAATTTTCATCTTCCATGAACCCGATTTCCTCATTTTCCTTTATCTTAAGACTTTTCATATCAATCAAATAGTATATTGCTTTATCAGCTGTGATTTTTCAGTAGCACATCTTTACAATTCTGTAAGCACACTCAAAGAACTAAGAATTACATTTGATAACGAGCTTGAATTACATCATTCAGGTCATCTGCTTAGCTTTGATAGCTTTTTATTAACCCAAATAAAACAAGTCCTTTCTAGACTTAGTCATAATTCATGATGTCTATTGCTGACACTTGATAACTGAAATATATTACATAAGAGACTATTTAATTCCACTGAATTCCATTGTGTAAAAATGCCTCTACTAGTTAGATCTAGACCCAAGAGAAATACAAAGGACAGGGAGAGAATCAAATGCTTTTTTTTTTTATTCCCAAGATTTCACCTAAAAGTCTTTCAAAATGACTTACGTGTGCTGTTTATGCCTATGTGTTGTTGACTTCAAGAGACAGAACATGGAAGAACTTGTTAAAGGAATTTACTTAGCCCCCAGCCTCACATTACCACTTAATAAAAATATGTGCTCTAAGAAATAGGAATACATTGTTTTTTAAAACATCAGATTGTATGTTTCAGTTGTACTGAGATGAAAATCAATAATTCACTGAACATTTTTTTTTAATTTCCCACCCCTGAGCAGAATTAATTTTGTTATGCAACATGCCACCTTCATATTGGTGCACCTAACAAAATTCATGTAGTGGGGATGGGGCCAAAGGTTTCTAATTGTGGGAAGGGGCTCAGAACTGGGACAGAGGGTTGGGGCGCAAAGGCTCTGGCTGGGGATGTAGGCTCTGGCATGGGACTGGGGCACAGATTGAAGTTCAGAGGTGGGGAGAGGCACTGGTGCTGGGCCAGGGATGCACAGATTACAGCAGGGAAAGGTCCAGGGACTGGGCAGTCTGGACGCGATATGGGAGTCTGGGGACAGACTGTCTGGGATGCTCTGGCAGGGGTGGAGGTCCAGGATGCTTGGCCCATGGCAAGGAGGCTCTGGGACTGGGTTGTTTGGCCCACAGTTGCCTTCAGGCCAGGACAGAGGTGCCTGGTTCAGGCTGTCTCTCTCTTCACCACCAGCCTGGGTTTGGGAGTGTGGTGGCCTTCCTCCCTGCCTTGCACAGATGTTTTGAGCACCTGCATGGTGCTACCTAGGGCATTTAGGGGACTTGCAGGGAACTTAGCTTATGACCATATATTAGCAATCTAACACACTAAACTAATAAGAATTAAATATATTCTAGTGTAAATATATAAGCTGAAAATCAAAGGAGGTTGTTGTGTGAAATATGATGAAATATGGATTAAATCCTGGCTCCAATGAAGTTAGAGCAAGTATTACCAGTGACTTCCAAGGGGACAAAATTTCACACAATATGTTCTAGTAAAGTTAGCAGAAGACGTCACGTCTTTGGCCAGAGATGTAGCCTCAAATACAGAAGCTTCTGCTGCGGGGGTATCACTGTGCCTCAGTGTGTCATACCACATTAGGACAAACTGCTGAGAAAAAGGGCAGACTCACCCCGAACCGGTGGTTATTCTATCATTAGATTATGCTAAGCCAGTAAGAAAAAGTAAACTTCTGTCTCACCGTATAGGTTCATACAAAGTAAAAAATGCAGTCTTAGGCATCTCAGCCTACATCTCACTACCCCGGCACTGGATCTATGATAAGTGGTGATTTAAATCTGGTCTCATTGCATACAGCATCCTTCTAATTTCAAGAGGTGAGCTCCTTAGACTGGTCAATATATAACTCTGAACTTACCCAGTAATTATACTGTTGCCAATCCCTTAGGGTATGTCTACACTGCCACCCTAGTTCGAACTAGGGTGGCTAATGTAGGCATTCGAAGTTGCAAATGAAGCCCGGGATTTAAATATCCCGGGCTTCATTTGCATCTTGCCGGACACCGCCATTTTTAAATCCCCATTAGTGCGGACTCCGTGCCCGCGGCTACACGCGGCATGGAGTCGGTAGTTCGAATAAGGCTCTCTACCGGTACACCTCGTTCCAGTGTAGCCGTGGGCACGGAGTCTGCCCTAACGGAGTTTTAAAAATGGCGGCTCCCGGCAAGATGCAAATGAAGCCCGGGATACTTAAATCCCGGGCTTCATTTGCAACTTTGAATGCCTACATTAGCCTCCCTAGTTCGAACTAGGGTGGCAGTGTAGACATACCCTTAGACACTAAAATAAAAGGTTGATGAATAAAAGGAGGGTTAAAAATGGTTACTAGATCTTATACATGCAATAATTGCAAACTATTTATAGCAGTACACAGCTTTAAGGACTGTACTGGCATGAATGCTGGCAGGGGATGGTGTGGAAGGAGGGAAGGAAAGATGGGTAGCTGCCTTGGAGATTTAAAATCACCAGAGACTAGGGCTCCTGGTCACTGCTACCACAGCCATGGCCACAGTCCCTTTAAATGACCACCGAGCCCTGGGCATGCTGGATTGGGCAGTGATAAAGGGCTGGCTGGGGGAAATCTGGCTCCTAGCCCTGCTACTTCTGCTCAAGATTCTGCCTCTTCCAGGGGCCTAGAGCTGCCCCCTAACCTTGTCCAGGAGGCTGGCCGACCTTCATATCTGTAAGTTCTTCAAATTACTTTCACCCCTGCACACACCCTATCAAAAGACTCATTATGTTGGCCAGATCTGGATCTAATTTCCTGGGGTGGATCCTTGAATACTTTGGATTTACGCTGGTGTACATGAGATCATTCTTTCCTTTAGCATTTATCCATCTTCATAGCTAAGTGCTATCACAGTGTTGTCCATTTAGCCAATTGCTGCTTTAAAATGCCAATGGGGAAATACGCATCTTAATTATGCCATGCATTGAACAGACATGTAGCGAGATAACAAAGGCAAGATGATAAACATTTCCTCAGAAATGCTGTTACGGTTCATAAGTTTCAGAGGGGCAGCCATGTTAGTCTGTAATTGAAAAAACTTAAAAAACAGCAAATAGTCCAGCAGCACCTTAGAGACTAACAAAAAATGTAGATGGTATCATGAGGGCACAACCCATTTCTTCAGATGAAACATTTCATTTCATTTTAGCCAAGGTGGGGCAATGATTAGATATCACACATCTGCTGGGAAACAGTGAGTTTGAGATTACTTATATTGTACTTGTTCCTCTGGAAAATCTCAAATTGTATTTTACTTATTTGTGTTCTTAGAGTTAATTTCATTGTGAATACTTTTTAAATAAAATATAGGAATTTATTTAATCCAGGGCTAACACTGGGGAAAAATGAACATTTTCCTCCCTATCCTGGATAGGATCCAATGATTCTTTAAAATTTCCTAATCCCCATAACCCTATTTCCTAATCCCCTTAACCCTAATTTCCAGAGTTCAGGGTTTTTTTTGGCCAGAGCACTTTGGACTGGACTCCTTTTACAATTTCTCAAAACTGCCTAAAAGAAGAGAAGGACATCTATTTATCAATCTATGGTACTCCCATATTCACTACACAGCTCCTACTGATAACTAAAGAAGATTTGAATCAATCTATCCATAGTTAGTGTGGGATCAATGTTTGTTACTTTCTGAATATTCATGTAAAGCTAGCAGGATGTGTCCAATGGAGCCAGAGACCAGGATATGTATTTAGGTCACTTCCACAGCCAGAAAACATTGCCTAAAAATCATACACCACTCATATTAGTTGTTTCTCTAGTTGTGATTTTAAGATAAGGAACTCACAGGGTATAGGGGCATACAATAAACATTATCACAAAGAGTGCTTACAGTTTTGTGAAAACAAAAAGAAGTAGGGAGTAAAGTATATATTTTTCTGTTAACATGAATTTCCAACAGACCAAATGCATTCAAATTTACCAAAAGAGTCCAGTTGCAAGTAAGATGATACAATTTTATTCTCTGATAGTGATATTTTTTGGAAGTAGAAGTCAAAATTAGTATCTTAGAATGACTTTTCTCAGGGTAATTGATGAGCTTTTATTACTCTCGTTTAGCTTTATGATCTTAGTGGTATAAAATGTACCCCTCATCCCCTTTGCAAGTATGTCAAAAGCAGCATTGAATAATGGAAGCTACAACACTTTCTACATATGAATGAATAGTGATGTACAGGCCTGCCGATGTGTGTGTGGGGGGGTGAGAATGGGGTAACTGCCTCAGGGCCTGGTGAGTCAGTGGCAGCTGGTAGCTGCAGGCCTTTTAAATCACCACCAGAGCTCTGCACAGTGTGCCTGGGGACAGGTGCGGTGTGCTCCATGCCGCCCTGAGGCTGTCTAGGGGAAGCTAATGCCAGCCCCACTCCTTCTACCGAAGCTCCGCCCCTTCTGGTGCTCAGAACCAGGCCCACCTCTGCCCACCTTACATAAGGACCTAATGAGCCTGGTGTGTGGGAGCCTGCAAACGTGCATAAGGATGATTTTTCTTCAGTGGAATGACCTCTGAGTAAAATTCCTCATCTGTGGAAGAATTTAGAGAATAGGGTCCATTTTTTAACATCACTTGTGGTATGCTGACTGTACATCTTGTGTCATATGGGAAACATTTAAAAAGATAACCAGAAAAATGCATAAAGAACATAAAAGCGAAATAATTAAAGCAGGGGCAGGCCCTGCCGGGACCCTCAAGAACAGAGCAGCAACCACTTCAGAGCAGCCCTATATTGCTTTAAGTGGCTGACCACTCCCTTTGGCTCTTTGCTCCAGGTGCTGGAGTGGGGAGGAGGAGGCTTTGTACACTGCTTTGGGCCACCAGCAAAATCTCTCAGCTCAGTAACTGGCCAATGGGACTCTGAAACCAGCCACTGATAGCTGCAGAATTTTGTTGGTGGGCAGAGGCAGTGCACAAAGCCTTCTCCTCCCCCTGGTGCCCAGAGCCAAGAGCCACAGGAAGCAGCCAGCCATTTTGAGCAGCCTGAGCCTGCCTCAGGCTCCTTCAGGGCTGCTGGTAGGGAGCTGGCTATGTAAGCACCTTCTGGCCACATCCTGTCTCTGGCATCCCAGACTCTCCCTCACCCAAATCCCTACCTCAGATCACCACCCCCTCCTGTCACAGGTCACCACCCAAACCCTCTGCATCCTCCCTGTACCCCTCCTGCAGGTCACAACTCCCTTCCAGACCATGCACCCACTTCTAAACTCCTCCCCCAGGACAGATTCCTCTCCTGTACCCATATCCCATCCTGGATCCTGTACCCCCTTCCAGATCTGCACCCCAATCCCCTGCCCCCCCAGATCACAATCCCCTCCTTCACCCAAACTCCCTCTCAGATCCCACAGCCTCTCTTGCACCCCGATCCCCTATCCCAAGCTCTTCTCCATCTCTCCATCCCAGACCCTGTGGCTCCTCCATAAAAAAGTGCAGCCCTTGACCACTTACCAAAATCTCGGAGTGCCCCGCCATCAAAAATTATTGCCCCCTCCCTAAATTAAAGGGTCAAAAATTTCAACAATTGGGACAGAAAGGCTTGCTGTCTATAAATACAACTACTGACTATTATAGGAAATCTATAAATGGACTGAGAGCCCTTTTAAAGGTTTGCCCTGCTCTTTCCCCTCTCCTTCTGGCATATGAATAGTCCTATTCATTGCTATGGAACTTTTGTGTGTACCAGGTCTGGAAACTAGTCTGAGCTGCCTAGCATAGCATCAGGTAGCAAATGTTTGTAGAATTCAGATTTTTTTTCTGCGGCAGTTAGAAAATACTCCCCTTTTATTGCGGGTGCAAAATAAGATGAATCCGTTGCATAGAGAGTCCAGTATTAAGACTAATCATGAATGGCAAGACTCATGCAGCATAATTGAGTATTTTATTTATTTATTTTTATATTTACATATATATACCTGCACGCATGCATGCACACACACTTAGGTTGCATGACTCTTGCCACTGATAGTGCTTTACTCAATATCTGTTCCACATATGGATAAAATAATGATGCATTAAAATAACTCTGCCTTTAGCTACATCAATTTAATCTGGTCCAACTCAATAGAAAGTAGTAGATTTACATGAGCATATAAATATCAGAGAAGAATCCATCCCTATAATTGTTGAGGTTAAGACAGAAAGCTAACATTGCAACGTTCATTGTTGAAGATGTAACATATTTTGCAGGACTCACAATTGTTATACTGACTGATGTAATAGGAGTATTAAGTAATCTAGAAAAGCAAAGCAAATAGTGTTATCTACCAATCTCTTGTCCCTCACTGGAAAATTGTAAATGAAAAAAAATTGCAGAATTTTTCTTGGGGTTTTTTTTTTTTTTTTTGGTCAGTAAAAATCTGAACTGGGCTTTTTGTTTTTTGTTTTTGTTTTTCATAAGAAACACCCTTTTGAATCAAATGAATAATTTTCACAGACAATTTGGTTTTAGAAAAAAAGTTGCACCAGAAAACTTTAATACAGCTCCAGTATTTACCTGTTTACTTTTATCATGCCTATTACTGTGCTGTTTGCTCTGCCCTGTGTGATACTTTATTGCTTCCTTCAATTCACATGGTTTATGCAGATAAAAATTGTCTGGTTTATATAACTAATAGCTTATGTGAACTTTGAATTTAAGAGGTCTAACTCTGCTGTCAACATCTTCACTTAACATCTACCACATTAATTGGAATTAGGAGGAGATCAGTGATAAATGCATGTTAGTGTCTATAAAAATGATAGGACTAATAACACAATAAATCACATATCAGAGGGATCGCCGTGTTAGCCTGAATCTGCAAAAACAACGAAAAGTCCTGTCGCACCTTATAGACTAACAGATTTATTGGAGCATAAGCTTTCGTGGGAAAAGACCCACTTCATCAGATGCATGTGACATCTTCATACCTTCATAGAATGAGATTTACAGAAGTTGGAATAAGCCGTCTGTTATTTTGAAATTATTTTGAAAGAACAGAATTGCTGTGTAGATGCTCGCATCGTTATTTCAGAATAATGGCCAATATTCTGAAATAACTTTGCTGTGTAGACACACCTCCACCTATTAAACCCTGTCTCCTTTCATCTTGCCCCCTTTTCCCTCCCCTGTGTTCTGACATCCTCGACATAATGTGTGTCCACTTATCCAACTACTGTCCCTACTTTCTTCTCTGCTGCCTTTCCTGAGCTGCTTCATTGGGCATTGAGGGCACTTCCAACAGTGACTCAATCCTGTGTGACACCTACAACAAATTCATCGATTTAAGACAGAATACTGAACAATATTCTTTCTTATTAAAAATGCATTAGCAAAAAATCATGTCCCCAAAGCACAGTCACCACTGTGGGGCAACGTTGCTTGTTTGCTGAGCCACTGACTCCCAATCTTTGTTTTCCTGCCACTGGGACTGTTACTTACTTTCTGTGTATGCAGTAACCACTGAACTGCAGGTGCTACCAGAAAAAATACCATTTTCAATTAACTAAATTATTCAGCAACTATATATAGGGAGAGTTGTCCTAATGTCTGATTGGCTTGCAAGACGTATAGTAAGGAATCATGGAATAGACATATCAGAGCCTATTACTACTTATGTGGGAGGGGGTGGAGGAAGAAGGCACTTTTTTCTTTGGTATAGTCACACATAAGGTTTATGATTTGTGTCTGATTGTAATCTTGCAATGCAAAAAACTGCTTGTGGTGAACAAGAGCTACATTTTTTTACTTCAGTTTGGTTTTAGTGAAGCAGGATTAATTAGCTTCCAGCTGTCTTTGTAAGGACATGTCAGAACTTTCTTCTGAGAGGAATCTAGGAGTATCCAGGAAACAGCAATAGCTTTAATAATTCATGACTGAAATTTGTAAGAGCCAAAATTGCTCAGCAGCCCAATGTTATGGAAAAAAAGATTTGCAAGAGAGAGAACAAGAACAACCTGGGTCAAGAGTTAAGAACATTGAGAACTATCACTCCCTTTTATGCAGAGTACTCAGAAGAGGAACGATTACTTTAAATCTTATGCCATAAAAATTGGACAGAGTTCATGACATATTCATCTTTAATGGCTATTATAGGCATTGATGGGTACTATGCCATTGATCTCATTCTATTTGCTGTGCATTGTCTACCTCACACCCTTCCTGTACTAGAGCAAAACCCATGGACCATAATGTTACAGCAAGTATGTTATATTACATTTTGTAGAGGAACATAGGGCTATGTCTATATTGGTAAGATTTTGTGCAAATACTCTTTAACGCAAGAGTTTTTGCGTTAGAGTATTTGAGTAAGAGAGCGTCTACACTGGCATGTGCCTTTGCGCAAAAGATGTGCTTTTGCACAAAAGCATCCATGCCAGTGTAGACACTCTCTTGCACAAGAAAGCTCCGATGGCCATTTTAAACATAGGGCTTTCTTTCACAAGAAATTGATGTTGCCTGTCTACACTGGCATCTTGCGCAAGAACAGTTGCACAAGAGGGCTTATCCCTGAGTGGGAGTGTCAAAGTATTTGCATAAGAAGCACTGATTTTATACATTAGAACGCCAGTGTTCTTGCGCAATTACTCGCAGCCAGTGTAGACAGGTGGCAAGATTTTGCGCAAAAGCAGCTGTTTTTGTGCAAAATCTTGCCGATGTAGATGTAGCCTAGATGTAAGCAGGGTCAGGATAAGCTCTACCTTGACATGTGGTGGTGAATTGTGGTGAGTAGTGCAAAAAGTCTTCAGGGGCTCATCTCTTTTGCATAGGCACACCTACCCCACTTAGTATGTGCTCACAGTAGCCCAAATGGTCACTTTGGCCACTGTGGGATCCCCAGTCTCTCTGTTATTGAGGCAGGGGGATAACGTGTTGTTACCCTAATTATGTGAATCAAGGACAATGGAATAAAGGAACTGTTTATGACATACAAGGGTTATGGGTTCCAAACCCAGTCAAGTTGAGAGGGGCTAGGGACAGGTCTTTGTACCTGGTGGTGGGGCCTGGTCTGATGGTCTAAACAACACTGATTGCACCGCCTCCTCTTTCCACTGTGGAATATCAGAGCTAATTTGGATTCCATTAGGTGTCTAGTTGTGAGCTGCTGAGCTGACTTCACTATGGGCCAATGGAGCACTAGCACTGAGGCTCCTCTATTATGAGCTGAATCTGCTGAGGAGCTGAAATCACTGTGTGCTGAGTGGAGCCTGGTGCTATTCCATGGAAGAGCTGAAATCACTGTGTGATTCTTTCATATCTGCCTGCTGTGGGGCTAATGCACCTGGCCAGTCTTAGGCTACATCCAGACTGCAGGCTTCTTTTGGAAGAAGCTTTTCTGGAAGAAATCTTCTGAAAAAACTTCTTTCAAAAGAGGGTGTCCACACTGCCAAAGCGCATCAGAAAAGTGATCTGCTTTTTCTAAAGATAGCATCAATAATGATTGAATGGACGCTATCTTGCATTTAAGCTGTGATTATTATGGACAGTGTGGCCACCAGGGCACCTGTGGTTTTTCCTCTTTCCTCTTCTTTTAAAAGAACTCCCTTTTCCCCGTCCACACACGTCTTTTTGCGAAAGAGCTCTTTTGGAAAAGACTTCTTCCTCACAGAAAGAGGTTTACCAATGTTGGAAAAACCCCTCTGTTCTTTTGATTTTCTTTTGAAAGAACACGATTGCAGTGTGGACGTAATTCAAGGTTTTTTGTTTTTTGTTTTTTTTTTTTTGAAAAATGACCGTTTTTCTGAAAAAAATCTGTAGTGTAGACATACCCTTAGAAACAAGAGCACCAGGCCTGAAGCAGTGAGGCAATTTATGTCCCTATGTTCCCCGCTTGGGGCCAACAGAGCTGTGCTGTGTTTGTATCCAGTGGCCAGATGCCTGTCATTCCTTCATCCCCCTTATAATCACCTTTCCATGGGCCTGAACAGAGTGTAACCAAGTATCTCAGATTTATGGCATACAGGGTGTCTATGAAGGGGGCTCTCTGTTTTCTGACTGTTTCTATTTCAGAAGAAACATGACACTTCCATTCTGCTTTGGGCTTGCATGCCTGCAGAGGGGGCCAGAGAACTTGGCAGTACAGGAATATTTAATCTGAACATATGTTACAATTCAGTAGCTCATTGAATTATTATATGTCATTGGTAATAAACAGAGATAATTAAAAACACAATGTAACAATATTTTCATAAAGTACCAAATATATGAAGATCTAAGAGTCTTTCCCCTGAATAATTTACTGCCCATTTTCAGTAACCCAGAATTCTTAAATATCCTTTACTTTGGATTTTATCAAAGATTTTTTTTCTTCAGATTTTTGGAGGATGCTTACTGAGAATATGCTAATAGCAATAAGTTTGGAAGAAAACCATTTTAGAAGGTAATTGAGACAGCCTGACATTTTCCAAAACATTATGGAAGACAATTGGAACTCATGATATATTTGTAAATTCTTACTGAAGCAGTAATTTATTTCTCAATATTTAAACTTTAAATCTGAGACCCAAGAATGGGAACAGCCATATAAATATCACAGCAGAAAAGAACATCTGCAAAGTTCTATGAAAAATCCACAAATGTTATGAATTAAGAATTTTGAGCCCCTTTACTGCTACATAATTTCACACTCAGCAATGCTATAAGGAAAAAAGAAAAAAAACCACCCCAAACTTATTTTATGGATGTAGTAAATAAAAAAGTAAATAAAAATCATCATTAGCAATGTAATATATGTTGGTATGAGAAAGAGAAAATAAAGCCACTATTAACTGGACATTAACATCTGATCAGATAAATAAATAATAAAACTTGTGGTGGTAAATAGTCAATGTAATGCACAAAGAATTTCAATTTATCACTTCAGCATATAGTTTTCATTATGGCTACAGTCGATGTTGCTGAAGGGACAAATGAGGTAAAACTAGCAATCCCCTACTAAAATACACAGCAAAGAGACAAGTTCCCAGTCCAAATCTGATCATATTTCTAAATAAGTCCCTCAAATGATTCATAGTGTACAAACAATCGGGTGCTGATCCATGACTGGGGCTTCTATGTGCTTTGGTAATTATTGCATATTACTTGTGTAATACGATGATAACCAATAAGATAATTAATGGATAATACTGAAAGTGTCTTTCATGATCCAAGTTTGTGAGCATCTCCTGTTGAGTTAGAGAATCATAGAAATGTAGGGCAGGGTGGGACTCTGACAGGTTTTTGTCCAACCATTAAAAATTCGCCAGTGGAGGGATTTCATAACTTCCCATGAAAGCCTAATCCAGAACCTAACTACATTTATAGTTAAACCCACCTTTCTAATATCTAACCTAAATCTCCCTTGCTACAGGTTACTTCTTGTCCTACCTTCAGTAGACATAGAAAACCATTGAGCACCATCATCATTGTAATGGGCCTTAACATATAAGAAGATGTATCTAGTCCTCCTCACTCTTCATAGGTCAAGTTTTCCAAACCTTTATCATAATTTTCATTGCTCTCCTTTGGACTCCAATGCATCCACACCTTTCCTAAGTGGATGCTGTGTTCTAGTTCAGGCCTCAGTAGTGAAACAATTATCTCCTTCGGTTTATATATGACACTCCTGCTAATACATCCCAGAATTATATTAGCCTTTCTACTAGTGCATCATACTTGTGACTCACATTCAATGTATGATCCATTAAATGCCTTTCTCCATACAACAGTACAACCACCTACCCAGTTATTCCCCACATTTTGTGGTTGCACCTTTGATTTTTCCTTGCCAAATGTATTACTTGCGTCTTGTCTTTATTTAATTTCCTTTTGTTCCCTTCCAACTAATTTGTCAATGGCATTTTGAATTCTAATCCTCTCTCCTCAGCTTGGTGTCATCTGCAATTTTTTTAATCATACTCTCCACTCCATTATCCAAATCATGAGTGAAAATATTGAGTAATATTGGAACTAGTACTGACATTCTCAGTACCTTAATAGATGGACTCTCTGTCTGAAATCATTAATAATGAAATACTCTTTGAGTACTTTATTTTAACCAGCTATACATCCACCATATAGTAACTTCATCTAGAACACATTTCCCTAGCTTGCTTATGAGACTATCATGTGGGATTGCATCAATAGCCTTACTAAAATCAAGATCTAGGTTTCTGCTTAACCCTTATCCTTTTATGCTGGTATCCCTAAAAAAGAAGGGAAGTAGGTTGGTTTGGCATGATTTGTTCATGAAAAATCAATGCTGGCTATTACTGAACATCTTATTGTCGTATAAGTGTTACAAACAGATTTGCTAATTTGACCATAATCAGACACATTGGGCTCGTCTACACTGGCCCCTTTTCCGAAAGGGGCATGTTAATTTTACAGATCGTAATAGGGAAATCCGCGGGGGATTTAAATATCCCCCGCGGCATTTAAATAAAAATGTCCGCCGCTTTTTTCCGGCTTTTAGAAAAGCCGGAAAAGAGCGTCTACACTGGCCCCGATCCTCCGGAAAAGGGCTTTTTTTTCTGGAGGATCAGGGCCAGTGTAGACGCTCTTTTCCGGCTTTTCTAAAAGCCGGAAAAAAGCGGTGGACATTTTTATTTAAATGCCGCGGGGGATATTTAAATCCCCCGCAGATTTCCCTATTACGATCTGAAAAATTAACATGCCCCTTCCGGAAAAGGGGCCAATGTAGACGTAGCCATTATGTGTAAGCAAGTAAAGCTGGTTAGGATCTATTGTTTTGCTTTTGAAATTTTGCTAGGATAGGAAAACTGTTTCCTCGTTGGTTCTGAGTAAATGCTTGCCAAGGCCCTACACCTGCGTTACCAAAGTCAGTGGGGATACCTCTAGACGGCAAGCTTCTTTTGGAAGAGGCTTTTCTGGAAGAGATCTTCCAGAAAAAACTTATTTAGAAAGAGAGCATCCACACAGCAAAGGTACATCTAGACTACAAGCCTCTTTCAAAAGAGGCTTTTTTGAGAGCGCTCTTTTGAAAAATACTTTTTGAAAGAGATCGTCTAGACAGCCACACAGTTTTCGAAAAAGTGATCTGCTTTTTCAAAAGAGAGCACCTAGGCAATCTGAATGCTCTCTTTCGAAAAAGCCCTGTTCGTGTTCTAGAACGCCTTTTTTTCAAAAGAGCTCTTTCAAAAAAAGGCGTTCTTCCTGGTAAAAGTAGGTTTACGGATTTCGAAAAAAACTGCCACGTGCTTTTGATTTAAGTTTGAAAGAACACAATGGCAGTCTAGGTGCAGGTGAAGGTTTTTCAAAAAAAGGCCACTTTTTTTTGAAAAAATTCAGTAGTCTAGACACACCCCAAAAGCGCAATGAAAATACGTGCTTTTTCAAAAGATAGCGTCCACATTGATTGAATACTATCTTGCATTTAAGTTGTGATTAGTCTGGATGGAATAGCCACCACAACACCTGTGTTATTTTCTGGATGCCTCTTCTGTCAAAAGAATTTCCTCTTCTGTGTCCACACATGCCTTTTTCCGAAAAAGCTTTTCGTAGAATGAGGTTTACCGTCATCGGAACCTCCCCCCCCCCCCCACATTCTTTTGACTTTCTGTCAAAAGAACTCAATGACAGTGTGGATGCAAGTATTGGTTTTTTTTAAAAAAAAAAACAGCCTTTTTTCCAGAAAAATGCTTCAGTGTAGATGCACCCTGGGAGAAGGAGGTTTGAGGTCAATGTAGGTTCCCAGCTTCTAGCAATAAAGTAGATATACTGGGCTGATCCTCTTTGGCCCAGCTATAAAGAAGCTAAAAATGTAGTGCCAATGGACAGGCTTCATTGTAATGTACATTGCAGAATGAAATCAGAATTCATGTCAACATTTTAGTAGAATTCAACATTATGGTGGCCTAATTTCTTACTGTAAAGAGCACTATGTCTTTGAGATTGTTAAATGTGCTTGTAATTCCTTCCTAATACACTTTTCATCTGTTTTTTCATAATGTATCTGTTTTGAGTTTGACAAATAATCATTTAACTTTATCTGAACAGATCTACTGCCCACTTCCCACACCATAAGATGTGTTTATCCTTTCAAAACCAGCAAGTTTAAGAGACCACATCTGGTCTTCAGGAGAAAGGCTACATCACCAACACAGGTTTCAAAAGTAAGTTGATCTCACTGAAGTGGGTGGTAACATCTACTTTTTTTGTTCCTGCTATGGCACAGGGGGCTGGACGTGATGACTTGATGACTTTTCAAGGTCCCTTCCAGCCCTACGTTTCTATGATTCTATGGTTTCTCCCTGCCCTAATTCCCATACCTTTAAACAATGCTTCTGATACCATGCAATTGGATGGAGACTAGAAAATATCTATTTGTTTTAGTTTATATATAATTTCTGAAGAAAGTTGTGCATTTTGGTGGAAGTAGAAGCATTGGTGCAATGGAGACACTTATTAGAGGACTGGTGGAAAGGTGGCCATAAGAACTCATACACTGTACTTCTGTTCTCTTAGGTTGTGCCCAAACTACACTTCATTGGCAGCAGTGCTTAGGATATGTGTAGCTCATGCCTCATTGAAAAGCAGGCTGAATCTACACTGCAGTGTGTAGCTATACATCAATGATTGGTTCTGGTAGGAGGGAAATAGTGGAGAGATGCCTGATTGGAAAAAAACTTACTAGTCACCACAGAATATATGGGCTATTGAAGAAATGTTGGTATTCATATGTTATCAGCACATTGGAAAACCAGTGTGCTAGTTCTGCCTTTCTGTATCCTCAAAAAGTTTGTCTCTTACCTTGAGAAGCTGGTCCAATAAAAGATATTAGCTTAACCCCATTGCTTCACTAATACCCTAGGACCAACACAGCGAAAACACTGCCTATGTCCTCAAAACTAATCGTGGTGAGATATAACATTGTGGTAACAGTCAAGTCTCCATGGGTATGTCTACACTACCACTGAGTTGAATGAGGTGTAACGGTAGTTCGAATTAGCCTAATTCAAACTACCTACTCCGTGCTGCGTATAGCCGTGCCGCGTATAGCCGCGGGCACAGAGTCCGAACTACCGGGGCTTTAAAAATGGCGGCGCCCGGCAAGATGCAAATGAAGCCCGGGATATTTAAATCCCGGGCTTCATTTGCAACTTCGGTTGCCTACATTAACCACCCTAGTTCGAACTAGGGTGGTAGTGTAGACATACCCTTTGAGCCCAAAATTCAAAGCAGCAGATAAGAGTGACATTTTTGTTACATAGGTGTTCTCCACATTCAAGACATTTATCCTTCCGTGATTTAATATGTTTTTGCATAATAACTACTCTTGAAATTGTAACAAAGGATATCATGGAAGAATTAAGAGTACTTTATACACTCTAAGGCTGTGTCTATACTGGCAAGTTATTCCGGAAAATCAGCCGCTTTTCCGGAAAAACTTGCCAGCTGTCTACACTGGCCGCTTGAATTTCCAGAAAAGCACTGACGATCTAATGTAAAATCATCTGTGCTTTCCAGAAAAACTATGCTGTTCCCGTTCGGGCAAAAGTCTTTTTCCGGAAAACTGTTCCGGACAAGGGCCAGTGTAGACAGCACAGTAGTGTTTTCCGCAAAAAAGCCCTGATCGCGAAAATGACGATCGGGGCTTTTTTGCGGAAAAGCGTGACTAGATTGGCCACGGATGCTTTTCCGGAAAAAGTGCTTTTCCGGAAAAGCGTCCTGCCAATCTAAACTCACTTTTCTGGAAATACTTTTAACGGAAAACCTTTTCCGTTAAAAGCATTTCCGGAAAATCATGCCAGTGTAGACGTAGCCTAAGTGAAAACACCAGACCCTGTCCATGGTACACAGAAGTTTTATTTTTCTATCCATAAGAAATATAATTTATAGGATCACACTTTTAAAAAAAAATGATTCCAGGCAATTCTATTTTCCACTCCATGTGATGCTGTCCCAGAACATTCAGTGTTTCAGAGATTATCTATATAACAATGGAAAATACATTCTGTGCATTTTCCTTTAGAACACAAAGTCTGCCAACTTGGAATAAAACCGGACAGTGAACTTAAAAAGCCTAAAAGAAAATGTGTTCAATATGTCTCTACCTCATAAAAAGCCTTTCGAACAGTACGATTCACAATTTGTTTAGCAAAATACAAAGCCTTTTCTTTGAAGGAAAGTGTCTTCTACTCTGAACTACTTCAGGGAAGCAAATGGGGATTATTTAATCTAAACTGACTTTTCATGTGTATTGTAATATTCATGTTTGGCATGACAGGAACAGTTCTATTAACTTTAGTGGCATTCTACAGGGTATACTGTACTAATGTGTGAAGTGGGATACTACAGTCTCACCCTAAATAAATACATTTGTGCTGTATCAACCACATCTTTGTTCTGATAGTTGATTATTTTTTGTTTGCACCTCAACAGTACATTTACATGGTGAAAAAAATACTTAAATTTTGGCAGTCATGAACAACAATGTAAAAGGAAAAACTGATGTTTCTCAGAAATAGCAGTACCAAATACCTTATTGCAATTTCTTCCATTTTTGTGCTTCTAGACCTGTAAATTTTTCTTCCTCTCCTCAGAAGCTATAGACACTGAGCTTGATTTTCAGCTGGTGTAAATTGTATAGCTCTGTGGAAACCAAAGTTTCTCAGATGTACCCAACCTGAAGATCTCACCTTTACATTTGTATTGAATTACAATCTTGCAATATTAGAACTTGCATGCAACACTGTAAGATGATCTAAGGTTACACATAAACAAAAGTGTTTGGCCTGCATTAATGAAAATGGCGATATTAATTATTTCATCAAGGGACACCAATGCTCCACAAGGATTTGTGTGTTTGTAGTGTGGATAACAAATAACACTGGCTGTATTTACAGTTCAGTTTTGCACTTAAGCAAATACATTTTGCTTATCGGTCTATTCCAAACAGACAGAATTCAAATCTCACTTTGAAACTCTTAGTAAAACAATGACTAGAACATCTACTATTTATAAATTCCTTCTATCTTCCATTAAAAGGAGGCTTGATCAAGGAATAGTTGGGACCATTAACAAACTGTCTCAGAGTGGAATCTGTGCAGAGGCCAATGCATAATGTGGACTGTAAAGACAGCGGGGTGTGTGTGTGTGTATGTGTGTGTTCTGAGCCTGTGTTTCTGTATGCATCCTCAAACTGCTGAGCCTCCAGACTCCTCCCTCTATCTGGTTCATTCAGAATTCCTTCAGGCTCTGAGTATTACCACTGCTGTATTCCCCCTTCCCTCCCCTTTCACGGTGTCTTCAACTCGTAGTCTGGCTCAGAATTTTTAATTAAGAAACATTGTTTCTTATAGTATAAGATAAAAGACTGTTTATGCCATAACTACTCTATTCAGTACCTGATTAAGGGTACTTTGGGGGCCTACCTGATGACGATTTCATTGCCAATTTACAATTTGGATCCATCTCTATAAGAAAGATTTATTGCACCTGGAGCCTTCGTATCTGACAATTGCAGTATATTATTCACTGTTTCCAACCTTTCTAATGGATGGGATCCAGCTACTTCCCTGACACATGAAAGAGTTTTGCTGAACACTGTCACAATAGCTGGAAGCATTTTTCAGTCAAAGCCCTCAGTCTGGGTAATATATTTAGTGAACAGACTTTCCAAAATAGCTGTGCCTGTGCTATGCTACTGTATGTTGATAACATATATAGTCCAGCTGCTGCCCTGAGCACAGATGTATGCTGATGGAAATATTCAGGCTGAGCAATTTCCTGACATTAATAATACAGTATAAAACCCCAAAGTTTTATCTAGTATCCTATAGCTTGGACATCACCCATTGAAAACCAGATTATATCTCTCTCTTGTGAATGCTGAGAAAGTAGTTATGCAGAAATAAATAGCACGGTGTTGCCAAATTTCACATAAAACAAAATGCTAGTTACATAAGTTACACACAATGTTCCTTCTAATTTTTCCATTCATATGCAAAATAAATTTTGTTACATGCACTATAGCATGTGCAAATATGTACCACAGTAGAAACATATGCTGCCAGCTGCTGCCAGGTGTGAATGCTCTGCTAATCAGCTGGCAGGCATTTGAATTTCTCCTGGGTGATCAGCAATCAGCTTACAGGGAACATTAGCTATGTGATACAAAACGTTAGGCAATGCCAATTCTTCCTCCTTGGAATCTGCTCTGCTTTTAATTAAAAAAAGAAAAGTTCACTGGAAGTTACAGAATCCTTGAGACTAAGATGGAAAAGACTTCATTGGTTTCATATCCATTATTGCATCAATGCATAATTGTCCTTTCCACTGTATTTTCTAGCATCTTATCTAGTCCATATATATACTAGAAGATTTACCTAGTGTTGCCCGGTCCTTAATTTTTTTTTCTTCATTTGAATCATTGCTCTGGGTTGGGGCTGAAGATGAGGGGTTCACTATGCAGGCTGCACTGGGGAGAGAGGACAACCCCAGGTCTCTCTCACTGCAGTAGCGTCGGGCCAGGTAAGAAGCACCTGTTCCTGGCCACTGAAGTTCTAAGGGCACAGTCAGTGGAGGGGTCCATGTCACACCAGCTGAGGCAGGTTCAGGTTTGTCTGATCCCTGCATCCTCCAATCAGTATGAGGAGTACAGCAAACTGTGCACTTCCCCCTTGTTCAGTGACGAAGGGAAACAGCCAGCAATGTCCCCATACAAATTGGAGATTAGGGGGAGTTTCAGTCCCTGCCACCCTCCCCAAAGGGTGCCTGTGGAATGGGAAATTTGGAGTTGGGGGCAGTCCTGGATGGGGGGAGCACCCTCAGCTCCTTTTACTTGTCTGGAGATTCTGTCTGTTTTCTGTGTTGTATTATGAGAAGCAATCCCATTCTGAGCACATTCTATTTTCCTGGCACAAGCAAAACTTCACTTTGATTTAACTTAACATAAGAGGAAGCTGCATACCAAATTTGGTGGTCCTAGCTCTTATCGTTTAAGAGGAGTTTTGAACAAATGGACAGATGCAGAGACAGATTCTCAAACATATAGTAGATATGCCTTTCACTAGGGAGCTTGCTCTGCCATCTAATGCAGAGGAAACTTACATTCTTTAGGGACAGAAATCAATACAAAATCCTAAAATGGATGGATGGATGGATGGATGGATACCATCTTTTGTTGCTATTTTCTGAAGTCTCTCCAGTATTCTCTCCAGTATTAAAGAACCTAAGTGTGTCACCAGTGCTATATAGAGATTGATTGTGATATTCCAGGTATATCATTGGAGGTCACTAGCACACAATATCATGGACTTTTTGGCCATGTACCAGTCTGGGTCAGCGGGTAGCCATGCTGACTCAGTACATGGGCTAGGTGTAATAGGAATTTTTCCTTCCCAGGCCAGAACAGGTGACAAACAGCCAGGTGGTTAGACAGTTCAGCAGCCTCGGCCTTGGGTGAGGGCAGAGCAGCAAACAAACAGGTAAGTCTATAATAGTTTGAGGCTCAGGCCTGTCTGCAGGCTGAGTTGGGGGGTCAGCTCTCCTAGCTTTGGTGGAGAGCCAGCAAGCGCAGAGGGTTTTCCCCTACAGGGGGAACCTGCCACACCAAGTGGAGAGGTGGCAGGGGGAGATGGGAGCGCAAGCCAGCCCAGGGCTCTAGCAGTGGCAGCACGGGTGGCCACTCATTCGGCGGGGATCCAGGCTGCAATGTGCCAACCAGATCTGTGGGTCAGCGGGGATCCAGGCTGCAATGCGCTGCCCACCCAACATCCATCTCATCAGCCAACGTGGGGTCAGCTTTCCGTGGACCAACCTAATTTCCCCTGGGGGCCTGGCATGACTGCTGCTTCTCGGGGTCCTCTGGGAGTGCTGGCTCTGGTGGGGTGTCCATAGGCTCAGGGTCTGGTTCCCTTCCTGGCCCTAGAGAAACAGCCCAGGCTCCAGGGCCTGGTGTGGGCTTCGGTCCCCTCAGTTCTCCTCGGTGCCTGGCAGGGTTCGGAGTGGCTTTGGCCCATCTCCAGGATTGGGCAGTGGTCCTGGAAAACCTCTCTACTCATCCCTTAGGTGTTGTGGCGTTGGGCCTCCCTCCTGGAGAAGCCAGGGATAGCATCTGGCCTGCTTGCCCACTGGGCTCTTACTGAGCTCTCAAGGTCTGCTCTTATAGGCAAGCCCCACCCTTCCACTTCCTGTGGGAGGAGTTGGGTGGCTCTGCCCTCACCCACCAAGGGGTCTTATGGAGGCCTTCCCCTGCCGGGTTAGCGGATGGCCATGCTGACTCACTACAGGCCATCATAGGTTTTTGCTCTAGCCCATACTCAATTTGTTGCACTTTTGTTTTGTGTAATCTTATGCAATATCCTGTAAACAAATGCCATGAGGAACTTTTAGAATCAGATTGTGGCCTGATTTTCATGACTGTGCAAGAACAGAGGTGGTAGAATGATTCCTCATTGCTCAGCTCACTATGCAGCGTCCTCAGATCTGCTCTGAAGGTATGTGGGAAGGGGAGCAGCAGGAGCTGTATTATCTGGTACTTCTACCACTGCATATTCAAACAAGAACTGGGCAAAGAAGAAAATGAGGTGGAAAGGACTGGTATAGAATGCAGCGAATGTTGCCTTGACCTTATTCAACTCTCTCCAAAGCAACTGATCCAGCATATTTGTAGTATGAGATATGAATTTGATAGCAGGCACAGAAATAGTTTTCCAGTAATACAACTCTAATTGGATTTTTAACTCGACATAGTTAATGAATAGATGGCTTCCACTGCTGCTTCTTATACATGTGATAAATTATAGCTCCACTGTCTGTTCTATTTTAAGAAATAAGAAATTACCATTTGCCACAAACAGCTATATAGCAAATGCAAAGGACATTAGTAAAATCCATCTCTTGTGAAGAGTGTACAACTTGTCCATTTTTTCTTTCTTTCTTTTTTGTTTGCTTTTTGTTTGTTTGTTTGTTTGTTTGTTATAGAATTACTGTCCTTGAATGGAAAAGCTTAGGGATATATAAAAAGAATGGGACGGAAATATAATACCTACATATTTGCAGCATATCATTTCTAGAAACCCAGAACATTATGCTCAACCTTTTCATACTAAAACTTCATTCATGTCCCCACCACAAACCATGCCCCAGTGATCTGAATACCAGTAATTATAGTTTATTTCTATGATCTTAAGTGTATAATATTTCCAAACAGATTTTCTTGACAATCTTATTTTTATGTTGTCAAGCTTTAGGAAATGTCTTTCTATGTATTGAAAATAAACAGGTTGCTATTCCAGAAAGATGAGACGATTGATGATTAATGGACTCAATGGCTTAGGCTTACATTAAAGGTGTTGAACAGCTGCATGGGCACAGTTTGATATTTGAGGGGACTGTTCTGTTTTCTACGGGAGGGAAATATTAACAAAAAAGTAAAATAAATAAGGGCTGGGCAGTGTTTGAAGTATGGAAATTATAGCCTCTGATCTAAAGACCAGAGAGACCACTGAGAATCTTTGCATTGACTTCAGTGGGTTTTGGATCATGTTCATAACAAGTAACAGCGTAGAGGCATTCCACACCCAAGAGAACACTGGAAGGCATTGACTAACACAGTAGTGCTTAACCATTTCAAGTAAACTCAGTTCGACTACTTCCCAGAGCTAGTCCTGGGATGGTGCGCTTTATAAATTTCCCCTTGCTTAAAGCTGTGCCTAAAATAATACATTTACATCTTTTTATTTGTGGCCAAGGTAGTCCATTAAGCATCTTCTGAAATTAGTTCATAACCATTTTGTGATGAAGATTATTTTAGAAAGTTAGAGAACAATATTAGAACTGTCTATAAATAGAAATTGCTGCCTGTTAAAAATTTTGCATTTTGATTCCCTCCATCCCCATTCTGATTCATGACAAAAAGATAGAGGCAAATACTTCTGTGGGAAGGAATTTTTCTGGAAATCCCATTTCAGGAGAAACCAAAACGTAATTTTTTGGCTTGTCAGTTTGGTGCCTGGAAGAGGCTTGTTAATTTCACTTTCTCTATGTAAGCAGAAAGTGAAATTGAGAAGAGAGTTCCAGGAAGTTTGCCAGAGACTGACTGCCCAGGCTCCCTGTCACCCCCATCTGCCTAATTTCTGGAAAACGGGGCTCTCAGACTCCCTTTTTTATCATTAACATGGCTGTGACCCTCTGGAAGGCTCTTGTTATTTTGCTTTCTCCCTTCAGGTAAAATGTGAAATTGAGGAAAGACTTCCAGGATGGCAGCCATGGAGCTGTCATTTCAGTTTTCTTAAAAGAAAATAAAAAATTTCCAGCAAAAATTGAGATTTTCCAAGAGAAAATTTGTGTTTTGTAGTAAGTGCATTTTCTGTCCGCAAGCCATTTTGACAGAAAATACCCAACTAATTCTAAACAGCATGTTCTTCATCCTTTACTGTGTAACTGTCAAAGTTCATTATAATCTCTATGAATTGTTATTTTCCTTTCTTTAGCTCTCTGAAAAGTAAGTTCAGATTTCACTTTATAATTTGCCTGACTTCATCATCTAAACCACATTTTTACAGTCACACACACACTCTTTAAAGCAAACAGAGGTTTCTGGAAAGGAGGTAGAACATACAAGCAAAATGATCAGAGTGAGGGTGTGTCTAGACTGCAGGGTTTTTTCGGAAAAACAGCCGTTTTTCCAAGAAAACTTTACATACATACACACTGCTATTGCGTTCTTTTTAAAGAGAAATCTAAAGAATGTGAGGGTTTTCCAACATTGGTAAACCTCATTCTACAAGGAAGAATGCCTTTTCCGAAAGAGCTCTTTCAGAAAAAGGTGTATGTGGATGGGGAAGAGGAGTTTTTTTTTAAAGAAGAGGCCTCCAGGAAAAAGCACAGATGCCCTGGTGGCCACTCCTTCCATAGTAATCACAGATTAAATGTAATTCAGTGATTTAGCATGCATTCAGTGTGGACACAATCTTTTGAAATAGCAGATCACTTTTTTGATGAACTTTGGTAGTGAGGACACCCTCTTTCGGAAGAAGTTTTTTCGGGAGATCTCTTCCAAAAAAGCTTCTTTTGAAAGAAGCCTGAATTCTAGCCATACCCTGAGAAAGGGAAAACATACCTTCCTTAGTCCCATGTCTCTTTATCTCTGGCTCATTCAAAATCATGTATTGTGTGTCAGTTCTCTATCTGGGCAGCCACCTAACTGACATGCCTTCCAATGTTAATCTTGATATCTAATGGATTCCACAGGCCCAGAATCTTACCCAATAACTGTTGCCACAAGCTGAAGTTGAACATGACCTTATGTTTTGAGGTATGCCTATGCTTATATCTGTGTGTAGAGTTCAGACACTGCATACTCAGCTAGTATGGGTATAAATAGTGGTGTAGAGGGTGAGGCACTGGTTAGGCGAGAGGAGTACAGACAAACCAGCACCCTAAGATAGATCTGCTATATATTTTACAGAGATTGTCTCCTCCTAACCAGTAAGAAGTAGGACCACCAATTTGGTATACAGCTTCCTCTTATAACTTAAAACAAGGTAAGGGTTCGATTGTGCCAGGAAAATGGGATGAGCCTGGAATGGGAATGCCTCCAATAAAACCGAATAGAAAAGAGACAGAAGCACTAAATCAAGCACAGTCCACAAAATTGACATAATTGAGTAAATGCTGAAAGAGATTGAACCAAGATAAGCCAGAAAAATGGGATGAACCTACAACAGGATTGTTTCTCAATAACTCTTACAGAAAAAGAGATAAAACAGAGACATGGTGAATAATGCTGTGTTTTGGCACAGGTACATCAATGCTTAAGGTTTGAAAACTGAAAGATAATGTTATTGGAAACCAAATTGACTATAACCGTTGTTTGTTAAAACATAACAAATGCTAAGAGTTTATAGAGATGAAAAAAAATACACTCAATGAAATTCCCATTTAAAAAAATTACTAAAATTAACTTAATGAAAATGACAATATTTTTGAAAAATTCTATCATTTCAATAAAATATATCCAGTTTCCTTTCATTGAAAAAAGTTAATTGAAGTAAGGACTCGAGAAATGCCAATTAAAACTGCTAGTACTCTATATGCCCAAGCAGTGCCTTTCTATAACAGAATGGTATCGTGAACGTTTCAAGAAGCAGAGACAAATTCTGGGAGGGAAGAGCAGTGGGGAAAAGCTCCAGTAGCTCCCCAATGCCAGAGCCTTTCCCTGCTGCCTCTCACTGACACATAACTAAACACTGCTCTGTGAACACAACCTTCTTTCACTGCCACATGTATCTTGCTCACTGCTGCAAGAGTAGACAAGGCCTTAGAAAACCAGCCAGTCTTAGTTTTAAGACTCCAAATGATGGACAATCCCTTACTTAACTGTTCCAATATCAACTGAACTCAGTGTTATAAACAAGTACCTTGTATTCTGTTTGAATTTGTTTGGCTGCTGCTTCCAGCCATTGGGCCTTGTTATGGCTTTTCTAGGTTAAAGAGACCTCTGCTATCAAATAACATCTTTTTTATTCCTGTCTTCTTTTCTGTTTTGATGCTTTGTGTTTTTCCTTCACACCCTATGAACATTTCTCACAGTTCTTTGAGTCATTACATGAATAGCTGTACACACTTACCTGCTACAACACACATCGGTTTAATAAAATGCCAATAGATTGATTTTGCAAAATCTTATCTTTAATTTACATGATGAAATCATGGCACTCCGACCACAAATGTAAGCAAAAAATGTTATAAAATGAGGTCTGGGAAATTTGTTTAAGAGAGTTTGGGATTGTAACTGAGATTATAAATTGAAAGCTTTGAGAAGAAAATATTAGAAAGGAATTTTAAAAAACTATAGGCTTGTTCTAGCTAACCTGCTCATGGCAAGCATGTCTTCTTACATTGGGGATTCAAGATGACAATCAGAGTAGGTAACAAAACTTACTATTGTCGTTGAAAATTTAAAAAGGCCTCTCACAAAGCCTGCTAACTAGAGACACCATTTCTGTTTTCAGTAAGTACTCTCTCTATTAAAATGTATGACACATATTTTTTTTCTTTTTTTATCTTGAAATTTGTGACTACACACCCACTTTTACCCTGGGGGATTTGGTTGTCTTAGTGATGACTGACTTTTTTTATAAGATGAAAATCAAAAGGGCATTTGATAGGCTTGTCGCCAGAAGGAAGGGAAGATCTCATTTTCTAAATTTTGGCAATGATCTTTTAAAAAAGAAGTGTGTATATGTGGCTTCAAATAAATTTCTAGTGCTTTATATTTATTTATTTAATACTCAAGCAAGATCTGAATCAACATGAAGATTAATGAGCAACTTCTAGGACAAATAGCAAGCAACATTTTTTCATATACACTAATACCTATACTTTTGTTAATCCTAGTTCTCTCTTCACAGAATGTAAATGCATCTAACAGCATTTACTATGCAAATTTCCCTGTAATAATATTTAAATATTGTGTTTACCACTGTGGAAGACCCTATATTTAGTTCATTCTCGCATATAGCAGTCATTTGATTAGGGAAGAGTATCTCTTTATAATACAACAGTCCTGAAATTTACAGTAATAAATGTGGGTTCTTACAGAACATTATAAACACTTGGACATAGAACAACAGAGCTAAAAAGGGTTAAGACAGAAATATATAGCATCAGATAAATACCTTGATGTAACAGTTTTCACATAAAGTGAGCTTTGATTTTTCTTATTAATTTTGAAAAGAACTACTTTCATTTGTGGGTCCAGTTTGCAATAACAAAATTTTGATCTATATTTTTCATAGGAAGTAAAATTTTCACTCATTGAAGGGAGGGGAACTAATAGTTGAGCCCTGTAATTTTAAGGGTGCAAAATGGAGTACTTGCATCTCCAATTATCTAATTGCACATGAAATGAGTCAGAGGTAAAACAGATTCCATTTGCAGGTTACAAAACAGGGCTCAAATTTGGTAGGTATAAACTGAGCCTTCAAAAAAAAAAGAAGTTGTAACTTTAGGCCTTCTGAAAATGTTCTTTTATGAACAAAATTACTGAAGAGGTACTGGTGGAGGCATTCGTGTCAGGGAAAAGGGGCAGAAAGAAGCCTGGAATTCATATGGAGTTGGCAGAGCTGATTGCAAGTATTAACTAGTCTTCCTAGTCTGAACTACTGTTACTCCTCGTGGAACTAGCCTCCTAGTCCGAACTACCTAGTTCATGCCGCGTGTAGCCGCGCGGCACGGGGTTCGAACGAGCAGGGATTTAAAAATGGCGGTGCCCAGTTTATGCAAATGAAGCCCGGGAAATTCAAATCCCGGGCTTCATTTGCAAGTGCAAGTTCAAACTAGCGGGGTAGTGTAGACATACCCTATGAGAGTAAGGTGGTGGAGACACAACTCAGACAAGACAGAGATGATTGTGGTGGTGGTGACAGAGATAGTATCAAATCCTTTGACTGAGGGTATGTCTACAATACAGCGCTAATTCGAACTAACTAAACTAATTCGAACTAACGCATCTAGAACTAAAAACTAGTTCGAATTAGCATTTTGCTAATTCGAACTAGCATGTCCACATTAAGTGGACTCTGAACCGGGGTTAAGAATGGCTGGAAGCAGTGCTGGCAGGGCATCAGATGAGGACTTAGAGTGTGGAGATGCTGTCTCAGGCTAGCCGAGGGCTGTGCTTAAAGGGACCCGACACCCACCCCGGACAGACAGTTCTCAGGGGTGCCCCGCTTGCAAAGCAGTCCTGACTTGGAGTGCCCTGAGTGCCCACACTGAGCACATCACAGCACTCGGCCATCAGACTGGCTGCACTTGCCACAGGCTGCCATCTCGGGAGACGGGGCAATTGGGCGGCTGCAGGAGAGATTCCACTCCCAGAAGCCCGCAGAGCCAGCCCAGTCCTCCCCATCGGGGGCTCGTATCCCATTCCTCCCTCACCTCCTTCCACTTACCCTTCCCTAGCCCCCCTTCCTGATGTACAAAATAAAGAAAACGTGTGGTCAAAAATAGAAACTCTCTTTATTGAACAAAACTCGGGGAGACTGGGAAAAGGAGGTGGGAGAGGGGAAGAGAGAGGCTGGGAGAGGGGAGGGCAACTACAATGATCAGAGGTTTGGAAGAGGTCCCATATGAAGAGATGCTAAAGAGACTGGGACTTTTCAGTTTAGAAAAGAGGAGACTGAGGGGGGATAGGATAGAGGTCTATAAAAGCATGAGTGTGGTGGAGAGGGTGCATACAGAAAAGTTCTTCATTAGTTCCCATAATAGAAGGACTAGAGGACACCAAAGGAAAGGAATGGGTAGCAGGCTTCAAACTAGTAACAGAAAGTTGTTCTTCACAAAGCAAATAGTCAACCTGTGGCACTCCTTGCTGCAGGAGGCTGTGAAGGCTAGAACTAGAACAGAGTTTAAAGAGAAGTGAGATAAAGTGATGGAGGTTAGGTCCATGGAGTAGTATTAGCCAGGGGGTAGGAGTGGTGTCCCTGCCCAAAGTTTGTGGAAGGCTGGAGAGGGATGGCACGAGACAAATGGCTTGGTCACTGTCGTCGGTCCATCCCCTCCAGGATCCCTAGGGTTGGCCGCTGTTGGCAGACAGGCTACTGAGCTAGATGGACCTTTGGTTTGACCCAGTACGGCCATTGTAAGCTCAGGGCTCAGGGTCGGGGGTCTCAGTGGACCACCTTGATTTTCATGCACACCTGCTCCTGGGTGGCCAGGCTGGCAGCTCTCCTGCCCTAGACGGCCACTTTCCTGTGCCTAGTGTGGAGGTCGTGGACAAGGTCCACGATGTCCGCACTAGACCAGGTGGGTGCCCACCTCTTGTGGTCCCGGGCAAGCTCCCGGGAGTCGCCAGCCTGGTCCCGGGAAGAGGGGGAGGGCTGGGGGGCATCGGGTGGCTGGCTCGAGCCGTACCAGGTGCAGGGTCTGCGAGCTGGGTGCTGGCAGGTTTGCACCTGGCACGGGCATCGTAGCCAGCCCGTGCCCCTTTAAGGGGTCCGGGGCCGGGAGGGCTGCAATAGAGTTTCCCTGGTGTTGGCCAGAGTGGCCACCAGGGAAAGCTGGGGAGGGCTAGCCTCCCACTAGTTCGAATTCAGGGGCTACACACCCCTTACTTCGAACTAGTAAGTTCGAACTAGGCTTAGTCCTCGAAGAATGAGGTTTACCTAGTTCGAAGTAAGCGCTCCGCTAGTTCGAATTAAGTTCGAACTAGCGGAGCGCTAGTGTAGCGCCTATCAAAGTTAATTCGAACTAACGTCCGTTAGTTCGAATTAACTTTGTAGTGTAGACATACCCTGAGAGAGTACATGTGCCATTAGTTACCAGGCTTTGCACCTGAGGTGTGATTCTAGACTCCTCCCCAGATTCCCTACACTGGTTTTACAATTTTATTAGTACCGTCACTTTTTTACTACCTGCTTTTGGGTTAGAGGTGGTGACCTTCCTTTCATATGTAGATCTTCCCTTTGTTATCCATGCTATTGTTACTTCAAGATTAGATCATCACAATGTGCTCCAAACATGGATACACCTTACAACCATTCTGAAACTGAAACTGGTGGAGGAAACAGCAGCTCACATAGAGTACGTCTGCACAGCAGGGCTAAAGTTGGAATAAGCTACACAACTTCAACTGTGTCAATTGCATAGCTTAAATTGAAATAGCTTATTTAGGCATTTGGTGCTCTCTACACAGCAGGAAGTCAAAGGGAGGACACTCTTCCTTCGACTTCCCTTACTCCTGGTAAAATGAGGGTTATCATGAGTCAGAGTAAAAAGTCCTTCAGCTCAACATTATTTCAAAATAAAGGCTTCTAGTGTAGATCCGCTCTTGTAGTGTAGATGCGCTCTTTCCAAAATAATGCTGCTGTGTAGACATAACCATACTGAGTAGGGTATCTTGCTGGAAGTGCTAGACCTCAGAGATCCAGGATTTGCTGCCCATTAGTCTCTAGGTAGAGTTTAAATAGTTGTCTTACCTGAGAGATCATATCTCAGCTTGTGCTATATTACCACTGATGTGGCAATAAAGATGCTTGAGCTGGATCCTTTTGCTGTAAATGAGCGGGGATGTCTGGCAGGATGTTTCTGTGAAGGTTCCCAAGTGTGGGAGCTTGTTTCCATTAATGTGGTGACCTTTTGGGCATGCTGCAAAAGACATTTGTTGAAGAGAGTTCTGGAGAAGACTGTGGCTTTTCTTCCCATAACAGTCAAAGGGTGGAATGGAATTTTTGTAGGTGATTAGCTGGCTGATTTCCTGTTAAAACGATTACTTTAATACTTCTGGGATTTGAGTGTATTGGTAACAATGTGTTAGGGCATGTAGGGCTTTGAATCGGTGTGTTTTTCAACAAATAAAATATATAAATATATTGGAATACCTTTATCACCTGTGATAGAGGTAAATTCTTGTTTGTATTTCTCATTCTCTTCACATCTGTTGACATGGACATTGAGCAGTGACCCTCTGCTGTATAATCAGATTTATCTTGGGTTATCAAAAAGACACCGCAGATAGTAAATGTCTCCATACCATATGAGCCACAGGCATCCAGGTCAGAGCAAAGAAATAAATAGATTTTGGCTGTAAGAGAAAATCAGAGTATTTATGTGAAGAACTGTGGATGTTTTCATAAAGCACCATTTATCCAACTGTGAAAATATTAGCTGGGGTATTACTGAGTCAGTGCTTAGAATTCTTTTGGCATCTGACCAGTATAAATGGGCAGAGCAGAAGAACTGACTGCAAAGTAGCTGAATGTGTTGAAGACAGAAAAGTGCGACCCCAGAGTGAGAAGTAAGGAGGCTGAGATGGACTCAACAGATAAAGAAAAAATTCTTGTACCCTACACAGGGCAGTTCAGAAGCTTGTGACTATTTTAGGAACATGTCAGCTAATTTTAGAACTCAAAGTATTAACAACATTTCTAGTAAACAGCCAACAGCAAAGTGGACAACAACATTTTCTTTTAATTCTTTTCCTTTTGGTTGTCCTTGCCTGCATTTTCTCCCACCCTCCAAAGTCAGCACAATTCTATGATGTTTTAGTCAATGATTTGTAAACATATATGACTGGGCAGCCTTCCAGAAGGGCAGTTTCCAGTCCATCTGTTGGTGCACTCACTGTCTTTACAGTTGCTGGAAGTATGCATCCTAACACAGGTAGACAGATACATGCTAGTTCTGCTCAAAGCTAATGCACTGAAAATTGTGTGTCCATGGCAGGAACTTGGGCTCCTGCCCAAGAACATAGAGATAGGATGAGGTGGGATTGTGTGTGGATAGCTACTTCGAGCCATTACCCATGCAACCACAGCCACACTGCTATTTTTAACTCACTAGCTTGAAAACTGTTAGCATGTGTGTGTCTACATAGCAGCTGGCACTGTGCTTTTAAACGGGTAGACAGACACATTCTAAGAAAAATCATGGATGAATAAGATATGATAACTGATGAATCATTATTAATATGTCTTCATTTTGGGATCCTTCAGTATGTACGATGACCTCCACCTCCTTTGGGGTTGGTTGAACACCTTTCTCACTGAATGTTTCCTACAATACTAATTCTCCTTCAGTACAGTCTGGCATGTCCCCCCTCAATTAACAATTTAACTTCACTTATGAATGCAAGACATATGTTGGGAAACTAACACAGCAGGGCACGTATTATCTAATAAGCTCTTGAACTGCATTGAAGACAATTTTTTATTTCAGAAGGTTGAAAAAACTACTGGTTGAAAATCTGAAAGTGGAAGGCAGCTGATGATCATGAAATCATAATGGCTACGTCTACACTGCAGGCTTCTTGCACAAGAATCTTTTTGAGGAAAAGATCTTCCACAAAAAGTTCTTGCACAAGAGAGCATCCACACTGAATGGATGCTCTTGCACAAGAAAGCTCTGATTGCCATTAACAGAATGGCCATCAGAGCACCTGTGCTTTTTCCGATAGGCTGTTTTTGCGGAAGAAACCCGTTTGCCGTCCACAAACACCTTTTTGTTCAAGAGCTCTTGCACAAAAAGGCTTATTCCTTGTAGACAGAGGAATAACTTTTGCACAAAAAGCCCTCTCTTCTTATGATGTACTGTAAATTTTCTTGCATAAAAATGCGCTTGGAGAATGGACGTGCTGCAAGATTTTGTGCAAAAAATCTGCAGTTTAAACATAGAATTTAGAGATCATGATTCAAAGGAATGGCAGAAGGGAGAACAGCAAAATAAAGACAATGGATTTCAAGAAGGCAGATTTTAGTAAACTCAGAGAGCTGGTAGGTTAGGTCCCATGGGAAGCAAGACTAAGAAGAAAAACAACTGAAGACAGTTGGCAAATTTTTGAAGAGACATTACTAGAGGCCCAAAAGCAAACTATACACTGCATAGGAAAGACAGAAAGTATAGCAAGAGGCCACCTGGTTTAATCAAGAGATCTTGCATGATCAAAAATAAAAAAGGAATAATATAAAAAGTGGAAACTAGGTCAAATTGAAAAGGATGAGTATAAGTAAATAACAGGACTATGCAGGGGCAAGATTAGAGAGACAAAGACACAAAACAAGCTCAGTCTTGCTAGAGACATAAAAGGTAACAAGAAGACATTCTATAAATATATTAGGAGCAAGAGGAAGACCAAGGACAGGTTAGGCCCATTGCTCAGTGAAGAGGCAGAAACAATAACAGGAAACCTGGAAATGGCAGAAGTGCTTAATGACTTCTTTGTTTTGGTTTTCTCCAAGAAGATTGATGGTGACGGGATGCCTGACATAGTGAATGCTAGTGGAAACGTTGTAGGTTTAGAAGTTAAAAATTACTTCAAAAAGTTAAATATCGACAAGTAAACAGAGCCTGATGAAATGCATCCTAGAATACTCAAAGGTCTGAAAGAGGAGGTATCTGAGCCCTTAGCTATCATCTTTGAAAAGTCATGAAAGTCAGGAGAGATTCCAGAAGACTGAAAAAGGGCAAATATAGTGCCCATCTATAAAAAGAGAAATAAGAACAAAACAGGAAATTACAGAGCTGTCAGTTTAACATCTGTGCCAGGGAAGGCAATGGAGCAAATAATTAAGGAATTCATTTGCAAACATCTGGAAGATAATAAGGTGACAGATAGCAGCCAGCATGGATTTGAAAAGAACAAATCTGTCAAACCAATCTGATAGGATAACAAATCTTATGGATAACAGAAAAGTGGTGAACATAGTCTACCTAGAATTTAGTAAGGTATTTGATAGGGTCTTGTATGACCTTCTTGTCAATAAACTAGGCAAATACAACTTAGATGGGGCTACTATAAAATGGGTGCATAATTGGCTGGATAGCTATCTGAGGGTATGTCTATACTGTCACCCTAGTTCGAACTTGGGTGGCTAATGTAGTCATTCGAACTTGCAAATGAAGCCCGGGATTAAAATATCCCAGGCTTTATTTGCATGTTCCCGGGCGCCGCCATTTTTAAATGCCCAGTAGTTCAGACTCCCTGCCCGCAGCTACATGTGGCATGGGCTAGGTAGTTTGAACTAAAGCCCCTAATTCGGACTACCGTTACTCCTCATTGCAGGGAGTCCAAACTACCGGGCATGTTTGCACGTTTGAATGACTACATTAGCCACCCTAGTTTGAACTAGGGTGGCTAGTGTAGACATACCCTCAGAGAGTAGTTATTAATGGTTCACAGTGATGTTGGAAGGGCATAACAAGTGGGATTCTGCAGAGGTCAGTTTTGGGACCAGTACTGTTCAATATCTTCATCAATGATTTAGATATTGGCATAGAGAGTACACTTATTAAGTTTGTAGATGATACCAAGCTGGGAGGGGTTACAAGTGGTTTAGAGGATAGGGTCATAATTCAAAATGATCTGGACAATTTGGAGAAATGCAAAGTGCTCCACTTATGAAGGAACAATCAGTTTCACACGTACAGAATGAGAAACGACTTTCTAGGAAGGAGCACTGCAGAAAGGGATCTAAGAGTCATAGTGGACCACAAGCTAAACCTGAGTCAGTAATGTGACACTTGCAAAAAAACCCCAATCATGATTCTGGGATGCATTAACAGGAATGTTGTGAGCAACCCACTGGAAGTCACTCTTCCGCTCTAGCCTGGACTGATTAGGCCTCAGTTGGATTACTGTGTCCAGTTCTGCGCACCATATTTTAAGAAAAATGTGGAGATATTGGAGAAGGTCCAGAGAAGAGCAACAAAAATGATTAAAGATCTAGAAAACTTGACCTATGAGGGAAGACTAAAATAATTGGGCTTGTTTAGTTTAGAAAAGAGAGGACTGAGAGGAGACATGTTAGCCAGTGTTCCCTCTAAGCTGTGTGGCTGCATAGCTTCACAGGTGATTAATCAGTCTCACCCAGTCAGCTCCTTACATGGAGCCTGTTTAATCACCCGTGAATCTGTGCTTCCACACAGCTTAGATGGAACACTGATGCTAGCAGTTTTCAAGTATCTAAAAGGGTGTTACAAGGAGGAGGGAGAAAAATTGTTTTCCTTGGCCTTTGAATACAGGACAAGAAGCAATGGGCTTAAATTGCAGCAAGGGAGGTTTAGGCTGGACATTAGGAAAAATATCCCAACTGTCAGGGTGGTTAATACTGGAATAAATTGCCTAGGGAGGTGGTAGAATCTCCATTACTGGAGATACTTAAGAACAGGTTGGATAAACATCTCTCAGGGATGATCTAGATGAATCTTGGTCCTGCTGTGAGGGCAGGGGACTGGACTTGATGACCTCTTGATGACTTTCCCACTTCTAGTATTCTATGATTCTATGTTTCATAGGCATAAGTTGAAAATGTGGCTTTCATCTGTGTGTGGTCATTTTCGTATACATTTATGCAGGTGTATTTGTTGGCATGAAACATTTTTCTGAAATAAATAGTAATATATAATTAGGAGTATCTTCAGATCAAAGATTTCTCCTTAAAATGGTAAGGTGGGCATCAAATTATTGGTTGCTAAATATTAAGTCTGCTAATAGGAAGTGGTTATTTTTGTGCAGTAAAGGTTAGTTATTGCAAGTTCTTCCAGTCAAACATATGGTGCTATTTCTATTCTGACTTGAAACCTGTACATAACCATACATGTTTTTCTTGTGTTCAGTTTAAAAACATGATACTGTAGCATGTAATTACCTGAGTTATGTTCCATCTGTGCAAACTACTTCCAGTGTGATGGAAGCAAGCAAGAGAACTGGATATGTATCAGTGAAGCAGATTAGAGCTTGAGTGGTTTTATTTATTTCAAAATAACTGTTCTTTGTTTAATAAATAGAGCAGGTTGCTTTACTTAGGAAATGAAAGACTTTTATGATGTGGCCAGAGTTGAGTCTTTCAAGGTCTGGGTCTACTACAATAATGCAGTGACAAGGATTATCAGATCATTCGAAAAAGGGGGAAAAAAGAGGATTTCTGGAATTTCCCTGGAGATTTTTCTGGCTTGAGCCAAAGCTTACAGGAATTAATGTGTGAAGAGGGTGCTAAGTGCTTGGGGCCTGCAGTGTCAGGGGGCAAACAAGCTGGAAATAGCTTCCTCCCTGATATTCCAGAACTTAGCTGAGGGACAGAGAAGCTTCCCCATGCTAGCACTCTGTGAGGCTTTGACACTTCGAGTGTTTGGCTCCTCCTGGCCAGCAACCCAGGCCAGAGGGTCTTGAGATTTCCCTGGTGCCAACCCAGCCAGAGGCAGCAGGAGAAGGAAGGAGCCTGCCAGCCAGGCTGTTAGTGAGCTTTATGATCTGATAAGGGCTGGTTCCCTGCACAGTGTTGGGAGCGGGATGCAGCCCGTGGGGGGATATTGAGGAGCAGTAGGGCTGAGGGAGTGAATGGGCACAGTAGGGAGAGGACAGTGAGGGGGAGAGCATGTAAAGAGCCAATGGATGAGCAGCAGCAGTGACACATAACCAGACACCACCTTCCCGCACTCACCAGCCACTGCAGCAAGCAGCTAGTGCTGTCTGGAAATGGGGCTAGAGCAGAGGGTGGAGAGAGGAGCCTGCTGGCCAACACCTGGCATGCAGCAGGGATTGCACTGATGAACCAGCAGCAGGAGTGACTAGTCCCACATGCTTCAGCTTTGCCCGATCATCAGGCTTGCACCCCCATCATTTAGCCATTGGATCCCCCTCACTCATCTCTGGTGGATGGGTGGCTGGCAAGTGAGGATCCAGACAGCAGTTGGATCCTCCAGCACTGATGAAAGGGGAGAGACAGAAAGTATGGGACAATTTGCCCATTTTTTTTCTAAAAGTAGGGACATCTGAAGGAGGGCTTATATATAGGACATGTCTCTAAAAACAGGACATCTGGCCAGCCTAATTATAGTGCTCTGGAGAGTCAAGTCCCCAGGAGACAATTGGGCTCTGAATTACATCGCCCATAAGGCAATATACCATTTAATGTTTTATTGAACTGATTCAAAACAATGTGTTTCAGGTCAGAGAAAAAAAAATCTAAGGGCTGAACTGACTCAGTTTTCCTAATGGAAAAAAAATAGATTTTTTTTTCAGCAAGACAGAAGTTTTCTTATAGAAAATTTGAACTTTGCAGAAACCGCATTATCAGTCAGCAAATCATTCCAATAGAAAATCAACGACCATCCTTACTGATTGCCATATGCCCTTTTTTAGACAGTGCCAATTACTCATGCATTACTTCCTAACAAAATGGGATTTGCATGAGGTGGCATTCTGCCCTCCTGAAAAGAGCAATGGATATGTCAGGGTGAATATACAGTTTTCCTTTAGTTAGTCATTTGTGGGTTGAGTGAAAGAACAAAACTGAGAGAAAGGCATGCTCATCATATAGAGAAAGAGAGAGGGATGATTATGATAAAAAAATAAAATGTAATAATACACTCCAATGCATGGAAACACCCACTGAAATATATACATATGCTTAGAAAGAGTCACAACAGATGTTCACCTATTTGAAGTGAAGGCCAACTATGTTCCCAACAATCCCTAAACACTTGCATAAGGGAAAAGAATCAGAGCAAAAACTTTCCATATGCGAGGAGTCCAATTCTCCAACTGCTTTATTTCAGTCTACTTGGGTTACAGTGAATGACCTAAAAAGAACAGAAAATAAGTTGGATAGTGAGGTGGTTGATTTTATAGAAATGACAACATCTCTCTTATGCAAACCACTGTATCATAATTCTCCTCACACTGAACAATTTTGCTAATGGTACTCTTTCTGAAGATGGGTGTGTCACGGGGTCCCAGTCCCACCAGGGTCCCGTGGCCACAGTCACCAAGCAGCCTGAGGTCAACTGCCCTTCTGCGCCTTTAATTCCACGCCCATATGGGGCGACGAGGAGTTTGAGGGGGACCTGGGCCCACCCTCTCTCCAGGTCCCAACCCAGGGCCCTAAGGTGTGTGAGTATGCCTCGCATACCTGGCTGGTGGGGCCATTTGCCGCAACATGCTAGCCCGCAGGCAGATTCCCAACTGCCCTCCCTGGATCACTTCCTCAACTCCTCCATCAGTTGCCCGCCCTTCCTTTCGAAGGTCAAAGGGGTTTTCGGGACACCATCCCTGGCCAGCCCTTCCCATTCCTCTCCGGCGTTACCTTCTCACTCCTGCTTCTTATTCCACTCATACCTCCTCCCCACCTCGCCAAGAGGGCTCTTCTTATGTCCCCTCCCTTCCTGTTCCCCACCTCCCCCGCATTGGGCAGTCGCCGGGTGCAGCTGTGCAGACGCCGACAGCAGTCCCTCCCTTCCTGAGGCGCATGCACCAGTGTCCTCTGGACTCCTCTCTTCTCCCTTTCCCAATCCCTGGCTGTTATGCACTCCAGCGCATTCTAACGGGGTGTCTGCCTTGACAAGTGTCAGGCATGAGTTTGTGGTGTTTTTCCTTGCCGCCATCTCGGGAGGGATCCCGACTCTTGCCCCCTCCCCCGTACTCCGGGGGCTCTTGCCCAGTGTGGGGTTGCTCCCCCCCCTTATGATACCATCAGTACTCGCCCCTGGCTCCTCTTCTCGCTCTGGTATCCAAGACAGAAAATCTGCATTCTGGTGGGCCACACCCGGTCGGTGCACCATCTCAAAACAGTATGGTTGCATTGTAAAGTACCAGCGCATAATTCGGGTATTCGTGTCACTCATCATCTGGATCCACTTTAATGGTGCATGATCTGTCACTAATAAGAAGCGGTCTCCTAAAAGATAATAATGAAGTGTGTCTATGGCCCATTTGATCGCTAGGACCTCTTTTTCTATGGAAGAAGAGTTTTTTTCCCAAGAGAACAGTTACAACTAATATACAAAACTGGGTGTTCCCCTCCCTCTATTTCCTGGGCTAGCACCACCCCCAGCCATACTTCGGATGTATCAGTCTGAAGTATGAAAGGTTTCGAAAAATCGGGCTGGAGTAATACCGTGGCATTAACTAGGCATTCTTTCAGCATCTGGAAAGCCTGGGTGCTTTGCTTGGACCATCTTACCTTTTGAGGCTGTCCATTTTTTGTTAAATCTGTTAGAGGGGCCACCAATGACACAAAATCAGCCACGAACCGGCGATAATATCTGGATAGTCTGAGAAACTGGCCTACCTGCTTCTTTGTCGCTGGGAGCGGATAATCTCATATAGCCTTTATTTTGTCCACAAAGGGTTTGATCTGACCTCTGTGTATCCAAGGTAGGACACTTTGTGACTGCCAAAACAACACCTTTTCGGCTTAGTTGTTAATCCTGCTTTGACTAGTACTCCGAGTACAGCTTCTATCTGTTGTAGGTGTTGTTTCCAGGATGTACTAAAAATGATAATATCATCAATGTAAGCCATCGCGTATTGTAGGTGCTTGCTTAGGACTTGGTTCATCAACCTTTGGAAGGTGGCTGCAGCCCCATGGAGTCTGAATGGCATATTAACAAATTGATACAAACCAAAAGGCATAGCAAATGCCATCTTCTCCCTAGACTCCAGGGACAAAGGTATTTGCCAGTATCCCTTGGTAAGGTCAATGGTTGACAAGTATTGGGCCCGCCCCAGCCATTCTAGGAGCTCCTCTATACGGGGCATCGGGTATACGTCAAAGCTTGAGATGGCATTTACCTTCCGAATGTCTATACAGAAGCAAGTTGACCCGTCCGGCTTAGGTACCAGCACAATGGGGCTTCGCCAGGCATTGTGCAACTCTTCCTCTATCTCCCATTGGAGCATTAATTGCAACTCTTTTTGTACAGTGTCCCACAGTTTTCGGGATAGGGGACGAATGGTGTCGCATACTTTCTTACCTGGTTCAGTAATTACGGTGTGATATGTTTTTGTAGTTCTTCCAGGGCGGCTAGTCAACACATGCTGGAACCTCCCGAGTAACTGCTGGAGTTCCTCCTGTTGGTCCCCCGTCAGCTCTCTTCCCACCTGGGCTTTGCTGGCATCTGCCTCCTTCTCTCCCCAAGGACCAAACTCCAGACGTGTCGGACTGGGGTCAATGAGTAAGACCTCTCGGGGGTTCCATTTTTTTAATAGGTTCACATGATAAATTTTTCCTTTTCCCTGTTAATTGGATCTCGTAATCTACCTCGCCGACCCACCGTAGGACTTCGAATGGCCCCTGCCATCTGGCCAATAGCTTAGACTCCCCCATCCGTAATAGGAGTAGGACCTGTCTCCTAGCTTATATCCCCCATTGGACCGTCACCGGGTACAGCTGCGCAATGCCAGCAGCAGTCCCTCCCTTCCTGAGGCACGTGTGCCAGTGTCGTCCGGACTCCTCTTCTCTCCCTTTCCCAATTCCTGGCTGTTATGTGCTCAAGCGCATCCTGCTGGGGTGTCTGCCTCGGCAAGCATCAGGTGTGAGTCTGTGGCGGTTTCCCCTGCTGCCGTCTTTGGAGGGCTCCCGACTCTCTGCCTTCCTCCCCCATACTCCAGGGGCTCTTGCCCAGTGTGGGGTTGCTTCACCCTATCACAGGGTCTCTGTGTACAGAGATTACACTGCTAGTCTCAGTTAATTCAATGCAATCCTTCAAGATACAGAGAACTTCCATGGGAAGTCAATATATATGCAAACAATGGGCCAATTTCATCCTTGTTGCCTTATTATTTAAAAATATACCCTTACAGAACAGGGATATTAGAAAAATATTGTAGGACTTGACATTAGGGCTATATGACATACAGTAGTAATAGCAGCATGTTAGTAATAGCAATAAATATTGGGCCACATCCTTCATTTGTTAATGAATCCTTATTCTGGGAAAACTCACTGACTTAATCTGAACAAGGGCAGTAGGATTTGCCATGCACAAAAGAAATATATTTATAAATAGATGGTCACACATAATACATATTTACACAGCTATTTTTTGTAATATTGAAATAGACGCAATGTGTAAAAATATGATTTTGACTCAAATGAACAATCTCATGTGAGATTGATTCAGTAGAAACTAATCACATGAGAATTATTATTCCATGATATCTGCAAGTTTATAAATTCATCCAGATCTTATATGAGATTGCAAGCACTTCAGAGCAGGGATATTTGTGTTCTGTGTTGTACTGTGTCTAGCAAGTGTCTGATCACTCATTGACCAGGGCTCTATGTGCTACTGCAACCTGAGATAAACAAATAATGAAATACAAATATAATAAGTAGCAATATCTTTGCTTAAAGGAATGCTGTTTGACAAACACTAATTATTATGGGACTGCTTCTGCCCTGTACTTATGGGAAGGTGATCTGGTAGCACATGTGAAAAATCTGGATAGAGATGGGGAGCAATAGATGATTATATAAGACAAAGCCCCAAATATCAGGGCTGTCGCCATAGAACTGGGTCATCTGGTCTCTGTAATCCTATTGTGTTGGATCATCTCCTCATGAGAGGGACAAAGGGTGGTTGTAAATCTCTGTTACATTCTCCTCACAAATATCTTCCCACTTATGCCATCCTCCATCCCTCCCCCACATCCCGTAACATTGAGGATCCCAAGGGATGAATTAGAATTGTCTCCCTGCATTGGCTCTCCCCTCCCCGGTAATGTTACCACAAACTCTGCCTCTTTGTTTATTGTGACAGGTCTCTAATTACTGTAAACCAACAAATGTTCCCTGTAATTTGTTCTAATTATAAACAATGTGATTAGTGATGGGCTGAAGCAGTTCTAAAAATTCACATGCTTCCACAGCACCAGCATTTTACTATTATACACACCCACCTGTCTGAAAGCAGTGGAGCTCGTGGCTTGAGCTGTCATCACAGTACCTATGCAGGATGTTAGGCTTAGCCTTTGGTGGAGAAAGGGAATTGTAGATGTTGGTTTAGAGGAGGAAGAAAACAATTCAAATGTAGCAAAGGAAAAAGTTCTCTCACATATACTTTAGACAAAGTGTTTAGACTCAGGAAAATTCAGACCTTCTTGAATATCTGTCTGAATATTGAATGCATTTATAAAGCATCCTTGAATGCTCAGCCAATCCAATCTCTCAGCGGAACATTCCAACACCTTTTTTTGGAAAAGGGATGACTGTGCATGCACTAGATCATCCTATGGGTTGTCCACTTCACTCCTGGCAGATTATTTTTACCTTGCTCAAACTTAGGGTTGCCACATGTCCAATTTTCGCCTGGACAGTCCAGTAATTGCATCTTCTGTTTTTCTCGGACAGAAGGCCATTGAGGAAATTTTCCCCCTGCTGCATCTGGCAGGGGCAGAGGGAGTGGGGAGTGGGAGAATTTAAAGGCGCAGCAAGCTTTTTGTCCCTCCCTCCCCCCTTTTTTTTGCTCAACTAATTTTTTCCCCCGCCACATCAGGATTTTTTTTGAAAGTATCTGATAACCCTACTCAAACTGCTCATGCTGCATGAGGCATTCTTTCTTCCCATACAGTTCTTCTGACATGTTGCCATGTGTACTGCTCTTCCTTTCCCATACGTATCAGGGTCCTTTTAATACTTTCCTGTCTGACGAATACACTTCACACTCCCCAAATTTGTTCTCACAATAAAATGCATACTTCCTGCTCCGTGCTCTTCACTAGGAATTCAATCATTTTCCCAATGAGAACTTGATCTGTTCTGCCTTCTTGTGTGTAGACATCCAAAATCCACCCTTTTGTTTTTTCATCAACTAGACAACCATTCTTCCTCCTTTCCAAATTAAATAATTTTGGAAGTGAACTGATTCTGCTATTCAGGGAATGGCTCGAGGCCATGGTTTGAGAAAACTCTTTAAGTACATTCTTAACTTGGCTTGGGACTTAAGCATTTAATGTTAAACATATACTTAAGTGCTATCATGGATAAAGATGCTTTCCTGAAATGGAACATAAATGAAAGGGTGCATCTACACTGCACTCTTATCTCAAAACAAGCTACGCAATTTGAGCTATGAAAATTGTGTAGCTTATTTCGAGTTAATTTTCAAATAGAGCACTATTCTAAAATGTCCCATGCCCCTCGTGGAATGAGGCTTAGAGGGATGTCGGAATAGTGAGCGCATAATATTTTGAAATAACGGACTTGCTCAAAAGACACAGAATATCTATTTCAGGATAATTCTGGTATGCCAAAATAGCTCCACAGTACAGATGTAGACAAAGATAAGAGAAGATAATTACTGTCCAGTATCACATCTCTCTTCTAGGACTCTGTTACATACCATGGTATATACTATTACATATCTATATATAGAAAAATAAATTGTAATATTTTTAATGATGAATTTGAATGGGGGAAGAACACAAACACAGGGAAAAGTGCTCATTATGGGTACTGTAGGTTCTACTTTAAGTCATAGCAAAGGCCCTTTTTTGCTTTATGCAGCACAACCAACCATACAGTCATACTTAAATGCTCATGTCCTTTATGCACTTACTATAGAGTTGTTCTTTCACTTCTGTAGGTTGGCTTTTCTGTGCCAACTATAATATGCAAAGGATAAGGAGCCCCATTTCTCTCCTGCCTCAAATTTGTGGCTCATCCTTCACTAAGACTTTCTCTTGGCTTCTTCTAGAGTCTCAAATTTCCTTGCTATCCATAGTCAGCTCCTCCCTAAATAATTTTTATGGAATGTTGTGGATTTTAATTATTTTGGTTGGGATATTAAAAAATATGATTTAGGATTCACTATGCTTTTAAGTTACTCAGGCAGTCATGGAAATCACAGCTGGATAATACATTATATAGATAGTTTGGCTGCTCAAAAATTTGCTAATATTATATCAAATTTGAAAAATATTTTGATATTTTCAAGAGTGTTTCACAGAGCAAAAACTGAAAAATCCACCCATGTTCTAAAAGTCTCAGTGCCTTGATATATGGACCTACATACAAGCTCTTGTTACACATACAATGCTATTTATTTTTTCCACTTAATTTCAAGTTGAAGAAGGAATTAAGAATCATCCTGTTATATCGCTGTTAGTTCACAATTTTGCCTCAGGTCAGCAACTAGCACCCATGCTACGCTGGTTTCTTAAGACGTGTCAGACAATGTTATGGTGATATTGTATTTTCTATTGACAGCAGCAACAAAATGCACCTCTTTAAACACATGCTAAAAGTATGTATGCGAGAACTGCCATCCATATAACTAACATTTTTCATATGCCTAAATTTAGACATATGAGAAAGTGGTTGCTCAGAGACTCAGACTTTGAAGCCAGAAGAAACCATCATGATCATCTAGTCCACTGGTCCTCAGCCTGTGTCTCATGGGCTACATGTGGCCCAATTTGGACACTGCTTCAGCCCATATGACATCCTCAGAACAGGTAGTATATACACTTCATGAATGCAGCTCGCATAACCCATAGAGAGCTGCAAATGTGCACCACAATCATGATTTAGATTTAGAACCACTGACATAGTCTGACCACCTGCACTGTTGGCCCATCCACTCCAGTAGTGAGGGTATATCTAGTTCGAACTAGGGTGGTAATGTAGGCAACCAGAGTTGCAAATGAAGCCCGGGATTTGAATTTCCCGGGCTTCATTTGCATCTTGCCGGGCGCCGCCATTTTTAAATGTCCGCTAGGCTTCCTATTCCGAACTACCGTTACTTCTCGTTTCACTAGGAAGCCTAGTCCGAACTACCTAGTCCGTGACGCGTGTAGCCGCGGGGCACAGAGTCCGCACTAGCAGACATTTAAAAATGGCGGCGCCCGGCAAGATGCAAATGAAGCCCGGGAAATTCAAATCCCAGGCTTCATTTGCAACTCCGGTTGCCTACATTACCACCCTAGGTCGAACTAGGGTGGGAGTGTAGACATACCCTGAGAGACTTAGTGCCCAACTCTGATACCCTTTTTCATGTTGGCCCTGATCAAAGGTACTTCAGCTCCTAACTTCTACTGATTTCAATGGTGATTAGGAACCAAAGTAGCTTTGTGGTTCTAGACCTTTAAGTGATATCTTATCCCACAAGTAGCGCCTAACCTTTTGTCTTCTGCCAGGACTCAGATGCTCAGCAAATCTAATCTGTTCCCTTCCACTCATTTTTGTTTTCTTAATTCCTTTCTATTGAATCCTTCATTGAAGAGAAAATTCAAAAACAAATATTTAAGGTCAGATCATGGAGCCATTACTTACTATAGTGAGCTCTTACACAAATAGTCTCACTGAAATCAAAGGGAACTACTCACATGAGCAACCATGCACCCAAATTACAACCGGGCAAGATTCAATTATTTGTTAGTGTTTCGGTATTCCTTTTTCCAATTGAAATACTGGCATGATGAAGAGCTATGTGAATTTCTACTATGCATATAAAATGGCCTCTCTGCCAAATAAAACTTAAAATGGCTGCCACTCAACTGTAATTAAATCATAAAAAGAGGAGGTGATTTCTAAAGTGGGTTTAGAATTCCATATTATGACAAAGCAGCACTTCTGTTGTTGGTTCAGAATTGGTCCTTCATGCTAAGTAAGTGACCACAGCAACAATAAATGCCACATAGGGTACTCTGTATGCTATAACTAAGTATCCTAAATAGCAACAAGTATCTAGACACCCCTAGTTTAGATCTTTGCATATGGAATATTTCAGAACCTTTTCCAAACCTGTACAAACATTTCCCAGTCTCATATTTTGTGCAAGAGTTGTAAATGGAGGGACATTAAAAACTGTTATTCTGAAGAACCTTCAGTGAGCAGAAGGGGGACACCTGCTTTGCATGAGCCAAGCTATCTTTTGGATTATTTATTTTTCTTCAAAGTAAGCCAAAATACATAAGACACCGGATTTATTCTCCTTGTAATAGTTCTCCATATTCATTGTACCTTCCAACAGCTTGAACAGAGCTGAATTACAGGCCAGAGTTTCAGAAAGAAAATCCTTCCCAAGTGTCTAAAAGATGGATATTGGCAGCTTTTAAGAATTGAGCTTTCCATTCCAATATTATTGCCTGATCAAACAATAAAATGGTCAATTAATCTCCTATTTGCTGCCTCCTTTACTCACAGTCTCTTTCCATATGAGGTGCACCCTTGAAATCAATGGGACTACTTGAGATGTAAAGTAAGGCCCAGCGTACAGTAAAGTTGACAGAATTGGACCAATTAGTGCCATGTGCGCACTATGGAAAAGTATTTGTTGGTGATTTCACCAGCCCAGTAAACCAAATATACTGTGGAAATCTGCACTGTAAGAAGTGTAAATTCCAAGGGATTCACCTTATAAATATCACTCACATATAATGGGTACGTCTAGACTACAAGCCTCTTTCAAAAGAGGCTTTTTCGAAAAAGAGCGTCTAGACTACAAGCAGATTTTTTGAAAAAGCAAGCTGATTTTTTGAAAGAGAGTCTAGATGCTCTCTTTCGAAAACACAGTTTGCATTCAATAGCTCCTTTTTTCGAAACAGTATTTTCAAAAAAAGGCATTATTCCTAGTAAAATGAGGTTTACCGCGATCGAAAAAACTGCCACGTTCTTTCGATTTACTTTAGAAAGAATGAGGCTGCAGTCTAGACGCAGGTGAAGTTCTTTTTTTTAAAAAGGCTACTTTTTCTGAAAAAACCCTGTAGTCTAGACACACCCATATAGTCCAGTCACCTGCACTAGGATAATTTGCATCTTTAAGGGATGCGCATGTGAGCAAGGTTGTGAAGTACAGATTTCCTGGGTTTATTATATTTATTTGCATTGCTGTGATGTCTAGGAGCCCTAACCATGGGTGATGAGTCCATTGTGCTAGGTATTGGCCAAACTCAGAACAAAAGGTCCCTGCCTTCAACAGCTTACAGTCTCAGCTTTCTCCCAGTTAGATTGATTTGCCTCTGCAGGTGAAACTATATTGCATGTGTTTGCACACTGAGACATGCCTTTGAAAACTTCAAAATGGGTAAACTGAATGAAAAGAAATTATTTTACTCTCTGGACTGAATCTTGGCTTATTGTGATCCAGCCACACACTGTCCTATGGGCTCCCTCCTTTCTCTGAGAGAAAAGTACTCTGTGCCAAGTCTGTATGTGGCCCATCTTACAACCCTGGAATCCCAGCATAACTGTGGTGGCTGGAGTATTGGAGACTAAGTTCTGCCTATTCCCTGCTTTTTTCCAACTTCTCAGAAACCATTCTCCCTCTGTACCACCACTACCCATGGTAAGGGAAACAACACAGGGCATATTGTTGTGCCCTGCAGAGTAGTGCAAGCCAGGACACAGTTCAAGCCAGGAGACAGTTAACTCCATTATGTGCACTATTTCCCCAAACATTATGGCCATGCCTAATAGGAGCATTGTCTCTGAAAAGGATGAGAATACACCTTCTGCATAAAGCTGACCAGCTTTCGGAGGTTCTACCAAAGAGGGAAGCAAGCAGAATTCCAGATGACAGAGAACAGACAGGACTGCTGGGGAGCCCAGGAGACTCATAAAACCTTGCTGCTACAGAGCATCGTTTGATGAGAGCTCCCAGAGATGAGGCGTTGGAAGAGAGGAGTTTTGTGTTTGCATTTCTCTAATTTTCTAATATATCTTTATTTGTAATTGTGTATGTCTTTACCCTATTAGTTTGACACTACAATAGGCTAAAAAGACATGTTTGAAAATTATAAGGAATACAATAGTACCAGTGCACACATTTCTCCCATGTCTGCTTTTATTAATTCTTCCCACAAACTTTTTTTTTTTAAAAAGGCTTGGAATCATCATGAATCATGCTTCACATTTTTACTGGAGGAGTCAAAAAATTTGGCTTTTTTGCTGCCAACATCAACATGATCAATAAATAAGATGTTTTGAGTATGAAGAGAAAAAAGGTTAACCCATAGAGAAGAATTATTGAACTACCAAAAGATTCTTTGCCATGTCTCACCTCAAAAAAGATATTTTGGCCTTGGAAAGGGTTCAGACAAGGGCAACTAAAATGATTAGGGGTTTGGAACAGGTCCCATATGAGGAAAGGCTAAAGCTACTGGGACTTTTCAGTTTGGAAAAGAGGAGACTGAGGGGTATAGGATAGAGGTATATAAAATCATGAGTGGTGTGGAGAGAGTGAATAAAGAAAAGTTCTTCATTAGTTCCCATAATATAAGGACTAGAGGACACCAAATGAAATTAATGGGTAGCAGGTTTAAAACTAATATGCGAAAGTTCTTCTTCACACATTGCATAGTCAACCTGTGGAATTCCTTGCCAGGGGAGGCTGCGAAGGCTAGAACTATAACAGAGTTTAAAGACAAGCTAGATAAATTAATGGAGGTTAGGTCCATAAAAGGCTATTAGCCAGGGGGTAGGAATGGTGTCCCTGGCCTCTGTTTGTCAGAGGCTAGAGATGGATGGCACGAGACAAATCGCTTGATCATTGTCTTTGGTCCATCCCCTCTGGGGCACCTGGTGCTGGCCATTGTCGGCAGACAGGCTATGGGCTAGATGGACCTTTGGTCTGACCCAGTACGGTCATTCTTATGTTTTTATGTCTTTACATTTCCCTGCTGATCAGCAGCGAGAGAAAAGAAAGATATTCTAGCTTCTGCCAGACTTCGTATAAGATTCTATGTGCTGCTATTACACTAGTCATTCAAACTTCTTTTGCAGGGTGTGTCACAGTTCAGGGCAACACTGGTATTCTAGCGCTATGGCAACTCCCCCACTAGGTGTCCGGCTTCTCAGTCATTGCCTGTCTTGGGTGAATATTCATCCTTTCCCTCCTGGCTTTGGTATTTCCAAGTTGCACATTCCTGTTGTGATATTTCCAGCAAAAGTCAGACTGAGTAATCAAGTTTGCTTTGCTTTTCTCCTCAGAGACAGTACACAGTGTAATTACCACACTGTTTTTAAGTAAGCAGAGTTTCAGAGGGGTAGCTGTATTAATCTGTTTTAGCAAAAAAACATCAAGGAGTCCTGTGGCACCTTAAAGACTAACAAACTTATTTGGGCATAAGCTTTTGTGGTTTGGAGCCCACTTCATCAGATGCATGAAGTGGAAACTTCGCTTTATTAGGGATATATACACATGCAAAGATAGAAGTATTACATTACTATGTGGAGGACCAATGCAAAGGAGGCCAATTAAATGAGGCTGGATGTGGCCCACACCCAACTGCTGATGAGTAGTGAAAATACCAACGGAGTGGAGGGAATTACTTTTTGTAGTGAGCTAGCTACTCTCAATCTATTCAGACCCAGTCTGATAGTGTAGAGTTTGCATATGAATTCCAGCTCTGCTGTTTCTGAAGGTTTTTTTGTTGAAGTATAATGACTTTCAAGTCTGTTGCTGAGTGTTCAGGAGGTTGAAGTGCTCTCCTACTGGTTTTTTGAATGTTACTGTTCTTGATGTCTGATTTGTGTCTGTTTATTCTTTTGCATAGAGACTGTCCATTTTGGCCAATGTACTTGACAGAGGGGCATTGCTGGCATATGATGACATATATCACATTAGTACTGTAGATGTGCAGGTGAACAAGTCCTGGATGGTATAGCTGATGTGGCTAGGTCCTAACAGGGTATCACTTGAGTAGATATGTGAATGAAGTTGGCAATAGAGTTGGTTGCAGGAATTGATTTCTGGGTTAATGTTTCTGTTGGAGATGTGTGTGAAAAAGGTGCAAAAGTGATGGCTAATATGAACTTCCAGTTTTGGTCATATTTGATACTGAATTATATAATATTGCACATTCCTATAAAAGGTATCTTCCTCAAAGTCAATGTTCTGCAAAGGCTGAAGGGATACATTTCAGTGGAACAATTGCTTCAAGAGGAAGAGGAAGTTCCAGGATTTGGGGGGGAGTGGAATTCAATTGGGTTCTCGAGTTCTTCCAAACACCTTTCTACCTTAAGGTTTGCAGCACATTCGCATTTGCTTTTTACCTCAGCCTCATTATGTCATGTGATCTCACCTCTCAGAATTCATTTCTGCCCCTTTCACATGAGTTCAGGCTATCCCAACTTTCAAAATGCTCCCCTACTTTATCCTCAAGAGAAGTTAAAGAAGACTGCAGTTTGTTCCAAGCAGAGCTAAGTCTTGCCCTTTTCAGAACGAATCTTCAGAAAAGTAACATCTTGCTGACAATCTAGGGCTGGATAGGGCATAAGGTCTCGTGGCAGGCTACAGCAACATGCTGTAAGGCTTGTTCTCTGCCCCTTTTTAGAATAAGAATAGCACATCTAGCTAATAAGTATTGTTTATTGAAGAAAGCTATAGCTAGCTAGTTAGAGGTCTAGACAGGAATCCTAACTAGAAGAGCACCATTCTTGGTATTACAAATGACACAATGCTGTTACACTTTTAAACACTCTTCTATTAGGGCAATTGCCCTGCTATTTAAACAAAGGAAGAGAAAGGAACTCCCTGTGCTGCCTTCTCCCCCTAGTGGCCCAGTGAAGCATAGGACAGCATATGCCCATTGGGGAGAAATCCTGGCCCCACTGACGTTAATAGCAAAATTTAAGGCTAGGATATTCAGACAGTATATGGATTTATACTTATTTCATCGTGGTGTCTTCAGGCAGAGACACCGATGTTAGCATAAGATAGATTGCTTTATTCCAATACATTTCAGTGTGTGCTCAGAGAGGAACTATTTTAAACTTTTTGGGATGTTTTTATTACTTTCACCAGCTATATAATATTAAGTATACAAAAGCCATGAAGGTACAGTCTAAAAGTGTTTGAGGTACTAGATATAAAAAATCCAGACCTGGATGCCACTCAACTGATTTTGGCCTTGTGTGTGTGTAGAGCCGTGGTCCCCAACACGGTGCCCGCGGGCGCCATGGCGCCCGCTGGGGCATTTGCATGCGCCCGCCAGGTGCTCGGGGCTGGCCTGGCCCCGGGCACAAGGCGCGCGGCACTTGCGGCAGGGTGGGGGAGCGCCGGCCCCGGGCGCGCGGCGCTTGCGGCGGGGAGGGGGAGCGCCGGCCCCGGGCGCACGGCGCTTGCGGCGGGGAGGGGGAGCGCCGGCCCTGGGCGTGCGGCGCTTGGAGGGGGCCCCGCCCCCGGGCATGCGGCTATGGGGGGGCCGCCCCCGGGCGCCTGGCGGGCGAACGGCCACGCCCCCTGGCGCCCGACAACCTGAAAAGGTTGGGGACCACTAGTGTAGAGCATTCAAGAGGACTTGGCACTAGTTTTCCATAGTTCTATCTCCTCCATTAAAATATAAAATGAAATGTATTCTGTTCAGAACTGAACCTAAATGACAGAGAGTGCAAAGGGGGGGGGGGGATTTTTCTGTTGGTGTAGTGATTTCATTTCGAACTGACTTTAGTAAACAGTAATTGTCATTACATGTGCAGGTCTATGGAAGTGAGGTACCTAACTCCCTTTTGAAAATCCCAGCCACTATGAACATTCCAGAAATGCAAGAATTCAGAGTTCATATTTTTCTTCTTCTTTTGTATTTCTTGTGTGACATTGCATTTGAACTTTGTATATTTTTAATAGAGGCCCTATACTACTCATTGTTAAGTCAACTAATCTTTATACCAAATTTGTGATCCAGCCAGCCAGAGTTTCTCAAGATAATCAAAATTTCAGGAGGCTTATAGGAGCAGTCGACAAAGGCTTCCCTTGTCGACTGCGCCGCGTCTAGACTGCCACGCTGTACAGGATCAGCTGATTGTTGGCACAGCATGGCAGCCATTTTTATTTTAATGAAGCGGGGATTATTTAAATCCCTGCTTCATTGACTATGTCGAGTAAACTACTTTACATGGCTCTGTCAATGGAGCCATGTAGTTTAGACACATCCTTGGTGTTCACACCTCCACATAAGCTGCTAGAAGTGGGCCTCACCCTCCCTGACTGAATTAAAGTTGTTATATCTAGCCTGTATATTTATACCTGCCTCTGGAAATTTCCACTACATGCATCTTATGAAGTGGGTCTTTGTCCACGAAAGCCTATGCTAGAATACATCTGTTAGTCTATGAGGTGCCACAGGACTCTTTGTCGCTTTTGCAGATCCAGACTAACATGACTACCCCTCTGATAGAGAAAGACTAAAATCTTGATTTGTGATATTTATTATATAGTGACATTTTGGAAGAATTAAATTAGTCTATTTTCATTAGCCCTTTAAAATTAGCACCCAGAATTCATAGTTGGGTTCCTGTTGATCAGAGAAAAAAGAGACACAAAGCTCTAGTGGATTCTGGACTCACGGAAGAATGGAATCTGCTGGTGGCACCTTTTTGATTACATTCTATAGACAGTGAATGCAGAGTCCAGCTTCTGCCCTCATGTAAACGGATACACTCCAAAACTGGAGAAGGGAGTGAGTAGGACTCCAGGGTGAAAGGAGGTAGGGAACAGATTTGTTTTACAATTGGTCCATTTCTCTTGATTTTAAAGCCTCTGTTATCCTAGGATTTGGAGTGTCCTGAAAGATCTTTTAATAATTAGGCGTGTACTGTGTACAAATGAATCACTTAACAACCACAAAAATGCAGCCATGGGGTTTTCAACAATGCATGGAAAACACTGCACAAGATGTTTAAATCTGTATTATGTAAAGAAAATGAGACAGAGAATAATGACAAAAATGCAACACATTATAAAATAATCTGACCTAACTATGCTACAGAACCAGTTTGAAAACTCTGAGGGTATGTCTACACTAGCCCCCTAGTTTGAACTAGGGAGGCTAATGAGGGCAACCAAAATTGCAAATGAAGCATGGGATTTAAATATCTCATGCTTCATTAGCATATTCCTGGGCAGTCGTCATTTTGGAAATTGACTAGCCCAGAATAACTGCCTGCGTCTACACACGGCCCTAATTCGAAGAAAAGCCCTAATTTGAATTAGCTGTTATTCCTCCTGGAATGAGGTTTAACAGCTAATTCAAATTAAGGGCTTTACTTTGAACTCCTGTTTCACTGCCGTGTGTAGACGCGGGCAGTTATTCCGGGCTAGTAAATTTCCAAAATGGTGACCGCCTGGGAACATGCTAATGAAGTGCGGGATATTTAAATCCCGTGCTTCATTTGCAATTTTGGTCACCCTCATTAGCCTCCCTAGTTCGAACTAGGGGGCTAGTGTAGACATACCCTAAGTAAGAATCTGACCCTGGCTGATCGTTATAAAATTGTCCTACCTAGTCTTCAAACATGACTAGTTATGTTGAAGCCAGTAGCAAAATTGATAGCACTTGCAGAGATAGCAAGAGAACTGTTTTCCAGACTAAATACAAGTATTAGCAAAGATACATTTCATAGAAGGGAGAATATTAATCATAATAAAATAAAAATATTGTAATTGTGTATGAGAGCTGGGATTTCTTGATACCACTAAAGTGGTTTGGCTTCGAGAACCTAAAAGAACAATAGAAATATTCTCTGGTTATATTCAAGAAAGGAATGGAAATGGTTCAGCTGGCTGCAGGGAAAGGATACCAAGAAACCGCATTTTGTTATGTGTGCTATTTTCATAAATACACTTGCTGCACTTGGATCCCCCAAAATTCAACAGGGTGATCCTCTAGACATTCTGTTGATGAACTGCTATAATTACTGCAGCACTCCATCACTAACGGTTCATACCAAGAAAGAGACATAAATATTTTGCCATTGGTGGCCATCCAGGAGCTAGGTACAGAGAAGCACTACCAAATCAGCCGCAAAACCGGACAGTAATATTTCAGTAGTAGATTTCTTTTTAATGCACAGATCTTCCAGGAAACCCTGCACACAAATATGTCTGCCTCTAGCATTGTTTTCAGATGGTCCATAGGCTGAGCTTTCTTTTTCCTATTTAGAATGAATTTAATGACCTGAACCTCAGAAAGACAATTATGCTCCTGGATACAAATGTTATCTACTCATAAAGAACAAAAGGGAAGGATATTAGTTATTCAATATTTAGGTTATTCCGCATCCCAGAATGAAAGTCAGCAGGTATTTTAATGACTCCACCTGTCCTTTAATTTTCAGCAGTCATATACTCAGATAAGTCCAAGAAGTTAATTAGCCTTCTTCTGACATGGTCTTAAAGCAATGCATACACACAAAATCATATACTGTATTAATAAATCCTGCTATTATAATATAGCTCCCTGAAAAATATGATAAATGAGACTTAAAAGAACAGACAAGTACCTAGTGAAATTAGAGTAAAACACTCGATATAAAAACTACCTTGCTTTTCAGTAGTTAAGGAGCCTAACATTTCATTGTGCCTCTAAAGTAAGAAATCTCCTATTTGCTCGGATAGAAGATGTTCCTCTTGGCCAATCAGGAGAGTTGGATAGGCATTAAAAATGTGGGGGGATTTGTGAACAGTAGAGCTGATACTGCATTGCTGTAATACATCTCCCATACTACTAAAACATCTAACCGCTCTGAGGTTTCTCGTTCTATTAGATCAATAGTTATAGCAGCCGAATGATCAACTGAAAAGTTGTTTAGACTGCATAGCCCAGCCAAAGAGAGAAGGATGGAAGTGAAAACTAGAGCAATATTAATCAGATCAATGCAGATCCAAGCTTCAGGATAAAGGCACTCTTAGCTCATTTGCAAAGCCCCCAGAATAACTGGCATAGTCAGAAATGCTTATATGACTGAGGTTCCTGCTACTGCTACTCTATCAAGTAATAGCTAACTATACAGCTAGTTAACTGAGTTTAATAGGAGGAGATTGTGGATAAGGAGCACTGTTCCTAACTGAGTCCGCAGCTGGTAGGTTTAGCTAACTGGAAACCAGTAGTGTAAGGTGTTTAGGGCACTGGCCTGGGAGTCAGGAGACCTGCATTCTGTTCTTAATTCTGCTGTTGACTGACTGCATGGCCTTAGTCAAGTCCTTATTAAAGCTGTGTCTAAACTAGATCACTTTTCTCAAAAAAGGGATGTAATTTAGACACTTTGGTATTGCAAATGAAGCCAGGATTTAAATTTCCCACACTTCATTTGCATAATGGTGGCTGCAGGTTTTTTTTCCGAAATGGGGCTTTTCGAAAGAAAAATGGCCATTTAGATGGGGATCAATCAAAGGGTTTTATTTTTTGAGGAGTACAGGATCTTTCAAAAAGGGTTTTATTTTCAATCGATCCCTGTCTAAACCTCAGTTTTTCTTTCAAAAAGCACCGTTTTGGAAAAAAATGTGGCCACCATTACGCAAATTTACGTGGGAAATTTAAATCCCGGCTTCATTTGCAATATCCAAGTGTCTAATTTACATCCCTTCTTTGAGAAAAGACATGTAGTTTGGACACAGCGTAAGTCTCTGTTTCCCTTTCTTTCCTTTATCTGTCTTATTTGTGTAAGTTGAAAGCTCTTTGTATTAGAGTCTGTCTCGTACTATTGAGCCTAGCACAGTGGAGCCTCTTGGAGTGCCTGTAGCACAATATCAAACAATCACAGCAATACAAAGGTATCTGTTGTCAGTTAATATTGATACTGACATTCACATGTCATGTCAATATGGAATATTACTCCAGATGTGGCTTTTTCAAGCTGTCATTTCCCCGCATTTAGAAAAGACCCTACCAAGAAGGCAGTGCAGAAGCACAAACATATGAGATTATTTAAACCTAAATTAAAGGTTTCTTGTGTTAAGGGAATTTTTAAGGAAAAGATCCAGTGCAGCTGATAATTCAAGTATTATCATATTAAACAAAACATATTAATTCAAGTATTACCATGTTTGAATTATAATTCAAATTATCGTATTAAACAAAAGGTCTATTTGCATAAATTCAGTGAGCAAATGTTTACTCAGCCAAACATTTTTATAGAGTGCGTAAAAATATAACTATCTTTTCTCAGTAGGACGAAGGCTATTGACTTAGATTTCTAAATGAATTGAGAGTTTTGCCAGGGGTGCCAATAAGTAAACATTTATTTCAGGCTTTTATTCTGTCTGTTATATTGGTAACCTACTCAAAATGGGAATTCATTCAAGGTATATTGGCTCTACAACTACAAAACATATGGATTAAATTAATTTGAGCAGCTTCCTAGTGTACCAAAGGCACTGAACACTGAAAAAGAACATGAAAACAATTATTTGTTTCAGTGTGAGCATAAACTGGGAAGGGAACCGTATTCTGTGTTGTAATTAACAATTTACACTGAAGAAAATATATTAACCCTCTTCTCCTTCATGGTTATGCCACTTCTAAGATTGTGGGCTTCACCTCACACCCACATGCCTCCTGATACGATCACTAGAAGAGACTGGAGTGCCACTCTTTTATTCATGGACCTCAGTGTATTCTCTTGGAAGTAGGAGAAGCTCTTTGACTCCATAAGACAGTCACCTCCCTCCCCAAGCATATTGCATACTACAGTCCTTGAGCAGCACAGCTTTTGCAGAAGTTATGTTGCCAGGAACTCCTTGACTGGGAAACTCTGGAGTGTTGGAAGCCCATGACACTGAGAAGCAATGTAAATGCCTGCAGAAGCTTGCTAGTGTCTTCTCTTCAGTTTTGGAATGAGATAATCCAAGAAACCATTGGCAGACACCACCAAACCTATCCATTCACTTTTCCACACATTCTAGAGCTAGAGCTCATTGTTCAGAAGGGAGAAAGAGTAGAGGCCACCTTTGTGTTGAAAAACATGGAAAAATAGGCCACATCCATTCCTCTCACAACTACAGTTTGGTTCCCCAAGCACATGGAAGTAGATGAAACCCAATATCGCTCACATGTCTAAGATCTCCCTCTCCCAAAGTTTGCTTTATCATTCAATGATGACACATTAATTCCTATTATACATTAGGGTTAATGTGCAGTATAATTAACATTTAATCACTAACTTGGGAAAAAAAAGATACTTCTAATAGTAAATTCATCTCACTTGGCTCCTTTACTCTGAAATATTATTCTACATGGTTTTGGTTTTAATTCCTTAAAAAAAATAAAATGTTACTCATCATAGTTGAAGGTCATTATAAGGTCAAATGGGGCTTCTCCCTCTCCCTAGTAATTGACCTTTTCTTTTCTCCAAATCAGAGCAAACATTAGCATCTGAATACTGTAACTTCCCTGCCCCTCCAGACAGTATGGCTATTTAGTTTGCTGGGATGCTGCACAAAAACCTTGCTTTCCAAATATTTGGAAAATCTTTCCTGAACATCTTTACTGAAAGCATGCATTGTAACCCAGCTTGTTGTTACACATTCTAGTGGGGTTCTGAGTACACAGGCAGGATTTTAGAATAGCTTCTTTTCTCAGTGACTGTTTTCTGCCCCACGCTTGTTCCTTTTCTAGGAAGGTGAAGCTGAAAAAACATCAGATCTCATACCAGTGGGAATCTCTGTTCCATCAAGAAAGAGGTCAGCAGCTTACAGCTGTGGAATCACATATGGCTCTTTTAGAAACTCTTCCTCAGCATGCAAGGTTTCTTTTTTGTTTTTGTTTGTTTGGTTTTTTTATTTGCTAGGGGAACACAGTTTAAGACATTTGAGAGAATACAATTGCAAGACCATAAGGAGTTTTAGAGTCTAAGGACTATATGCTTCCTCTCATTATGTCAGTGTAGCTTATGACAACCTTTCTTCATCAAAAGAAACTTAGTAAATGGTTGAGATGGTCCACATGATTTGGAAACAGATTATCATACTGTTTTTCTTAGCAAAATGATGCTGACATAGGGACAGAGACTTAAGTGTACTCAGGCTGAGACAGATCTAATGTCATTAGCATTTTAACTATTTAGCTGATTTACTAATGAATGAAATGTAAGCAGAAAAGAGAAGCAAATAAAAGTAAATTCAGGTGGTTTTTCTCTGTCCACATAATTAAGACATTGTCTGATTTTCTTTGAGAAACAAAATAAGCTAACAAGTTTTAGGTAGGCAAGGAACCAAGTAAATAAAAAGACAAGAGCACAAAATCAAAATAAATCATCACTGGATTCCAGGGTAGGAAAAACATGTTTGTAAAATGGGTGTAAATTACCCAGTATTTCAAAACTGCTCATTTGGACTTGTTACTATCACTAATGTAAATATTTTATTTCCTTTAATATATTTAAGGTAATGTCAGTGATTACTGTACATATATGAAGTCCTTCTGATGTGCCATGTTAAATTAATAAGTGATTCAAACACATAATTAGAGATTAATATACAAATGTAATACGAATGCCAGTCATTTCTGTGCCTGCTCAGAAAAAGTGCAACTTTATCAGAGAATATGACTATTACACTAATAGTCTAATAGATTCTAATACTATAATAATTTATAAACAAAGGCCTGATTTCAATATCCTTTGTAATGTGGTACATAAAGTATGCATAATCATAAGCCCAAGCTGCAAGTTAAAATGAATATTGGCATACTGTCAAGTGAAGGGCTAAATATTACTTTGTTTTCAAACCTTGCTATTTTTGTTTTGTCTAATGGATTATCAAAAGAAAAGAGCTCTTGATCTTCAGTACAAAGCATAAACAAAAGAAATTGCAACTGAAATGACATCTTTTAAAACTCCAAAGAATGCCATGTGCTTTCAGTCTTAGGTTTTATTAAACTGACACACACAAATCAAAGTGAATCAGGCATAAAAAGGTGAGCTTTGCAGCCCAGTATTATCTCCAGCTTTATTAGTGTAACAAAAACAGTAAACAAAATCTAAAAATAATTGAGGTTCTCTCTAAGTGCTTGATTCAATTCCTATTGAAGTCAGTAGAAATCTCCATTTATTTCCTTGGTCATGGAAGCAACCGTAAATGAAAAAGAAGTTGGCAGATCATGCTAAGGAAAGTAGTAAATCATACTAAAAAATACAGACTCAACAAAACAAATAACCTAGAAATGGGCTACATGCAAACTCGCTTTGGTTTTATAAGATGTGATTTGAAACTGATTTAAGTTCAATTGGTTCAATTTCTGTTTATAGACAAGTCCTCAGTTATTAGAAAGTATTCTAAAGCAAAACATATTTTTACCATAAGATTTCAATATGAGAGCTACATCATAAATAATTAAATCTGTTTTGGATGAAGTTTTAATTGGCTGCCTGAAAAGCAAACTCCTTCATTAAAAATCACATGGAGAGAGACACTGAAGTACCAAGAAATAGCTGGATTTACGGATATGGATTAGAAATACCTTTTTCTGTAGCTCTGAGCATGTAAATCAAATAAATGTATGTTATACTTTATTTCAAATGGTTTTGATGGCAGTCCTTCGTTTTAAATATTTAAAATGTTTTTCAAACATTTGAATGTGGTATTAAGAAAAAACTAAAGGAAGAAAACTCTCTCTCAGGCTGCAGCTGCATCTCTAAGGCACACCTCTGCAAAGAGCTAGAGGTGTGATTCGCCATTCCTGGGGACACACTTGTGTTAGTGTAACAATGACATGCAGAGCTGAACCTGGGGCCTCGGGAGCTTAGTGCATGAGCCTCTACCACTTGAGCTAAAAGACAGCTGCCTTTCAGCTAAAGTTGTAAAGTAAACTCATTCTCACTCTCTATAAGTCGTTATAGTGCCACTACATGGGACAGTGAACCACACCCAATAGATGTGTGAGTTATACTAGCTCAGTGAGAGCCACCACCATTAACATGTACATTAGTGGCCATAGCAGCACAGGCAGCAACAGCAGAGACTCATGCAACAATGATGGGTTTGTGGTTGGCACTGTGACAGGATACTGTACTGTTCTTTATTTCTTGATTGATAACCAATATCACCATCTAATACCGTGGTCCCCAACCCGGTGCCCGCGGGTGCCATGGCGCTTACGGGGGGGGCGCCGGGCGCACGGCGCTTGCCAGGGGGCGCCTTCCCCGGCTGCGCGGCTATGGAGGGGGCCCCGCCCCCGGGCATGCAGCTGGGGGGGGCCGCCCCCGGGCGGGCAAGTGTCCCCGCCCCCTGGCGCCCGGCGGGTGAATGGCCACGCCCCCTGGCGCCCGCCAACCTGAAAAGGTTGGGGACCACTGATCTAATACTATGCACTCACATAAAGATTTCATAAATTAAGGGTAAGTGTGCAGCGAATCAGCAAGCTAAAACATATGTGGTAGCTGTCAGCTAATCCTTCAGAATCTAAGGCTATGTCTAAACTACAAAGAAAAGTCGGAAAAAGATGCGCAAATTAATTTGTGTATCTTTTTTTTGCTTTTCTTTCAAAAGAGGCTTTTCCAAAATTTGGCGTATCTACATGGTGCCAAATTTCAGAAATGCCTGCTCTTCCGACACATCCCTTTATGCATTGTAGAATGAAGTTTGCAGGGTTGGCGAAAGAGCACGTATGCTTTTCCAAATTTTTTTTACAGAAAAGCGAATGCGTTCCATGGATTCAGCGTTGCTTTTCCGGGTTACCTCCGGTATCCCAGTAAAGCACTGCAGTCTAGACACAGCCTTAAGACATAAGAACCCTGTAAGATGATCTTCAAGAGAAGCCAGAACCGCTCTAGTTCATCTCAGTTGGGAGTTCTTTGAAGCGCAATATCAATGTAAAGATTCATGCTATGTTCATCTTAACAAAGCAAACAAACAGAAATTGTGATAACTATATGCTGTGGATCATTGCTATTTTCCTTTCAGTGGCATCTTGTTTTGCCATGTCATTATTATGTCAGCAGAGTCATCAACTTGGGAAAGCAGCAACCTTTGTTTTTCTTCTGTTTGATTCCTGCAAAAAGTTTGATGGGTGACTCACTCTCAGAAAGCTGCCTTCCATTTTATTCTGGAAAGTGCAGGAATACAAAAGTCTGTGACATAATGTAATACTTAACTAAACTCATTTCTGGAGAAGGTAAAGTAGGCAAAAACCCTGACACCTTTACCATCACCCCAAAACAGCAAAAAGTTGAGGGGCTTAAATGGTGTAGAAGATCTTGCCCAATCCCTCTGCAGTGGAGAAAATTTTACCTACAGTGAATATACAAAAATAAAATAAATGTTTCAGTTCTCGACCTGTCTTTTTGGTCAGCAACACTTGTCTAATTATTGTGAAAGATCAGACTTTATATCTGACCCATAAGAAAGACAAGCTGGGGGAGGTTGTATCTTTTAAAGGACTAACTGCTGCTTGTGGAAACAAAACCTTTTCATTGTAAATTCGAAAGCTTATCTATTTCACCAACAGAAGTTGGTCCAATAAAATATATTACCTCTAATATCCTGGGACTGATATGGCTATAACACCTCTGCAGACAACAAAGGAATTATATCCCATTGGGAAGAGCTTCTCTAAAGAAATAGCATCTCTACTGCAATGTATCATAAATAATAAATCTCTCTGACACACTGCCACCTGGTTTTAGAAAAGGACTTCACTTTATAATTCAGTTTTAAAATATATTCCCCAAATGCCATCTGGACACTGCATAAAAAATAAGAATTTCATTATAATGCAGGAGCGTTCCTTGTCTGTTATAGAAATGGATGGCCAGTCAGCAAAGAAAGACACTGAATTTATACCTCCATTCACACATGGTAAACTGTTTAATACTACTTGCTGAATACAGAGTTACAAAATGAGAAAGACAGACAACACAATCTAGCATACAATGTAGCATTGCTTTAAAAACAAATCAAGAAGCCCTCTTTCCATTTTCAGGCCTAACTATCCCTAGGGTATAGACTGAAGTAGAAAATACTTACTCCATCTAGTTCAGGAACAGCTTCCAGCAAACAAAATGGCTTTCACACCTGTTATAAGCATCAGTCCTCAGACAGTAGATTAAAACTTAAGTATCCCCAAAACTTAAATTTGCTCTCTCATTCTCTATGACCTTACTAAATAAACTACAAAACAGGCACACTTACCTTCATCCCTTCTATTGGAGCTCAGGAACAACTATTTGCATGCCTCAGGATTTTCATTATTTAAATATGTATGATTTGAAATCTAAATTAAAAAAGGTATTCAAAATCCTCCTTCAGTCAAGAGTAATAATGGGAACTGGGAGAATGATGGGATATTGGGAGATTAAGTCACCACATACAGAACCTGATTCTTCTCTGGTGTAAGCCAGAGGGAACAAAGTAAGCACTGAAGTGAATGGAATTATTTTGTTGTAAAATCAAAGCATGTATAAACAGAACCAGGCCCTGTGTATTGATAAAAACTATGCTGCTACATTCATTTGCATACATTTTGATACGACAACTATTCCTTTTTGTTAGGTAAATAGTAGAAATTTAAGTATTTAGTGTTTTTCATCTGTTAAGTTAGGTTTGGGCTCTCTGGAAGGTTGAGGGTAAAACACCACATTTCAGTTGTATGTTCTAATGAGTCTGTTGCAAATAAGAACCCTTTCCTCTCTACATTTCTCTCCATGTTCTTTAACCTGTGACACGTTTCCTACTTCCTATTGACATCTTGGAGGAAGCTGTTTGCCCCTTGTTTCCTGCAGGATTCTTCAAGGAATGGTCAGATATTCTATTGCCTTTTCACAAATATTCAAGAGAAGAGGTAATATTTCTTTTGAAGACATTTAAAAGGAAGTTTACCTTTGTCCCTTCATTTTTCAGCAGCAGAGAAACTAGACTGCTCCCAGACACTAAACTAGCCTCCAGACTCTGGGATGGATGGCACATTAAGCCAGTAAAGTGCTTTGTTGTATCTGAAATTTGCTTATTAGTTAATTCAGAAGATTCAGAAGGCCCCTCAGAAGTTGAGTTGAAGTGGGTGAAGAGTCCTACTGTATTGAAAAGAGGGGAGTTTTCCCGAAAAGGATTAAGGACTAGGGATGTGAGGGACTAGTCAACTATCCGATAAGCTAATGCCTCCATCAGAAAAAGGCAGAAAGTGGGAGGGCGGGGAGGGGAAGGAAGGGACACTTCAAAACGGCAGCGCTGCACAGAGCCTGGGGTCAGTGAGGAGTCCCCATTTGATCCTTGGGCTCCATGTGGTACTTTCACCTTTAAAGTGTTGCAACAACTCTAGGGCTGTTTCTATACTTCAAAGGTGGAGCTGCCCTATCAACTAGTTGAACAGTCAAAGCAAAATGCATCGACTATTCGATTAGTCAGTTACCGGCAATTTAACATCCCTAGTAAAGACCCAGTCTTACCCCAATTAAATTAATTGTCATTTAGCCATTACCTTCAAAGGGAACAGGAGCAGACCCTAACTTTCAAGTGTGATTGCATTGGGTGGAGGATGGCAGAACAAACAATGCTCATATTTAATGATCTGAATATTAGGACTATCAGCTTTGATAATTATCTAAATTCCCATGCAGGCATTTATGTGAAGCAGGAGTAAGAATATGTATCCAACCTTGGGTCCCCCCACAAGCTGGAAGTAAAGACAGCCATTCCCAACCCTATGCATAGAGCAGGGGATGAAGGATCCAAAAGAATCCTACTTCAGCCTCAGCTCAGTAGAGCAAACCAGTATACAGATGAAGTGCAGATTTCTCAGAATTGCCCCAGGACAATTCTCTAGAGGACATATTTTATGGAAAACGCAGCCCATACAGATATTGTGAAATTCGTTGCCAAGAAAAAAAATCACATTAAGTATTGACAACCCTAAGCATTCAAAACCTCAGTCAGGCCCTCCAAAATCCTGACTTTTTAATAATACATTTTGTGGAGGTTTTCGTCTTCTGCTTTCTGAGCCCTTAGGCTTCACTTCTTTCATGTTTTCAAGCTTTAATGTATAACCTCAAAGGCTAGAAACTTAATATTTTGTAAAAGAAATACTGAGATTCTTCATCTATCTCCTGACTATAGTAGGTGTGGGGGCTTTAAGAAAACCAGCAAATATCATGAAGTCAATGGGATTATTTATGCATGTGATTTTAACAATTGTTTTCCTCACCTATATTTAATAAGTTAAGCAGTGAGTAGACCATAAAATATACAATTGTACATGATGGCCAAGCTCACACTGCCAGAGGAACTGTAAGATTTGACTTTCCTTTCTTTTGCATGTAGAATTTCTCAACTTTTAATACTTCTTTCACACCAGTTTCTATTTTTATTGGAGGGTATGTTTTAGACAGTTTTACATAACTGGTTCCTTTCTCACACACTTCTTAAATTACCCTCTCAGCATTTGTCAGTTTATCTTCTTCTACTATTTGTTTTGATTTATTAGTTCACATGATGATATCAAACCTGGATCAGGGATTCTCTAAACACAAGGTGAAACATGTAGGCAAATTTCCAGTCTCTGAATCTGGCACTGAATTGTGAATATTTGAAAGCTGTAATTTGAAGGATTCTATTGCAAAAACAGATTTGTAAAGCAAATGTTTTAGGCTTGGTGTTTCCAAAAAATGTCATCTTAAATTTTTGTTTGGTCATTTAAAGATTTCAGTAAAATTCCTGCATATTCATCAGTAGCTTTGTTATCAGCAGTTAGAAATGCTAGAGCAGCAGAGCACACATGAAATTTCTTTGCCTTTTAATTTTATCTTAGACATCGATTTCCACCATACATGCACATGGAGTCTGAATATTTTATGTTCCCATGGTACACATCTCATCTGTCTGTGACTTTCCCATTTTCAGTTGGTTCTTTGCTTTTAAATTTGTGCTCTATAATAGACCAAGAAAGTGGATGTTTGCTGAAATCTGTATGTTTACTAAACTTAATTGTTTCATGCTCACTCACACACGTGCTTGTTACCAAAGCAGATGTGATAGATTCAGTCCTCAGATATTTTGTCATTAAGGGTACATCTACGCACCAGGGCTAAAGTTAAATTAAGCTACACAACTTCAGCTGTGTCAATTGCGTAGCTTAAGTTGAAATAGCTTAATTTGGCTTTTGGCGCTGTCTACATAGCAGTAAGTTGAAGGAAGAATACTCTTCCTTCGACTACCCTTATTCCCTGTGAAATGATTACCATGAGTTGGAGTAAGAAGTCCTCCAGCTTGACATTATTTCAAAATAAAGGTTGGTCGTGTAGATGCACACAATGCTATTTTGGAATAATGTCAGTAATTCTGAAATAATGCTGCTGTGTAGATGGATTAAGGGAAGTAAAGTGGGGGGTTTTCTGGCTTGCCACACTCATGAAATGAATAGAACATACTTGATAGGCTGAATAACCTTTCTTTATTCCTGGGATTTTTAAATCCGTACGTATATTATGGGGGGAAATGAAGATGAAAATAAAGTAGTATGTTCTGTGTCTATCAGGCAGTCTGTCTTAATGAATGTGCAGTGTAATAAAGAACTTTACACTCTGAAGTTTTGTTGAAAATATCCGTTCAGCAAATCTATGGAAATATAGATTCAATCACTAGATTTTAGTTTATACATTTTTCTTCTCTGATTTATTTAAAGCAGTTGAAAACTTCAGCAGAGGGTTTGCAGTAATGAAAATTCCATTTATTGTAGCACTTGTGTCTTGGCTCTATATTTGCTGATTTGCTCCAAAAATGCATTACATAATAAAATGAAATTTCCAGACAGAAGTCAGAGTTTTACAGTGATTTATAGATCAGGGGAAACCTCTTCTTTGCTTTGGCTAGTAATTATATGATATTCACTTTTGACATAGCCCAGAAAGCATTTATTTCCCCCACTTCTAACTCACAGGGCCACTTGGAGAAGATTCCACTGTATAGCGCAATGCTTGTAGTTTAATCTTCACTTGGAAAATACATGTTACAACTGTAGCACAGTGACGATTTCTAATGAACAAATAAAATCAGATTACAGAAGTATACCTGGAGAGTCCTTTTCTCGACACACACAATGGAATCTTCAAAAGAAAAGAAGTTATTTAGGAACCCAAATTTCAGTGCTTTCCAGTCCTTCTAACGGCACGTCTACACTGCAAAGCTATTTCAGGATAACAGAGGTCTTTTGAACACATCCAAATATAGCAGACCTGCTATTTTGGCATCCTTGTACACCTCGTTCCACGAGGGATAAGGGATATCTTGAAATAGTGTGTTATTTTGAAATTTGGCGCTGTGTAGACACGCCAAATTTCAAAATAGCTTATTTCAAAATAGAATCGAAATAAGATATACAATTTGCGCTATAGAAATTGTGTATCTTATTTTTAGCTAAGGGTGCAGTGTAGACGCACCCCAAGTCACAGAATTTTGAAAATCCTACCCATAGTAATTAGCAGTAAGAACAATTCTAAAGGGACCTATGGTAAAATCCTGTCAATTATTTTAAATGGCTGTTATAACTATTATAAAATCAAAATATATATGGTGTGTATATTAGATTTTCTTTCATTGAAATAAGAGAATTTCAATAAAAATGTTAATAGTAATCATATGCAGTAGTATTGTAATTGTGTCTATTCCAGGACATGAGAAAGACAAGGAGGGTGAGGTCACATCTTTTATTGGATCAATTTCTGTTGATGAGAGAGAGAAGTTTTTGAACTTACTCAGAGCTCTTCTTCAGGTCAGAAGAAGTGTAAACTTGAAACCTTGTCTCTCTCACCAACAGAAGTTGGTCCAATAAAAGATAGTAACTCGCTCATCTCTTACTAGTTGTAATAACTTGTTTAACATAGAACTGGAAGACAATAAAAATAGAGAGAAACTTACAACGGCAGGTTGTTTTAGTCTTAAGCTACTGTTCCTGAGCAATGAATACGTTGTTCTTGTTCTTATTCTTTAGGCTATTAACTCTCGTAGACATGCTGGTGTGACTGTATGGTAGGGAAGAGTCACTATGAAAAAAAAGACATAATAATATTGAATGGGTTTAGCTACATTTTTAAATGCTAATCGTTTGCTGCTTCTGCTAGAGTTCCAAAAGAAGACCCAAGATTATGGATAAACAATCTGCACAGTATTGAGAGAAATCACACCAAACTTTGCATAAAGGGTATTGGGAACATCTGGGACTCCACTGGAAAAAAAACCCACTTGATTTTATCTGACATTCAATTAGTGCTTGTGACAGGGCGTCTGCCCTGCACTGGCCCTTTAAGACCAGGACTCAGGCCCTGAGCCGGGGCTGGAAACAGAGAGGCCAGCTGAAGCTGTTTGGGCTAGGGAGAGCCCAGCTAGCAACTATCTAGGGCAGCCCAATTGGCTTGTAGAAGCCAGCTGAAACCATTAGGGCCAGTGAAAGCCCAGCTGGCAGGTATATAGAGAAGCACAGTTTGCTTAGAGAAGGGGTAGTGAAGGGCTGACCACGGAGGAAGCAGGCGCTGCTTGGAGGGAGACAAGCTGGGGATAACCAGCAAAGGCTGGAAGTGGGCCAGCCAAGACTCCCCTTGGCTAGGGGTGGGAGACAAAGCCTCTGGTTTGCGGGCAATCATGAGGCCGACCAGGTAAGCAGAGCTGTGGAGACAAATGCCAATGATGAGCAACCCATACAGACTGTAACTTGCCCTGAGAGGGGCTATATGAGGACAGTCAGGCGGCACTGAGACATAGTGGGGGGGCTTGCACCCCTGACAGTGCTCAAACAACTAATTATGTAGATCACAGAGCTGACATTTTTCAAATATGTTCTAATGGAAAATCTAATAAACCAATATAAAGCTGGCGAATCTTGACAATAGGAACAATTATGATGATCCAATTAATTGTACTGAATATGAAGGTAAAAAATAAAGTAGCTCTTTATGACTATTAATGGTCCCTGCTCGAGATGTGAGCTCTCTCCAATTCCTTCTGGCTGCTTTTTCCCTTTTTTTTTTTTTTTTAAATCCTATTAGATTCAGATAATTTACAATCTACCATTTGGACATGAAAATACCAATGTAAAATGAGCATAAACATTCTGATTGTGCAACTAACCTTAACTGTTTCAAGAGCAGGAACCAAACAGAGACAAGTACTTATTCAAGAATGATCATTCCAGTAGGACAAAAATACACTCCTTCGCATGAAGAAGGGTACAAATCCTCTCTTTTGTCCCAGCCTAACCTAATGTTCCCAAAGTGGTGATATATATACAACCTGCCCACTTTTGAAGTTTCTGGTAGGGAAAGACCAGTTTAATTTCAGATAGGAGCCCAGAGTAATGTAATGTAAGTTACCGTGGTGATAGTTTGAATCAGCTCATTCCCACCTGCCCCTACACAAGCTAATGCCACCCATAACTAGTGATTCATTGGCTTCCTTCAGGCTCCTTGATGAAGGAAAGTCAGTGCCACCATTATTTCTTATGAGCTTGTTATAAGAATAGACTCATTGGTAATGTATGTGCTCAGTGTGTGTAATGTGTAATATGCTCAGTTACTACTGTAATAAGGGCCATATACATACATAAGGGTATGTCTACACTACAAAGTTAGTTCAAACTAATGTCTGTTAGTTTGAACTAACTTTCATAGGCGCTACACTAGTGCTCCGTTAGTTTGAATTTAATTCGAACTAAAGGAGCGCTTAGTTTGAACTAGGAAAACCTCATTTTACGAGGATTAAGCCTAGTTCGAACAAGCTAGTTTGAATTAAGGGGTGTGTAGCCCCTTAATTCGAACTAGCGGGAGGCTAGCCCTCCCCAGCTTTCCCTGGTGGCCACTCTGGCCAACACCAGGGAAACTCGTCTGCACCCCTCCCGGCCCCGGACTCCTTAAAGGGGCATGGGCTGGCTACAGTGCCCGTGCCAGGTGCAAGCCTGCTAGCACCCAGCCAGCAGACCCTGCACCTGGCACGGCTCGAGCCAGCCACCCGATGTCCCCCAGCTCTCCTCCTCTTCCCGGGACCAGGATGGCGGCTCCCGGGAGCTTGCCCGGGACCGCAAGAGGCGGGCACCCGCCTGGGCTAGTACGGACATCGTGGACCTCGTCCACGACCTCTGCACTAGGCACAGGAAAGTGGCTGGCTAGGGCAGGAGAGCTGCCAGCCTGGCCACCCAGGAGCAGGTGTGCATGAAAATCAAGGGGGTCCACTGAGACCCCTGAGCTTACAATGGCCGTCCTGGGTCAAACCAAAGGTCCATCTAGCCCAGTAGCCTGTCTGCTGACAGCGGCCAACCCTAGGGACCCTGGAGGGGATGGACGGAAGACAGTGACCAAGCCATTTGTCTCGTGCCATCCCTCTCCAGCCTTCCACAAACCTTGGGCAGGGACACCACTCCTACCCCCCTGGCTAATACCACTCCATGGACCCAGCCTCCATGACTTGATCTCACTTCCCTTTAAACTCTGTTCTAGTTCTAGCCTTCACAGCCTCCTGCAGCAAGGAGTTCCACAGGCTGACTCTTTGCTTTGTGAAGAACAACTTTCTGTTACTAGTTTGAAGCCTGCTACCCATTCCTTTCCTTTGGTGTCCTCTAGTCCTTCTTTATGGGAACTAATGAAGAACTTTTCTGTATGCACCCTCTCCACCCCACTCGTGCTTTTAGATCCCTCTATCCTGTCCCCCCTCCATTTCCTCTTTTCTAAGCTGAAAAGTCCCAGTCTCTTTAGCCTCTCTTCATATGGGACCTGTTCCCAACCCCTGATCATTTTAGTTGCCCTCCCCTCTCCCACCTCCTTTTCCAAGTCTCCCCCAGTTTTGTTCAATAAAGACAGATTCCATTTTGGAAGACACGTTATCTTTATTTTGTACATCAATAAGAAGGGGGGCTAGGGAAGGGTAAGTGGAAGGAGGTGAGGGAGGAATGGGGTACGAGCCCCCAATGGGGAGGACTGGGCTGGCTCTGTGGGCTTCTGGGGGTGGAAGCTCTCCTGCAGCCCCCCAATTGGCCCCTCTCCGCAGATGGCAGCCTGCGGCAAGTGCAGCCGGGCTGATGGCTGAGTGGTGTGATGTGTCCAGTGTGGGTAGTCCGGGCACTCCAAGCCAGGACTGCTTTGCAAGCGGGGCATCCCTGAGAACTGTCTGTCCGGGGTGGAGGTCGGGACCCTTTAAGCACAGCCCTCGGCTAGCCTGAGACAGCATCTCCACACTCTAAGTCCTCCTCTGATGCCCTGCCAGCACTGCTTCCGGCCATCCTTAACCTCTGTTCAGGGTCCACTCTGTGTAGACATGCTAGTTCGAATGAGCAAAACGCTAATTCGAACTAGTTTTTTAGTCTGGATCTGTTAGTTCAAATTAGCTTAGTTCGAATTAACGTTGTAGTGTAGACATACCCTAAGAGATTTCCAATCTCTCCGAAGATGCTTCCTAAGTATTGTGGGTGCAGTCAGCCTTATTACTGCCCAGCCCTCTTGACACCAAAAGGGGCAAATACAGCTAGTCATACCTACCCAGAAGATACCAGAGAGGGGGAAAAACAACTGAGCCATCTAGAAGAGGAATAAAAATAAATAGGAGCCCAGGGAATTGATGTCTACGGAGAAAGGCATATAGACCCTGATACTCTGAGCTGACTGACCCTGTAGTTCCTTTGCAAAATAGACCTCAGATTGGATTTGATATCTCAGAAGGAAAAATTCTGTTCTTAAAACAAAAGCAGAATAGTTCCTTCATCCAGTCTTTAGATAATCAGCACAAAATATAAAAATTGTTGTTTCAGCAATGATGCATTTATTTTTCTTAAGTATACTTATGCAGATTATTTATTTGCCGCTAAAGATGGAGAAGTTTATTAGATTGTACAATTTCTTTAGCTCCTTTAATATTTCTTTTAGTACTTGAGCCCTCAATATTGTTTAATAAAACAAGCCTTGAGACACAGCAAGTGCACACAACAGTTAATAAGTGTTATTCATGACTTAGTGTTATTACCACCAATATAACTCCTTTGTTGTGCAAAGCACTTTGTAAAACAAATAATGTAATATTCACAGAACTTAATGTCAGAAGGGTCCATTATGAGAGTCATGTTGTTGAGAGAGACTTTCATGCTTGTGAACCAATCTTAGGGCAGGGTGTCAAAAAGGCTCTATGTTCTATAATTAGATTTCACCAACCTCATAACACATGTGAACTAAAAGAATTACCCCCTTATCATGACATCACAGATAGTTCCCTTGGGAATTCCAGTCTCTTTTACTACTACTAAACCCTTGTTCTCCTAATGGAGCATAGGTCATCTACAAGTCTCCTCTACTTCACTATCTCGAGTGACAAAACTTCTAGCTGACTCCAGGAGTACCCCAGTTGTCTTCCTTCAATCTCAGTAGATCTTCTCCACATTGTCTGAGGTCTTCCTCTTTTGTGTTTTCCTAGAGGGTTCCATGTGAGATTGATGGACTATACTGGAAGATGGTTTTCTGAGCATGTGGCCTAGCCATCCCCACTTTCTTCTCTTGATTTGAACGTCAAGTGGTTCTTGTTCCCAAGCTCCTCATTTGTGACAAAGTCTTGCCGCCTATGAGTTAAAGATGTTTTAGTACACCACTTCTCACATCCATACAAAAGCACACTTTCACATTTGTGTTGATCTGCAGTTTTGTCTTCTTAGATATTATTTGTGAGTTCCATATGGGACAAAGTCTTAAATGCAGCTGTTGCTTTCCCTAGCCTAGCATTGATATCCTTGTCTGTTCCTCCGACTCTGCCCATCATACTCCCCAAGTAGGGAAAGCTGGACTTGGTGATAGCTGGTTGCTACATACCAAAGATTGCAAAAGATTTAGGGTTCTTCCATTCCAAGAGATCAGACACTTATTGTATGCGCAAGATGGCATGTGCCCAGGATTCATTACTAAATTTGGTCTGCTGATTGGAGCAGTCATATGCTCCTGTTCAATTGGTACCTCAGGTCTCACACTAAAGATAAAGCTTGTAGCCAATCCTGTAGGAAACCGAGTAAAAATTAAGTAGGGAAATGAAGTGACAGTTGGACTAATCTGTCAGCACCAAATATTTTGACCCTTGGGATCTCTGCTCCTGTTTCATAGCCCAAGCCCTGTGGCAGTCTAAACAGGAAAAAAGAGATGAAACATTGTCTCATTCATTATCTTTATTTCCTTCTCCCAGAATTCAAGCTGATGGGACAAACCTTTTTGCATGTTACCTCTTCATGGGAGGGAGGGGTAAAGAGAAATTAACAAAGCCTTTGTCTAGTGATGCCCTGCAAAGGTCTGTTTCATTTTGATAGCCTTCTTAGGGTACGTCTACACAGCAAAGTAATTTTGAAATAACTGTTATTCCGAAATAACTATGCAAGTGTCTACACAAATTCCGTTATTTCAAAATTATTTTGAAATAATGGATGGCTTATTCCGATGGCTGTAAATCTCAGGCTACATCTACACTGGCATCCCTTCCGGAAAAGGGATGCTAATGTAGACTTTGGAATAGGCAAATCCGCGGGGGATTTAAATATCCCCCGCGGTATTTGCATTAACATGGCTGCTGCTTTTTTCCGGCTTGAAAGTAGGAATAAGAAATCCTCCAGAAGAGGCTTTATTTTCCGGAGAATAACATCTAGACTGGCGCTTTTCTCCGGCTTTTCCCCAAGCTGGAAAAAAGCGGCAGCCATGTTAATGCAAATACCGCCGGGGATATTTAAATCCCCCGCGGATTTGCCTATTCCAAAGTCTACATTAGCATCCCTTTCCCTTCACAGCCTCAGTCTACGAAGAATAATTCCTATTCTGAAATAGGGACTCTGTAGATGCTCTATTTCAAAATAACTATTTCTGCTATTTTGAAATAGATCTTCACCAGGGCTATTCTTTGGGTATGTGACCACTACACTGTTATTTTGAAATCATATTTTGAAAGTTATATTGAAATAGCTTTTCAAAATAACACATCTACACACAATGCATTTCTAAATAGCGCGTCCACTCTGAGTGGACTTTGAATTGCATTTAAGGCTGGCCAGAACCACTTCCAGCAGGGCACTAGGTCAGGACTTACTGTGTGGGGCTGCTGCCTGATGCTCAGTGAGGTCTGTGTTTAAAGAGACCCCCGCCCCAGCCAGCCAGTTCTCAGGTTTCCCTGCTTGCTTGTCTAACTCCATGAGGAACAGCAAAGAATTTTCTCTCTGCGTGCTCTGGCTGCCCTCACTCGGGACACCACAGCACTCTGTAACATGGAGCCAGAGCTGCCCCTGGGTACTTTGGTGCTTCTTGTGGACACATTGCTGTGATACTAGCTGCACTTTTTGCAGGCTACCATCCAGGAGTTCCATCGGGGGGCTGTCAGTATCCAGGAGCCCTGCAGGACAGCTTCCACCTTAAGGAGCATGAAGAGCCTCCCTGGTCTGCCCCGATGGGGGCTTGTGCCTCATTACTCCCTCACATTCTTCCACTTACCCCTCCCTCACCCGCCTTCCTGATGTAAAATAAAATACACGTATTTTCATGAACACAAACTCTATTTAACAAACCTGGTGAGGAGGGAATGAAACGCTGGTGAGACTGGGGAAAGGAGAGGGTGGGAGAGGGGAGGGGGGAACTTGGGAGAAGGAAGCTGGAAGGGGGAAGCAAGGGGAAGAAGGGGGAGGGGAAGCTCAGGGCTCGGTCTCCTTGGTTCACATGTGACCTTTGGTGGTCAGGCTGGGAGTTCTCCTGCCCTGGACGGCCGCGATCCTCCATCCAGTGCAGAGATCATGGACATCGGGGACATCCCCCCCCCCCCCCAAAACCTGAATAAGGTCTATGATCTCTACCCTGGACCAGGAAAGTGCTCGCCTTCTCCGGGCCTGGCAGGCTCCTGGGTGCTGGCAGACTGCTCCTGGGAAGCGGTGGAGGGCTGGCTGCCAGTGGCTTGCTGACTCATGTTTTGGGGCTACTGGGAAATGGACAGTGACTGCTGGCTCTGGGCTGGCAGGCTTGGAGCTGGCACAGGCACTGTGGCCAGAGTCTACCCCTTCAAGGGCTCCGGGGATGGGGGAGGGAGAAAAGTGTTCTTTGTTGAGGCCGGAGTGGCCACCAGGGCACCCTGGGAAGGCTGGAGGCCCCCTATTTCGAAATAAGGGTCTACAGAGCACTTATTGCAAAATAGCCATTTCAAATTTGGCGTTATTCCTTGTTGAATGAGGTTTACCAAATTCAAAACAAGTGCTCCGCTATGTCAAATTTATTTGGAAATAGCAGTTTGGCTGTGTAGACGCTAGGAAAGTTATTTTGAAATAAGGGCTGTTATTTCAAATTAACTTTGCTGTGTAGATATACTGTGAGTTATTCCTCCTGGCTCTAAATCAAGACAACACGCCTAGATTAGGGAAGCCTGCCTCAGATTAATTTTGAGTCTTCCCTACAGTGTAGATGTGATATTTTAAAATAAGTTATTTCGGAATAACTATTCAGGAATATCTTATTCCAGAATAACTGTGCAGTGTAGACATAGCCTTGATGAGCAGGAGGCGATCCCTTATGACAGTTTCAGGGTGAAATTTTTACTATTTTATAAAGCAAAAAACATATTACCTTATAGCGTGTGATAAAGAAATTTAAGTGAGATTAATACAGGCAGCAATTTGGAAGCATTTCATAAAGTCTCTGTACTAAACACATTGTTATCAGTTCAATATTCATCTTAACCTTACCAATAACACAGAGAGGAAAGAGACAGGCTTCCAGCAATGAATTTGTCAGTGCTTGGCTGAGTCCTAACACCTTGGCAAGACCTGCATTCTGGTCTGTCAGAGGCACAATGAGCATCTAGTCTGACCTCCTGCATAATTTAGACCATACAGCCTCAGCCACTAAATCCCACATCAGGCCCAGGACTTTTGTTTGAATTACAATATCTCTTTTACTTTAGGCAACCAGTCTTGATTTAAAGTCTATGGGGATCCCTGTCCAAAGAGTTACAATCCAGGAACTCAATGCAGTTCCCATTAAAGTTAATGGAATCTTTCTATTGGTTTTATTAAATGGGTTTGGCCTTCAATTAAATATGACATGATATGACACAGAGGAAAATGGTATCACACTGTCACACAAAATAAAGTTTTGAAGTTATTTATACTGGCAAGGAACAGAATTTCATCCCCTTCTTTTTTACTGTTGTCATTTTTAGTATGTTTTGATTTGGTTAGGCTGGAAGATACAGGTTGTGTTAGATGGTTTAACAAGAACAGCAGAGTAAGGGGGTATCTTATGCCCTCTCACTCCTGTGTAGGCATGTATGATAAGCTGCAATTCAACAGCATCCTTTCAATCTGCATTTTACATCTTCGGAGTTAACAAAGATCCCACAACAGCCAATTTACTTTGAAAGCTTAAAAACAATTCTGATTTGTATCATACTATATTTCTTCCAAGCACTTTCCTCTGGTTTTACTGCCACTAACAATGAAGACTAAGTGTTATGAAGAGACAGAGATGGAAATTTTCCACACGTCCCATGCTATGCACACAGCCAGACCCTACTTGTTTCTAATTTCCTTAGTGGCACAGCACGAATCTTTGGCAGAGATTCATTTCACATTTCCCTCAGCAAAGACACAGCATATTTTCAGAGCACTTTTAGGAGGTATTTACAAAGGCTGTAAGTGACAAGCCAGATCTCTGTGTTAGGTAACTAAGGACTTGTTTACCACAGTAGGCATGTTGACATTAGGAAATTACTTCAAAATAATGACTCCCGAAATAAGGTGTCCACACTACAGGAAAGCCTTGAAATTAGTCCAAGGCAGGCTCCCTTAATGTGGATGCGCTATCTTGACTTACAGCCCCCAGGAAGCACTGGGGAGTAACTGCTTTGAATGACTCTGGGGAGTAGTTATTTCAAAGTAGCAGCAGTGGAGTGTCCACACTACCGCTATTTTGAAATAATTTCAAAATAAGTGTTATATCTTGTGGAAATCAGGAGTTATTACAAAATAACCAGCCCCTTATTTCAAAATAATGGGTTTGGTAGTGTGGATGCTCCACTTGTTATTTCAGAATAAGGGGAGTTATTTTGAAATAACTCCTTAATGTAGACCAGGGCAGTGTGGGCTACAGGGGTGTGAAATGCAGCATGTACCAAATGATGCTCTCTGACTAACTTGTGTGGACACTGATGCTACAAACAAAGGTCTCGTTTGCATTAATGTAGTCCTGTTAGAAAGAACTACAATGACATGAAGTAGGAATCTGTTTAGTCAATGCCAGCAGTGTCTACAGGTGGCAGTTATAGCACAACATGTTGGTGCATTCTGAAATTCACACCCTATAATCCACATTGCAGCATAGACTAGATCTAGCCTGAGCACATCAGGTCTATTTCAATACAACCCCAGGAAAATAGTGCATCCATTGTCTTCCAGGGTTGGTTCTTTGGAAGAGACTTCAAATAAGGTCAATGGCCTCTTTTTAATTAGTTCTTCAAACTGCTCTAAGCCTTGAGACTCCCATTTTACAGAGTCTCTGCCGCTTCCTAAGACTCTTTGAACAGATTGAGCCCAGCACAAGAAGCCAGCCTGTTCACACTTGTCCTACAGGAGATTCCTTTTCCTCTTTTGGAAAGTTTTCCATTGATGTGGCTGCTCGGGTCTGTTAAGGGGATGGTTACATTTGAAATGTATGAAGTTCAGCAGTACAGTCTGTCAAAGTAAGCAGCACTGAAAAAGTCTCACTCCATCTGTTTAATTATGCAGACTCTAGAAAAAGCTTTAAAGAAATAAGGTATTTTAATTTCTTATGGAAGTTGTGTGTTGTGTAGCCACAATTTCTCACAATGTTTTCTCTCATTGCCGAACCGAACCCCTATTATATGGGTTCTTAGAAGAAGAAAGGTGTGGTTTGGAGCATTACCAGAACTAAGAGGAAACAAGCTGGCCAATAGCCTCTTGCAGATATTCTCTTTTGAGGGCAAACAGTGGTCGTAGGTGGGCAATGCCTTCCTTAGCCATATTGCTTCCAGAATAAGGCAGCATGCTATAGACTACAGCCTAATTTAGTGCTTACCAATGGAAATTATAGAGAGGTGTTATTCAAACAAGCAGGTATCTAAGGTGTCAGAAAGCATAATCTGGCATTAAGAAAAATGAAAATTGGATACAAAGAACCTTCTACCTCTTATGTCTCATATGCCATTGACCGGATCCCAACGGTGGAGTTTGGAAGCCATGGTCTGCAGTAGTGTCATGTCAAAGGATCAGGTCAATGCGCTGTGCTAAGTCATAAGCCAAAGAGGTCTGCTGACACAGAAATAGTGGAGCATAGACAGAGTGAAGTTGGGCAGGGGACCTATAACTTACAAGTAAGGGACAAATATCAGGAACACAGCAGGGTCCATTTTCAGAAGCAAACCAAAAAGTTGCATACAGACAGTCTCCAGGTGTTTCCGTCAGGCCTTAGCCAGCATGCCAAATAACTGCAAACTCAAGTAAACACAGTCAGTTAGGGTATGTTTATGCTACAGTGTTATTTCGAAATATCTTATTTCAAAACAGTTATTTCAAAATAACACGTCTATACACAAAATGCATTTCGAAATTGCATTTTGCTATTTCAAAATAACACGTCCACACTGAGTGGATGCTGAATTGCATTTAAGGCTGGCCAGAACCAGTTCCAGCAGGGCACCAGGTCAGGACTTACTGTGTGGGGCTGCTGCCTGAGGCTGTGCTTAAAGGGACTCCCCCAGCCAGCCAGTTCTCAGGTTTCCCTGCTTGCTTGTCTACCTTGATGAGGGACAGCAAAGCATTTTGTCTCTGCATGCTCTGATTGCCCTCATTTGGGACATCATAGCACTCTGTAACATGGAGCCAAAGCTGCCCCTGGACACTCTGGTGCTTCTTGTGGACGCGTTGCTGTGAGCCTGCCTGCACTTTCTGCAGGCTCCCATCTGGGAGGTCCATTGGGGGGCTGGCAGTATCCAGGAGGCCCTGCGGGAGAACTTTCACCATGAGAAGCACTAAGAGCCTCCCTGGTCTGCCTCACTGGGGACTTGTGCCTCATTCCTCCCTCTCATCCTTCCACTTACCCCTTCCTAATTCCCCTTCCTGATGTCAAATAAAATACATGTATTTTCATGAACACAAACTCTCTTTATTTAACAAAACTAGGGTGTGTGTGGGGGGGGAGAGGATGAAACTCTGGTGAGACTGGGGAAAGGAGGCGGGAGTACACTGCACTATATGAAGTTTCCTAGATTACAGGTGTTCTCATTAAGACTATGAAGTCTCCCTCATGTTTTAGTATGATATAAAATAGAGTTTTTGTAAAAATCCTGCATGTCCAAATTGAATTAGACTACTAAAAACACAATTCACTCAATAGAATAGGGAACTGCAATACCTGGTTGTGGAATATTTGTGCCTTGATCCATTTTTCTGAGCAGTTATTGCCTAATTTACAAATACAGAATGTGAACGTTGACCTTAGGAAGTAAGTCATCAATGGCTGTTTTTCAAAATCAAGGCATTCATTTTCCAAGCACAATTTTATACATGTAATACATTGTATTGACACTTAAATATGGGTCTCATTACCTGACTCATAGGTACAGTCTGATTGTTAGATGCTGAAATACTAGAATTTGCACTCAGAACTAATTATGAGGATACTTTTGTGGGGGAGAATTAATTGTTAGGAAAAAAATCAGAGAGCAGCTTGTAGTTTCTTTAAAAATCAGGTTCTAAGAGTCATGTGATCTATATACTAGTGGGGGCCATTCTATCTACAGGTGAACAAGGCAGCTGCCTCAGTCAGCAGATTTCTTTCACAACCCTGTCATAATGGAAAGGCAACTAAATTCAGTTAGAATGGCATTTTGACCCTGCCAGCCCAGCTGCAACACCACTCATTTAAATGTGGCTTGTCTGCCTCTCTGTCCTGGTAAGGGGGGGGTGCCAGACCCAGTTTGCCAAGGTTTGTGAGGACAGGGATGGCACACAGTAGGGATGGCACACTGTAGTTTTGCATAGGGCTATGCAGATTATTGAATGTACTGAAAACAGTTGCTGATATAGATAATCATATCTCACAGCCTATTAAGAAAAACTCTGATTAGTAAAATGTGGTTGTTTAAACCTGTGTGTGTGTGTGTGTGTGTGTGTGTGTGTGTGTGTGTGTGTGTGTGTGTGAGAGATGGGGAGGGGGAGCAGTTTAAGCAACTAAATACTGTACTGCTACTTTGTTTTAAGCATGAATTCTTCAGTACATCTAAGAAGAGCAACAGATACCAGAGATTCTGTTTAGTCTACTAGTCATCTTTTGGGCAGGCATTTGAAGAAAATATGCCAATAGTTAGTTGAATAACTACTGTATGCCAGAGGCTCTAGAGAAAACATCTTTCCACTTAATGGAACTAACTGAATTAGAATACAAAACGAAGAAAAATGTACAGTAATATTCTTGAATAAATACTCTGTGGTTATAAATCAAACATTTTCTGCATTCTGAATTTCCCATAATCCCCTCCAAATAGCTCTCAAACAGCAATGTGAATATTTTTTTTTTCACAAGTGAAGTGACTTTGGAGCCAAAATCCTATTTTGGCATAGGAGTAAAATCCTATTGATTTACAAAGAGACTTAGGCACTTAGCCAGGATAGGTAGGAATAGTGCTCCAAGCCTCCGTTTTTTAGAGGCTGGAAATAGGTGACAGGGGAGGCATCACTTGCTGATTACCTGTTCTGTTCACTCCCTCTGGGACATCTGGCATAGGACACTGTCAGACGACAAGATACTAGACTAGAGCAGTGGTCACCATCGGGATCTACTGGTAGACCTTGGAGCCTCTGACAGGGGATCCTGACTGGTTTGGCCAAGAGGCTATCAAGTGCCTGCACTTCAGCTGCTCCTCCCCACTGCTGCTCCTCTCCTGCCCTTTGCCTTGGAATTGTCCCTCCCACTGTGCAGCCTCCTGCTTTCTGTGCAGGGAAGGGGAGGAAGTGCAGGGCATTGATGTCAAGGTGCCCCCTTCCACTCTGTATCCTGTCTCCACAGAGCAGAAAGGAGGCACAACAGGACTTGGGATGGAATTTGCTGGCTGCTTTAGGGAGTGGTGCAGAGCCAGAGCAGGGGTGAGCCTGTCTTAGCCCCACTGTACCACCAACCAGGAACCACCATCAGTGCCCAGCTGGAGCTCACATCCAAAACTCCTGTCATGAATACCCTCCTGCACCCCAAACTCCTGTTCTAGCCCTGAGCACTCCTGCATCCAAACACCCTCCCAGAGTCTGCATCTAAAACCCCCTCCTACACTCCAACTCCCTGCCCCAAGAGCAAGTCAGAGCCCTGCTTACACTCTAAGGGTATGTCTACACTACCACCCTAGTTCGAACTAGGGTGGTAATGTAGGCAACCGGAGTTGCAAATGAAGCCCGGGATTTGAATTTCCCGGGCTTCATTTGCATCTTGCCGGGCGCTGCCATTTTTAAATGTCCGCTAGTACGGACTCCGTGCCGCGCGGCTACACGCGTCACGGACTAGGTAGTTCGGACTAGGCTTCCTAGTCCAAACTACCGTTACTCCTAGTGAAAGCCTAGTCCGAACTACCTAGTCCATGCCACGTATAGCCGCATGGCACGGAGTCCGCACTAGCAAACATTTTAAAATGGCGGCGCCCGGCGAGATGCAAATGAAGCCCGGGAAATTCAAATCCCGGGCTTCATTTGCAACTCCGGTTGCCTACATTAACCACCCTAGTTCGAACTAGGGTGGTAGTGTAGACATACCCTAAATCCCTTAATCCAAGGTCAGAGCCTGCACCCCAACCCTTTGCCCCATCCTGATGAAAGTGAGTGAGGAAGGGCAAGAGAGGGAAGATAGTGAGCAGAGGCGGGGCCTCAGAAGGGGCGGGAAGGAGGTGGGGCAAGGGTATTTACATTTGAGATAGATCTTGGCTTGCACTTAAATGCAAAAAGTGATCTCTTGCTCAAAGGTTGGAGACCACTGGACTAGAGGGACTTTTGGTTTGATCCAGTATGACCATTCTTATGTTCCTATTTTCTTAAATTTTAGAGCAATGTAAGTGATAAAAGGTCAGCAGGCCAGGCCACCATCAAGCAACTAATGTGCATTTCCGAAAGACAGATAATTATAATACAAGAGCAAATATTTTTCCCACACAGCATTGTATTCTTCCGATTAAATAGCAGCAAACATTAAATAATACATATGTAAATCCAAATAAGAAAAGTTAAAGTTCCTCATATCTACAAACCTTTTGGAGATGGAGGTCACATAATCAGCTGTAGGATTTAGTGAACTTCAGATACAAATGTTCACCAGATTGTTCACAATTTATCTCAGACACCATTTTTAGGTCTCAGCAGAATGGTTGTTGGAGCCAGAGATTGCTTTAAAGTGCTGGAGAGAATGAATTGCAGTGCATACCTCCAACCTCTATTAATCCACTGAGTCCATGACTAATCAGTTTCTCAGATCTCTCAAAGTGTCTGGCATCCTCTGTTAGAAGAACACTGAGATCATTGTCTTCCGATTATCCAGATTCCTTCCAGCTTCCTGGAAACAGAGGCTTTCAATATGCCACCATTCTTATAGCATCCTGAATCATGTTGGAGCTCCTAGAGGACAGGCCAGCTCATCAAACTTCATAGGTGAAATTTGTGACCCTACACATGATACGATCTCCTGGAACCCATCCACAAAACCTACGTCTTGTCCACATTTGACACACTTTTGCCATAATTACAGAGAGTCAAGTTCACTACATATTTCCTATTGCTGTTCCTGTTTTCTTTCCTTTCTCTTTCAGCCAACCTCTGTCTACATACCTGTTTGTTTGTCAGTCCTCCTTCTGTGTTTTGGACATACCTACCATAGTATCAGACTGAGCTACACTGAAAAGTTATGCTGTCACAGTTACATCAGTCAGAATGTGAAAAACCACTCCCCCAGACACAGCTGTTCCAAGAAAACCTGAGGCTGTGTCTACACTGGCATGAATTTCCGGAAATGCTTAAAAATGAAATACTATTCCGTTTTCAGTTTTTCCGGAAAAGGAGCATCTACATTGGCAGGCTGCTTTTCCAGAAAAGCGCGTCTACATTGGCCACAGACGCTTTTCCGGAAAAGACTACTGGGCTGCCTACACTGGCTCTTTTCTGGAACAGTGTTCCGGAATAAGGACTTATGCCCGAGCAGGAGCAGAATAGTTTTTCCGGAATAGTGACTGATTTTGTACAGTAGAGCATCGTTGCTTTTCTGGAAATTCAAGGGCCAGTGTAGACAGCTTGCAGCTTATTCCGGAAAAGCGGCTGATTTTCCAAATAAGTGGCCCAGTGTAGACACAGCCTGAGTGTGTACACACAGCTATAGCAATGGATGAGAGCTTCAGTGTAACTTTGTCTACAGTATGGGGTTATTCTGGCATAGTTATACCAATATATCTAGGCCCTTATATTCTGCAGAGTGTAGACATATCTGCAGTAAGCATTGGAATAATCTTATAAGGGTGAGGAAGATTTTCAGATAATACTTTCCCCATAATACAGTTAAAGATTCAGTTAGGAGCATGATGAAGATTTTATACTTTCCTCCAATGTATCTGGCGCCAGTCATGATCAGACAAGATATTAAAAAGATGCTCTGTTCTTGTAAGTCAATTCATATATTTTTAAAACTGAAACCAGACTAGCATACTCCCCAACCAAGAAAAATGCCAAGAGTGAATTCCAGAATCCTTAATGATTCCATATCCTCTTATTGGCAATAAAGGTGTATTTTTATCTCCCTATGAACTACTGCCATCATTATAATTTAAAAAAAAAAGCAATTCAACAAAAGGCAAAGAATTAAACAACAAATAGACAAAGAGCAAGCAGACTGCTATAAGAAGCTTTATTTGTGAAAGGAGCACTCAAGGATGACAAGACTATTGTGAAGGACTAAATAAATTATTTGCATTGGCTTTCACTGCAGAGGATGGAAGATGACATTCTTTTTAGGTGACAAATCTGAGGAATTGTCCCATATGGAAGTATCAATACATGAAGTTTTGGAACAAACTTATTAAACAGTAATAGGTCATCAGGACCAGATAGAATTTGCCCAAGAGTCCTGAAGGAACTTAAATATGAAATTGCAGAACTACTTACTTACTGTGGTATATAAGTCAATCTTTGTAATAGCTGACTGGAGAAAAGCTAATTTTTAAATAAAGGTTCTGTAGGTAAAGTTGGCAATTATAGGCTGGTAACCCTAATTTCAATACCAGGCAATTTTGCTGAAACTATAATAAGGAACAGAATTATCAGACACATAAATGAACAAGGTATGCTTGGGAAGAGTCAGCAGAGCTTTGGAGTAAGGGAGATCTGATCAGTATGGTCTATTGGACTTTCAGAAAGCTTTTGATTAGGTTCCACATCAAAAGCTCTCAAGTAAAGTAAGAAGTCATTGGATAAGAGGAAAGGTCCTCTTGTGGATCAGTAATAGTTAAAAGATAGGAAACACAAGATAGGAATAAATGGTTGATTTTCACAATGGGCAGAAGTAAATAGCAAGGCTCCAAATGATCTGTATTGAGACCAGTGTTGTTCAACATTCATAAATGACCTGAAAAGGGGGATGAATAACTAAGTGGGAAATGTGCAGATGATAAATTTCTCAATATAGTTAAAACTAAAGTGGTTTGCAAAGATTTACTAAACAGATCTCACAAAATTAGGTGAGTGAGCAACGAAATGATGAAATTCAATGTTGATAAATGCAAAGTAATGCACATTAGGGAAAAAAATTCCAATTATATATAAAAATGATGGGGTCTAAGGTAGCTGTTACAACTAAAGAAAGACATTCTAGAGTTACCATGGATAAGTCTCTGAAACATCTGCTCAATGTGCAATAGGAGTGAAAAAGGTAACACAATGTTAACCATTAAGAAAGACATAAGATGACAGAAGTGTCATAATGCACTATATAAGTCTACAGTATGCCCATACTTTGAATACTGAATGCAGTTCTGATCATCATGTCACAAAGGAGATATTACCAGTTCATGATCATTCTCATCCAGGCTGCCTTCAGCCTTCAAATTCTCAACTACTTCCTCTCTATTTGTGAAAATCAAATCTAGAACAGCCTCTCCCCTTTCTCTACATCTGAAATAACCTTTTTGTCTCCAATACATTCCAAGATATTAAGACGATGCTCTGTTCTTGTAAGTCAATTCATATATTTTTTACAGAACTTGTTGGGTAATCTGTGCCCTGCCGTGTTATTGTCCCAGAAGATATCTGCTGGGTAGTTGAAGTTCTATATCCCCACCAAGTTCTGTAAAACTCCTGTAAAAGAGAAATCAGAAGCTGCTAGATTAAAAACAAAAACATAATACAGTAAACTTCCGATAATCCGGCACCTTTAGGACCCAGGGAGTGCCGGATTATCAAATATGCTGGACTATTGGAAGGGGGGGCTATGAGGGGTCTGGGGTGGAGTGGGAGGTATGGGGGGTAGCGCTGCGGAACCAACCCGGCAGCACCCCAGCTGCTCTGCCCCAGGTGTCTCCAGGTCAGCCGCTGCTGAAACTGACCAGCGGCTGACTCGGGGAAGCCCGGGGAAGAGCAGCTCCAATTGTCCGGTTGCTTGGAGCACTTCCGGGTTCCAGGTGGTGCCGGACTAGCCGGAGTGCCGGACCACTGGATGCCGGACAACTAGAGTTTTACTGTAATAGAAATTATGGTACTATTATTGGCCATCCTGATCAAGCTATGAGACTTCCTGAGACAAACTTATGGACGTTCTCCGGGCAGCCACTGTTCTATTCATCCTAGTCTTTATAAGAAGGAGACAAACCAATTTCTATTATATAAAATTCATGTTCTGGTTTTCATTGAGATCTATAACATTTCATTTCGCTGTCATGTTTGTTCTGTTTGGGAACAGTTGAAATCATCACTAGTAACAGTTCCATGCTACCACAGATATCTATTATACATTACCTCTGACAGTGATCTAAGGAATGGGTAAAGCTGCTAGAAAATAATTTCTTTTCTCTGTTCTTTGGGCATGGCTTTCCAGCACACCAGGAAGTAACATAGGTTTCTTGCTCATGCTTTGGGGCAGACACTCACCTTGACCTGTACTGTTGAGCTGAGGCAGCAGTACCGGGCAAATTAGTCGAAACAATAGTAAAGAATAAAATTGTGAAACATGTAGAAGAACATAATTTGTTGGACAAAAGTCAACATGGTTTCTGTAAGGGAAATCCTGTCTTACTAATCTATTAGAGTTCTTTGAAGGGGTTAACAAACATGCGGATAAGGGGGATCCAGTAGATATAGTATACTTGGATTGTCAGAAAGCCTTTGACAAGGTCCCTCACCACAGGCTCTTGTGTAAATTACATGGCCATAGGATAAGAGGGAAGGTCCTTTCATGGATTGAGAACTGGTTAAAAGACAGGAAACAAAGGGTAGGAATAAATGGTAAATTTTCAGATTGGAGAGGGGTAACTAGTAGTGTCCCTCAAGGGTCAGTCCTGGGACCAATCCTTTTCAACTAATTCATAAATGATCTGGAGAAAGGGGTAAGCAGTGAGGTAGTAAAGTTTGCAGATGATACAAAACTGTTTAGGATAGTCAAGACAGAAGCAGATTGTGAGGGACTCCAAGAAGATCTCACCAAACTCAGTGATTGGGCAACAAAATGGCAAACAAAATTTAATGTGGACAAGTGTAAAGTAATGCACATCGGGAAAAATAACCCCAACTATATGTACAGTATGATGGGGGCTAATTTGGCTATGACAAATCAGGAAAGAGATCTTGGAGTTATCGTGGACAGTTCTCTGAAAACTTCCACGCAGTGTGCAGCGGTGGTCAAAAAGGCAAATAGGATGCTAGGAATTATTAGGAAAGGGATAGAAAATAAGACCCAGAATATCTTACTGCCCCTGTATAAAACTATGGTACGCCCACATCTTGAATACTGTGTACAGATGTGGTCTCCTCACCTCAAAAAAGATATTTTGGCCTTGGAAAGGGTTCAGAAAAGGGCAACTAAAATGATTAGGGGTTTGGAACGGGTCCCATATGAGGAGAGGTTAAAGTGACTGGGACTTTTCAGTTTAGAAAAGAGGAAACTGAGGGGGGATATGATAGAGGTCTATAAATCATGAGTGGTGTGGAGAGGGCTGTTATTTATTAGTTCCCTAAATAGAAGAACTAGAGGACACCAAATGAAATTAATGGGTAGCAGGTTTAAAACTAATAAAAGAAAGTTCTTCTTCACACAGCGTGTAGGCAACCTGTGGAACTCCTTGCCAGAGGAGGCTGTGAAGGCTAGAACTATAACAGAGTTTAAAGAGAAGCTAGATAATTTCATAGAGGTTAGGTCCATAAAAGGCTATTAGCCAGGGGATAAAATGGTGTCTTTGGCCTCTGTTTGTCAGAGGCTGGAGTTAGATGACAGGAGACAAATCGCTTGATCATTGTCTTTGGTCCACCTTCTCTGGGGCACATGGTGCTGGCTACTGTCGGCAGACAGGATACTGGGCTAGAAGGACCTTTGGTCTGACCCAGTACGGCCGTTCTTATGTTATGTTCTTATGAGATGGAGGAGAAAAGTGTCTCTGCACTGAAGCAGTTTTCCTGGAAGTCCTCCCCACATTACTGCTATCACCAGTAAAATCCCCCAGACCTTCCCAATCTCCCATTCTGCAAAATTTCCACACACCAGTCCCCATCCCCTGGTGAAATTCCCCCTCTCATCACCTGTACATGCATCCCTGGTCTCTCCCATGTCCTTTCATTCCACTCCTTAGCCACCTCCTCTACCTCTAGAGGTAGGCAGCCCAGTGGAGGTGTTTGGGAGCACTGGAGATAAACATATATGGAAGGCACATAGGAAGATAGGGAGAGTTAGTAGTGATTGGGATTGACTGTGGCTCTGGGGGACTATGGGGTAGAAGAGGGATTTGGTTAGGATACCTGAGCTGAAGAAAACAGAGTTGGGTGAGTGAATCAGGGAGGGATTGTCTTTGCACTGCGGCATGTAGGGCTTTGCAGGGAGCCACTGACTTATTCCACTGGTGCACACGTACTTGAGTCCCCACATCCCGTGTTCCTCCACAGTTATGAACCCCATCATGCACACACAGCCTCTTCCTCCATAGGCTACCTGTACAACCCTGCTAACCCCCTCATCCTTGTCCATATCTCATGGGGGTCCCAAAGCCCATTCCCCTATTACCTACCACCCAACTTCCTTCTCTAGTCTTGGAAGAGTGGAACAGAAGGAAGGCCTTGGAAAAACTGACACAGCCTGGCATTATTGTTGGCTAATCTTGGTGTAACTCCGATTATCCCGAATAAAGCAAGCAAATACACGCGTATTTCCAACACAACATTGCTCGGCAATGTTACCTGAATGTACGTGTGTGCTTCTAGTTGGGAGCTGCAGTAACTGTGGTCGATTAGGAAAATAGGGCAAATGTGCAAAGATGTTTCCGTTGCACAATTTAGTAAGTATTTTACCAAAAATATTATACTTAAAATTAAAATAATAAGAATAAAAATAAGTTATGTATAATTAGTTATTCAATTATATACAATTATCTGGTTCCATTTGGAGACTAAATTCAACCATTAACATGTGAAACAGACTCTGGGACTGCAACCAATGCCTTCATATTATTACCAAAAATGTTGACAACTTTATACTAAATATAAAAACTAAAAGGAATTTAATATTATTCTTACCTTTTTTTCTTTTGAGAGCAAATTAACATGATACTGATAAGCTACTTTGCTTATATGGTGTTAGAAAGAGAGTAAATAACTAGCCTGCTGCAAAGATGGTGCATTTCTCAGTAAAACCACAAACAAACTACAGCTTTTGTGGGTGTGTTTTTTCAGACATGTCAAAGTGGATACTGGGTGTCCAAAAACATTAGTCTACTGTTGTGTAAACAACAAAAGCATCTGAAGGCCTAATGGGAATTAAAGGTCAACCTGATTTACAGCTTGCTTGAAAAGCTCTTTGGTATGTATTGGTTTGGTAGCCAATATTGAAGAAATCAGGTTAATGTTGTATAGGTTTGTGTTGTTTTGAGCATAAGGCACAACATTGAGTTAAATTAGATTTTTAAAGTAGTTTTACATTTTAGTATTGTTTGAGTGTAATAATTTGTGGCTAGATACTTGATTCTCATTATAAATATTACAAATGTATGCACTAAGAGCAGTATTATTTAAAGCGCAAATTCTAACTGACATCATGGCTATCTCTAAAGTGAAATGAGGAACTCAGTCACTTAATCATCAGGCACACCTAGGCATATAATTTATTCCTTTTCTGGCAATTTATTCATATGATATGAGTCAGACCAACCATATAGACTTTTGCTGCTTTTCACATAAATTCAATATCCCCTTTGCCCAAACAATGCCACTGTATTGATGTTAATCTGTTTCACTCCTGCAGCGTCAGCAGTATTGACTATTCAGATATCCTGGCTTAGGCAGAACTGGGTCCTTAAAAGGTACGTACCAGGGACAGTTATAATTACTCTTCTCCACAAGTCTATGCCTGTGTGGTTCTCTAGCCAAGATTTGGCTCTAGTTTTGTAGTTTAGTGAACTTCCCATTAATCTATGTTTCTACATGAAAGCACAGTTATTCATGCTGAAGTGAGGAGCAATGCTTAGAACTAGAGCCATGTTTGTGCAGCAAAGCTTACGTACCTATCCAAACTTTTCAATACACAGAGGGTTTTGGATGCTTGATCAAACTGTAGAGTCATCTCTGTTTAGGAATCTTTCACTTTAAAAAAAATATAGTTTCTTTTACAAAAATGTTCTAAGATAACCATAAAAATGAGAGATCCATGATGAATACTAAATGGTGAGCAACTCCATTGCTGATGCAATTTTAGGCCTCAGTTACGGAATGAGCTCAGAGCAATCGCAAAGTTTTGCCTGCATGGAGCCTAACTTCCTATGTCATTCCTCAAAAATGATACATATAAATAACCCAGGGCTAAGTCAAAATTTATTGCTTTTGCTGTGTATGCAAATACTTTACATACAGCTCTCCTGACAGCTACAGATACGTTATGAATCTACCAAGCATGGAAAAAACATTAGAAACTGTTTGTTTTTAATATTTGTGCTTAATGAAGTAGAAATTGGGCACAAAACATTCAGCACCATAAATCAAATGATTCATTTACTGGAGACCTGCCTATTCCTACCATCAGTCTCTAAATAAAATCAAGGTATTTATTTCAATCCAGCAGTTACAAGATTTCATAAAGTCACTGAAAATGAAGTGGAGTGTACTAAGCTCTTTGTTCAGCAGTTATTACATTCCGATCATATAAATTTGTATGCAACATCTGTTCACTCAGCAGTTATGTCCAGGGGCTATTAATGGAGCAAGAAGACCATGTGCACAGTATCTAGTAGACATATGAATTATCTCTGTTTCATTTTTTTTTTTTTTTAGTCTTTTTGTTTATCCACTTGGTTTTGTGCTTATTTATTCTCCTGGAAGACTCGTTATCTGTCACCATAGCCTCATGTACAATGTCCTTTCAATACTCATCCATATGAATATCTCAGGGATATCCCGGCCAATTCTTATATGCAGCTCATGGTTTGGATCATTTCAGCTCTGCTGTAGGTTGTGTTCCAAACACTCATCAAGCTATACCGCTAGTGCGGTGAGACAGGTCAGTCCATATGGCACCATTTCTCTATTGGTTAACATCTGTCCATGAGATGATCCCACATCTTATTATTCCAAACAGTTTGATAGGCATTAATATGATGTGACCAAAAATCTTATGGTCAGGTCTCTACTAAAAAGTTATGTTGACCCACATACATCACTCAAGATGTGAAAAATCTATCTCTGAGTAAAGTAATTAAGCCAACCTAATGTAGTATAGGCAGCACTAGCTCAACGGTAGAATTATTTCACCAACCTACCTACTGCCTCTCTGTGAAGAGGATTAATGATGCCATTGGGAAAACCTCTTCCATCAGCATTGGTGGTGTCTACACTGAAGCCCTATAGCAGCGCAGCTAGACCACTGTCATATGTGTAGAGTATGAGAGAGTGTCCATCTATCTCCCTTTGAACTCCTCAGGCATCCTTTTCCTTATAGAAAATGTGGATCCTTTTGGAAAAAGACCTAAATTACTATTTTTTCCTTGGTTAACAAAGAAGCGTACCGATCCAGGACCAGGCACAGGGTGCTGAAACTCTCTCAAGAGTTTCCTTGCAGGATTTCAAGCTCCTTTTTGTAGATTCGAGATTCCAAGCTTTATCCTTTTAGAAGTTTGACCATCACCGCTATTGGCTCACATACCAATGAACAGCTCACTCTGTCTTCCTCCTTCCCCCCTTCCCTTTTGCCCTATACAAAGGAATCCATTGATGCTGACAGGCAGCTCTGCCACAGAAGCACTAAACCCACTGAGACCACTTTCCTATGACCAATATGCCAGCTCTTCACTGAGTGCAGCAGAACAAATTCCCCCCCCCCCAAAAAAAGCCTTTTGCTTCTCTCATTGACATTCTGAAACTTACAAGTCAGCACCGTTGTGGTTCTTAGCCCAGCTCTCTGCTTGAGGAGCTGAACTGTGGTCTCTTGTTCTATGTAACTACCAGAGGATTTTTTTTTAAAAACTGAAGATCAAATTATGCCTTTTCAAGGGCAGCAGAGTCACATAGTAATGTGCGGAACCACCTCCCAGGAATGCTTAGGATCTATTAATATGGCACAATTTTGTAGAGTTTTCTCTAAATATATAACCTTACAAGAAAGCCTTAGTTTCATGCAGCTAACACAGTGGAAAAATGTGGCCTTGAAAATGACTAGTGTACACATAATTATGGCTGGAATAAAAGGAGGATTATTATAAAGCTTATAATTTGGAAATTTGCAGTTAGATCATGAACTAGCCTGTGGTAAATGCTAAATATTCATGGTGTGATTACATACACATACCCATGCACACATATGCAGGGTGTGTATATCTGACTGGTAACTGTAGATATTTGCAATGATTTAATTTGCATATCCAGCCATGAACAATGAATTCATTTATTTAGCAACCAATTACAAATCTAACCTTTTTTTTAAAAAATGGGCTAAAATCTGTGTGTGACATATTTAACAAAAACTCAAAAGAATAAAAAATCATGTTATCAAGGAATAGTTAACAAATTAGCTATTGCACAGAATGTGCTTTAAAACAACCATCAGCTATTGATCAATGTAAAAAGGCAAACCAAAAATTTGCTAAGTCTAAACTTTACTAAAAGAGACTGTATTCATTTTGCAGCTACCTCTTGTCCTCATTCTCATCTTCACATACAATCAGATCACCCATCTTTAAAACACAATAAATTACATTGTCAAGAATTATTGGATAAGACTGAATTATTGTTACATTACTCAAATGCATAGTTAACCTGACATACCCTATGGAGTTACATTATTAAGCTATCAAAACAAATCTGACACACAATAGACTTGCAGATATGAAGAAGTTTTCAGCTTCTTCATCTGAAAGGATCCACTTTACATATTTTTGTTTATTGCAAGACTAATCCTTCCCTCCAGGCTTCCCACCGACAGCAGGTATGGTGTGGTGTTTCATTATAGAAGAGTGGCAGGAGGCATGAGACTTTATGGAGCGTCTGCACTATTTAATACGATGGAGGTGTGTTTCTCAGAGGGTTGGTCTGCAATAGTGCATATGCAAAGGAATTATAGACACAGGCCAAAGAAGAGTCAAGGTCATAGAATCATAGAACTGGAAGAGACCTCAGAAGGTCATCAAGTCCAGCCCCCTGCTCTAGGCAGGACCAGTTCCAACTAAATCAACCCGGCCAGGGCTTTGTCAAGCCAAGGCAAACACCTCTAGGGATGGAGACTCCACTACTTCCCTAGGTAACCCATTCCAGTGCTTCACCACCCTCCTAGTGAAATAGTTTTTCCTAATATCCAACCTGGACCTCTCCCACCACAACTTGAGACCATTGCTCCTTGTTCTGCCATCTGTCACTACTGAGAACAGCCTCTCTCCATCCTCTTTGGAACCTCCCTTCAGGAAGTTGAAGGCTGCTATCAAATCCCCCCTCACTCTTCGCTTCTGCAGACTAAACAGACCCAAGTCCCTCAGCCTCTCCTCATAAGTCATATGCTCCAGCCCCCTAAGCATTTTGGTTGCCCTCCGCTGGACCCTCTCCAATGCGTCCACATCCTTTTTGTAGTGGGGGGCCCAGAACTGGACACAATACTCCAGATGCGGCCTCACCAAAGCCGAATAAAGGGGAATGGTGACATCTCTGGATCTGCTGGCAATGCTCCTCTTAATGCAACCTAATATGCCATTAGCCTTCTTGGCTACAAGGACACACTGTTGACTCATATCTAGCTTCTCATCCACTGTAACCCCCCAGGTCCTTTTCTGAAGCACTACTACTTAACCGGTTGGTCCCCAGCTTGTAACTATGCTTGGGATTCTTCCATCCCAAGTGCAGGACTCTGCACTTGTCCTCGTTGAACCTCATCAGATTTCTTGTGGCCTAATCCTCCAACTTGTCTAAGTCATTCTGTACCCTATCTCTGCCCTTAAGCGTATCTACCTCTCCCCCAGCTTAGTGTCATCCGCAAACTTGCTGAGGGTGCAATCCATCCCCTCATCCAGATCATTAATAAAGATATTGAACAAAACTAGTCCTAGAACCGAACCTTGGGGCACTCCTCTAGAAACCGACCGCCATCCTGACATCGAGCCATTGATCACTACCCGCTGGGCCCGGCCTTCTAGCCATCTTTCTAGCCATCTTACCGTCCATTTATCCAATCCACAATCCCTTAACTTGCTGGCAAGAATATTGTGGGAGACCGTATCAAAAGCCTTGCTAAAGTCAAGGTATATAACATCCACTGACTTTCCCATGTCCACCGAGCTGGTTACCTTATCATAGAAGCTAATCAGATTGGTCAGGCACGACTTGCCCTTTGTGAATCCATGCTGACTATTCCTAATCACTTTCCTCTCATCCAAGTGCCTCAATATGGATTCCTTAAGGTCATGGGCAAGATCTGTGTCAATGTGGATGTACTATCTAAACGGTGCATTTTTGACATGAGACTTACAAGCACTGCTGAGGATTTAGCCTACCCTGCTGTTGTTGATTGGGTTGAGAATCCCGGCTAGTTTCTGGGTGGGTGGGATGGGTAACCTGGAGAGTACCAGTATTGAAAAGGATGAGAACAACTGATTTAACCACCAGTTTACTAGATTCTGTGAGGCTGATGACTTACTACATGGTAATAATACATGTGAATTCTCCATTTGCTTCTTGTATTTTCAAACCAGTTAACAGTAAAATTATTCTATATAAAAAACTAAATGCATTTCTTTAGAAATTAATATTTGATTAGTGATAAAATGGATACAAATCAGTGTGTTATTTTTGTCCCCAATCACATTTTTCTATTTTAACCTCCTGACACAACCAATGTCAGGTTGTAATAAAATAATATTGTAACTCTTGAATTAGAGCACCACTCTTGATTGCCTCTCCAACTCTACTTTTTGCCTTGAAGTAGGGTCTATAATCTTTTCAGAAATTGTCACAAGCAGCAGGATCCATCAGAACAGTGGCAGGGAGCTGTCAGGCAGCAGAACCATACCTCTAAGTGAGTGAAATCCCCCACAAACCAAACAACTAGGTTGCTGGGAAACAGAGCTGAGGAGTGAGTCAGCAGCCCTACAAGATAGTGAGAGCACTGCATGAGCTGGGACTGGTGGCTCTGCAAATTCTTTCACCAATGGCTGCAGCCTATCTGGGATATCAAGGAAAATGTCTTTCCACATATTAGGTCTGCTCTACTTCAGGAAGTGAATCCTTCCAATGCCCACAGATGCTGAAAAAGTCCTGGCTTAGTTATTCCTGTCCCTGGCAGTGATAATTGGAGACTTATGTGCACCTCAATGGAGGAGTGTCAACATGAGGCCACCTGCAGTTATCGCAGGCCGGGGAAGTTGTTGCTCAGAAAAAGGTACAGGTTGCACCTCTAATCTGGCAGGAGTTTCCTCTCCATAAAAACAAGGAGTCCTGTGCAGTGTTCCCTCTAAGCTGCAGGGCAGCACAGCTTCCCAGGTGATTAATCAGCCCTGCCCAGTCAGAGGCTCAGGGCTCTGTGCACAGAGCTGACTGACTGTGAGGAGCTGATTAATCACCTGGGAAGCTGTGCTGCCCTGCAGCTTAGAGGGAACACTGGTCCTGTGGCACTTTAGACACTGACAAATGTATTAGGTCATGAGCTTTGGTGGGTAAAACCCACTTCATCAGATGAGTTGAAGTGGAAATTACAGAATTCAGAGAATATAGAACAGCTAAAGAAGTTACCAGTCAATTGTAGGACAAGTGTTAATGAAACTAATTAAGACGGGTTGGGGAATGTGCCTTATTTCAGAGTGTTTGGTGTGGAAATTCAAATATCAAAGGCAGAAAAATTGTCTTCATAGTGCATTAACTAGTTAAGATCTTTATTCCAACCTTAGTTGATAGTATTGAACTTGTAAATGTACTCTAGTTCAGATATCTTCCTCTCCAAGTTGCTCTTATGTCCCTAGGTCTGGAACCCTCCAAACTGATTCCTGAGAGGAGAGGAAAAATCTCACTTCCCCATAGGCCCAGTTCTAGCTTAGCTGGTTGGTCTCTGTCTGTCAGCTTCCTGTGGCAACTCTGAGGCCTGGTGCTTGACATGGTCAGAGAAAAACACCCCAGTTCCTGCCTTATATCGGGAAATAGAAGTGGGGCTGGAAACTGGGAGAGAATTTTTAATTTAAAAGTCTTTAAAGAAAGATTTGGGGATTTGCTGAATGCACTTTTGTAACTGAGACTATCAAACATCACGAGTTAGTTCAGGGGTGAGAGCTTTCTTAGTTTCTGACATCAGAAAGGTTGTTTCAGTAGGAGTTACCCCCTGCTAGTCGATGCGTAATTTATGAGAAGCAGTTAGAGATCTCTCTTGAATTGTACAGTAGAGCAGGACTCCAAGGGTTTCTATGCTTTGGATTTTTTATTCTTGTTTCCGCTATTGCTTTGAGGACTTTTCCCAGTGTTTTCACAGTGGGAAATGCAGCTGTTTACACTGCAGTCACAGAGCCATGCTAATCCAGTTGCTGCTTTTCTTTAAAAATGTCCATTTCTGTTGATATAAAAAAAATGGAATTCAGAAGACCCATGCTGTCATTATTAGCACTAAGCACCCCTGGGTATATCATGCTTGCCCAGACAAAGGCACATTCCTGTCTGTGACGGCCTGGTTGGAATGTCTAGTATCACAATATCACATTTTGAGAAGTCATTTCTATCTCATAGACTGAGTCCACTACTACATTTTAGTTGAAAACAGCAGCAAGTCTGTTTTAAATTAGATGACTCACATACAGTAGCAATAAAATCCATAGAAAAAGCACAGAAGTATATTATATATACATACTCAGAATCATGGAGTGTGAAAGACAAGCATCAGGTAAACGGCACCTTCTAATTGATATAATCAGCTAGTTTATTAGCATGGAGGTAAAATCCTCAGAAACAGATATGAAATGTACTAGTTTTAAAAAAATAAAAATAAATACACGTTGTACTTTTGTGAAGGTGTTTTTAAGTCTGTAAAAATCAGTAGAAATAACCCTTCCGAGATTCTGTTGTATAAGGATATGTGATGTGTGCAAGCAAATGTTTCACCCTTCACATACACAAATGCGAGACACAATACAGAATAAATTGTCAAAGATAGGACACAAAGAATAGCAAAGCAAGACATTTACAATAATATGGGATGAATGATATAGCATAGATGAGGGGGAGGCAAGATGAGTGCAGAGGACTGGACTCGATGACCTCTCGAGGTCCCTTCCAGTTCTAGTATTCTAGGAGTAATATCTGACCACAGAATTTTACAGTTTGACACCATCTTCCTCTGCATTCGCTGGTAACTTAACTTCTCTGCAATCTTTTTATAAACTAGGGATAATAATTCTTATCTATCCCACCAGGATGTGGGGAACATTGATTAGCTAATAAGTACTGTAAAGAGGAAAATTACAATGCAAGAGTTAGTTATTAACAAGTATTATAAATGGCCTAATTCTAATCTCATTCACTGCAATATTGCATGGCAAAACATCTTTGACTTCAGCGCTCTCCTGATTTTCTCATATAAGTGAGATGTGAAAAAGTTGCAGTTAGTCTGTATTTCAATAATGGATTAAATGGGAACTCTAGCTCTGAACACCACTGCTTTATAGCATACTTTTGATTCAAACACAAAGGGTGTATCTACACTGCATATTAAACTCGAAATAGCTTATTTCGTCATTTGGCGCTGTCTAAACAAAATACAGTGTTATTTCAAAATACAGTGCTATTTAAGCCATCTCTTACTCCTTGCACAATGAGATTTACAGGGAAGGCAAAATAGCGTGTCTGCTATATTTTGAAATAGTGGACACGTTCAAAAGACGTAGGGTAGCTATTTCGGGATACCTCAGAAATTACTTTGCTGTGTAGATATAACCAAATTGTGCATCTTACACCTCTCTCTTACAAAACTGTTTGGATTTTGATCACAGATTTGGATGAAGGACATATGTTGAATACATCTCAGCAGTCCCTCATTACAAATCTCAGAGTCAGAGACTCTTGTTTAAACTGAAGGATTCAAGGAAAGTCTGTTTCAAAATTGAACTTTCATGTTTTCTTTTTTCTAGAATGTAAAATTCTTCCTAAGTTGCTAAATTTTTGGGGGAGGGATTATGTTTCTTTTGTGTATTTAGAACACTGAACACTTTGGTTGCTTATGTAACATGTGCTAATGCTATGTTCAAGCTTGTGTTTTTGTTTTGTTTTGACTTTTTGGTTTGCAAGGACACTTGGTTAGTATGTGCTAGTGAAGAATAAATCTGGGAGCCAGAGAGAAACAAATATGCAAATTGGGAAGAGGGAAACCTGTGCATGTGCAAAAGGATTATATCATTTCTCAAATACAAAGCTTGGAGAAATAGCAAAGATGATACATTCAGTTTTAGAATAGACCTACATGACTCCCTTCTAAGAGGGACTGAGCCATCCCTCTGCCGTCCGGACCTGGAATCTTGAGAGGTGTGCTGCTTACCGGGAGCTCGCATTCAGGATGTCACTGAGAGGCTTACCAAGCTGATCAAACCTTCGGATTGCTACCCCTTCCTGCTTCTCCACGTGGGAACTAATGATACGGCCAAGAATGATTTTGAGCATGTTACTGCGGATTATGTAGCGCTAGGAAGAAGGATCCAACAATTTGGAGCGCAAGTGGTATTCTCCTCCATCCTCCCTGTTGAAGGGAAAGGACTGGACAGAGATAGTCAAATTGAGGACGTAAATACGTGGTTGCGCAGATGGTGTCGCAGAGAGGGCTTTGGTTTCTTTGACTCTGTTCTGGGCGCAAGGATTGTTAGGAAGAGATGGGATCCACCTAATGAAGACAGGAAGGAGCATCTTCACGGGCAGGCTTACAAACCTAGAGAGGAGGGCTTTAAACTAGGTTCGTCGGGGGACGGTGACCAAAACCCTGAGGGGAGTGGGAAAGTTGGATACCGGGAAGAAATGCAGAGAGGAAGGGGCAAGAAAGGAGGACCCATGTTTCGAATGGAGAAGATAGGACGATCAACTGGTTACCTGAAGTGTTTGTACACTAATGCGAGAAGCCTGGGCAACAAACAGGAAGAACTGGAGGCCCTGGCCCAGACCAAGAAATATGATTGAATTGGGATAACAGAGACTTGGTAGGATGACTCGCATGACTGGAGCGCTGTCATGGAAGGGTATAGACTGTTCAGGAACAACAGGCAGGTGAGAAAAGGAGGAGGAGTTGCACTATATGTAAGAGAGCACTACGATTGCTCTGAACTCCAGTATAAAGAGGGAGAAAAACCTGTTGAGAGTCTATGGGTTAAGTTTAGAGATGCAAACAACAGCAGTGATGTTGTGGTTGGTGTTTGCTACAGGCCACTGAATCAGGTGGATGAGGTAAATGAGGCTTTCTTCAGACAACTGAGCGAAGCTTCCAGATAAAAGGCTCTGGTTCTCGTGGGGGACTTTAATCACCCTGACATCTGCTGGGAAACCTATACGGCAGTACACAAGCAATCCAGGAAGTTTTTGGAGAATGTTGGGGATAACTTCTTGACACAGGTGCTGAAGGATCCGACCAGGGGCCGTGCACAGCTTGACCTTCTGCTCACAAACAGGGAGGAACTAATAGGGGAAGTGGAGGTGGGTGACAACCTGTGAAGCAGTGATCATGAGATGGTAGATTTCAGGATCCTGACCAAAGGAAGAAAAGAGTAGTAAAATACACACCTTGGACTTCAAAAAAGCACATTTTGACTCCCGCCGAGATATGATGGGCAGAATCCCCTGGGATGTTAACATGAAGGGGAAAGGAGTCCAGGACAGCTGGCAGTATTTTAAAGAAGCCTTATTGAAGGAGACTGGATTAGCTTATGGGGGAAATCCTTGGTAAACTTAAGCACAAAAAGGAAGCTTACAAAAAGTGGAAACTTGGACAAATGACCAGGGAGGGGTTTAAACGTACAGCTCAAGAATGACGGGGGGTTATCAGGAAGGCAAAAGCGCAAATGGAATTGCAACTGGCTAAGGATGTGAAGGATAACAAAGGTTTCTACAGGCATGTTAACAAGAAGAAGGTGATCAGAGAGGATGTGCGGCCCCTAATGGATGAAGGAGGTAACCTAGTGACAGATGATGTGGGGAAAGCTGAAGTACTCAATGCTTTCTTTGCCTCTGTATTCACGGACAAGGTCAGCTCCTGGACTTCTGCGCCAAGTGACGCAAGATGGGATGAAGATGGACAGCCCATGGTGGGTAAAGAACAGGTTAGGAACTATTTAGAAAAGCTAAACGTACATAAATCCATGGGTCCGGACTTAGTGCATCCGAGGGTACTGAGGGAGTTGGCAAATGTCATTGTGGAGCCTTTGGCTATTATCTTTGAAAAGTCGTGGTGATCGGGAGAAATCCAGGATGACTGGAAAAAGGCAAATGTAGTGCCCATCTTCAAAAAAGGGAAGAAGGATGATCCAGGGAACTATAGGCCAGTCAGTCTTACCTCGGTTCCTGGAAAAATCATGGAAGGGATTCTTAAGGAATCCATATTGAGGCACTTGGATGAGGGGAAAGTGATTAGGAATAGTCAGCATGGATTCACAAAGGGCAAGTCGTGCCTGACCAATCTGATTAGCTTCTATGATGAGGTAACTGGCTCGGTGGACATGGGGAAGTCAGTGGATGTTATATACCTTGACTTTAGCAAGGCTTTTGATACGGTCTCCCACAATATTCTTGCCAGCAAGTTAAGGGATTGTGGATTGGATAAATGGACGGTAAGATGGATAGAAAGATGACTAGAAGGCCGGGCCCAGTGGGTAGTGATCAATGGCTCGATGTCAGGATGGCGGTCGGTTTCTAGAGGAGTGCCCCAAGGTTCGGTTCTAGGACCAGTTTTGTTCAATATCTTTATTAATGATCTGGATGAGGGGATGGATTGCACCCTCAGCAAGTTTGCGGATGACACTAAGCTGGGGGAGAGGTAGATACGCTTAAGGGCAGAGATAGGGTACAGAATGACTTAGACAAATTGGAGGATTGGGCCACAAGAAATCTGATGAGGTTCAACAAGGACACGTACAGAGTCCTGCATTTGAGATGGAAGAATCCCAAGCATAGTTACAAGCTGGGGACCAACCGGTTAAGTAGTAGTTCTGCAGAAAAGGACCTGGGGGGTTACAGTGGATGAGAAGCTAGATATGAGTCAACAGTGTGTCCTTGTAGCCAAGAAGGCTAATGGCATATTAGGTTGCATTAAGAGGAGCATTGCCAGCAGATCCAGAGATGTCACCATTCCCCTTTATTCGGCTTTGGTGAGGCCGCATCTGGAGTATTGTGTCCAGTTCTGGGCCCCCCACTACAAAAAGGATGTGGACGCATTGGAGAGGGTCCAGTGGAGGGCAACCAAAATGATTAGGGGGCTGGAGCATATGACTTCTGAGGAGAGGCTGAGGGACTTGGGTCTGTTTAGTCTGCAGAAGCGAAGAGTGAGGGGGGATTTGATAGCAGCCTTCAACTTCCTGAAGGGAGGTTCCAAAGAGGATGGAGAGAGGCTGTTCTCAGTAGTGACAGATGGCAGATCAAGGAGGAATGGTCTCAAGTTGTGGTGGGAGAGGTCCAGGTTGGATATTAGGAAAAACTATTTCACTAGGGCTGTGTCCAGACTCAGGGGGTTTTTCGAAAAAAGTAGCCTTTTTTTGAAAAAACTTCCCCTGCGTCTAGACTGCAGCCGCGTTCTTTCGAAATTAAATCGAAAGAACGCGGCTTTTCTTTCGATGGCGGTAAACCTCATTTCATGAGGAAGAACGCCTTCTTTCGAAAGTTCCTCTTTCGAAAGAAGGCGTTCTTGAATGTAAATAGGGCTTCTTCGAAAGAGAGCATCCAGACTCACTGGGTGCTTTCTTTCGAAAAAGCAAGCCGCTTTTTCGAAAGTTCCACGTGCAGTCTAGACGCTCTCTTTCGAAAGAGGCTCTTTCGAAAGTATCTTCGAAAGAGCCTCTTTCGAAAGAGGCTTGCAGACTAGACATAGCCTAGGAGGGTGGTGAAGCACTGGAATGGGTTACCTAGGGAAGTAGTGGAGTCTCCATCCCTAGAGGTGTTTAAGTCTCAGCTTGACAAAGCCCTGGCCAGGTTGATTTAGTTGGAATTGGTCCTGCCTAGAGCAGGGGGCTGGACTTGATGACCTTCTGAGGTCTCTTCCAGTTCTATGATTCTATGACTCAAGCTCTCATTGACTTAAGTGAGAATTCATCTATACTTTCCATCTGAGAATGAATAGAACAGACTCCATGGGGTTTCTTTCTTGTCCAATGTATCTGTGTTTTGTGAAGCAGTGAGTCAAATACTAATATGTTTTAGGGAGAGAGGGCCTGTCCACCAGCTTGGGACAAAATAGCCAAGCCTGTCCAACTCTGCTGTAGCCTTCTATGCAGACTCTTTGATTATTCTTTTACAATCACAACACATATGGAAAAATAACAAAATCCTGCCCTGAGCTGATATTCTGGTAGCTCAAAGGTCATGGCCCTTCCCTACCTACAGGGGGACCATAAGATAGAGTGGCTAAGGGTGAGCTTGCCTGCCTAGTTGAGCAGCAGAACATGCTGCTCTGTAGTCCCTTAAATGAATAGACCAGCCTGCTACTATGAGTAATGCAGTGACTATGTAATCAAATGATTACATTTGGTCCTGCCATGGGGGCAGGGGACTGGACTCAATGACCTCTCAAGGTCCCTTCCAGTCCTAGTATTTTATGATTCTATGAAGCAAATCCTTCACCAAAAGAGTTCACCAAACTCTTACGTCTATTTTGGACAGAAGAATCTGTTATAACCAGAGGCCAATGAAAACAATTATCTTTTGCTATCTTTAAAAGTCACTACGGGTTCTTTACCTTGCATCTGAAATAAATATGCCTTTCACTGAAACCCAGAATCTCTACTAGTGAAGTTGCTTCCCCGCCATATTGGATCAAACTGTCCAGAATATATAGCAAAGTCCTGATGTAGGACTGTCTGGTTCACAGGCAAGAATACAATTAAATGAACCATAGTGATGACTGTAAACTGCCCAAAGCACTTGGTGTGGCCAATAAGACTTAAACAATGAGACTAAAACATTTTCTTATTCTCTCAAATCCATCCATTCCTTTATCAATTCAGCTATCCATCCCCTCCCTCTCTCTCATTTTCTTTAATTGCAGCATATTCCCCCTCATAATGCAGATTCGACCTCCCTGGTCTGGCACTCTCAGCACCTGACTGGTCCTGAATGAGGGAGTTTGCCAGGCCAGGGGAGGTCAATTCCATCCCTCTGCTGATGGGACTCTGGTTCTCCCGGGGTCTGTCAGCAGACCTAATGGAGTTCTCTTGTCCCCAGGCCACTGGTTCCCAGCTCCACTGACCAGTCCCCACCGATGCAGCTCTGGTGCCCTGGGGCCATCAGGCTCTGCTCACCCCAGGACTACCACAGATCCAATGCCCAGGGACTGCCAGGACTCCACTGTCCCAGGGCCGCTGTGGTTTTCTGACACGGACACTGACACAGCTCCAGGGTGCCAGGGCTGCTGTGGTTCTGGGGCATTGATTTCTGGGGCTACTGGACTCCATTATCCAAGGGCTGCCGGAGCTTCCAGCTCCAGGGCTTCTGCAGCAACTGTGGCTCCATTCCTTGGGGCTGCCAGGACTTCTGCAACTTTACTTCCCCGGGGCTGTTGGAGCTACCATGGATCTGCTGCTCTGGAGCTCCGCTATTCCAGGGCTGTCATAGCTCTGCTGTCCCAGGGCTACTGCAGCCAACCCTGTGTCCACCCAGCCCTCTGGTCCAGGGACTCTCTAGTCCAGCAATGTCTGTGGTCCTGAGGGACCACGGATGTTGCCGGACCAGAGAGCCCTGGACAAGTGACCTTCAACCTGTATATGGATATTTATATGAACAGGAGATTGAGCTCCATAACCCAGGACTGTGGGTCAGGTATACAAATCCTGTGCTGCTATATTAGCTATAATTATATATGTTGTCTCATGTGTGACCTATAACATTTTCCCTTAAAAGGAAATGTGACTGGCTGTCCCTGTGTTTTATGTGCAGTCATTCCACCAGCCTATGTAGTCTTTGGTGCTCTAAGAGTTAATTGGAAAGGCTGGAATATTCTGATGTCTCATTTAGTTCTGTTTGAGAATTTTTAGTCTCCTGCTAAGGTTTTGCAAGACAAACAGATCTACTGCTTAAGGTCATGAGGAATTTTGTAGTACATCTGCAAAGAATGTCTGATGCCTGTTTATAGCAAATCTTAGCCAGGTAACAGCTCTTGCCAGAGGCCTGACCAAGGGTCATATTTTAAATGAACCGAAATGTATCTTCATTGTTGGTTCAAATGACTGGGATTTGGTAGCTTATTTCATATTATGTTTTAGTATCTACCTAAGTATTGTTTGAATTAACTCTGGGGCAACACTTCAGACTTTTCTGTTCTCCTTTGCAGCTAGACATTTATGATCTTTACACAACTGCTTGTGTCCACGAGTGTGCCTGGAATGCATTCATGCCATGCAAAGCTGACTACTTCTATATTTCTTAACCCTTTTAGACTCACTAATTTCTCAACTTTTTACATTTAATTTTGTCATTTGTCAGAAATGGTGTTTCCAAACTTACAAAACCTGTACAATCAGTTACTTTGGGCTATATTCAGGACTCCATTGCTCCTGCAAGTAGCTGTATTGATTTCCAAGGAATTGTGCCTGAGAACCTAGACTACAGGATCATTCCTCATAACTGTAAAACAGCTTTGCAGAAAATCAGGAGAGGAATCAGAAAAGAATTTGATTGGGATACTTCACTTCAATGTAATTACTCGCATGAATAAAGTTGGGCACACAATTAAGTGTTTGCAGGGTGATAGACACTAATTAGATTGACAAATATTAAAGTCCAGAGTGCTCTTTTTATTCTACTATTTCCCATTGTAATTAATCATAAACACTATATTAAAAGTCTTAATTAGTTTCAAACAAATAGCCCTCAGGTAGCGGATATGTAGAAGGCTGAAAATGGAAAAAGAAAACATCTACCAATTCCCATGATTGGAAAAAAATAAAGCCTTTCTTCTTTTCTACTAAGTTTATAATCTCACTTCTCTCAATTTATTTCACTCTTAATTTTTATATAGCACACATGCACATGGTACCCCAAAGCTCTCCTAAACTCTACCAATGGAAGGGATGGGATATGTATCCAAGATATAGACTCTTTTATGAGACCTCAGTGACACCATATGCAAAATTACTGAAGCATTCCTGTGCTGGGTCATTTGCATCTTGATATACCTGTCCAGAATGCCAATCTATTTCCTTCTCAAATATTGCTGTATCCCATTCTATTCATAGTTCAGCATTCATCCTCATTCCTTGAGTGGGGAAAGAAGGAAGAACTAATAAATCTTAGGTGGCAAAAAAAAAAAATGTTTAGCAATAAAGGATCAATGCCTGTCGTTTTCTTGAACTATGGCAGACTCCGGAAAGTAAGGGCTATAAATGAAGAGCATGCAGGCATACTAAAGCTAGTTTTGATCAAGCTGTCAAACCTAACTTGAGAAACAGTATCGTTGTAACCAGTGTTACACAGCTCACTTCATCTCCAGATCTCAAAGGAAATCAGTATCATGATTCCCATCTTGCAGATGGAGAAACCAAGGCAGAAAGCAGGGGAGTGACGTGGCCAAGCTCACCCAGACCACTAGAGACAACTGGGAAAAACCGAGGTCTCCTGATTTCCATTCCAGTATCCTATCCACTAGGTCATGCTCCCTCTCATTTTCATGGAATTGGGAAGTGATGTGATATGAAGGCATAAACTGTTCTCAGTCTGCACCATCATTCCTGGTTCTTAATGTAGCTTTTTTCGTTCAATGATATCAAAGCATATTATCATTTCATTTTTGTCCCATTTTACAGATGGGGAAACTAAGGCATAGAGAGGGAAGTGACTTGCCCAAGGTCCCCAGCAGGCCAGTGACAGAGCCAGGAATCCTGAGTCATAGTACAACTCTTTCCCCCCTAGGCTACACTGCCTCACTCTGGAAAGTGGAGTTCACATTTCAAGGAATTAATGGGATTTGTGATGCATCATTTTTAACCTGACCTTGTACAAAATATTGTAATATTTGTACAAGAAGGTTGAATACTGGAGCAGCTGCAGGGTGTCAAAGGCTCTACATTTACTTTTTATTCAACATTCTTCATAATCATATTTAGTATTCAGTAACCATATTCCTGGCGATGCCTGTATTGCAAATAATCAAATCATAATCAAAACAGGTAAGAATTGTTACTTCTCAACCTAGTGCAAAAAGGTTCTCTATGTCCTAAGAATTCTTCTGGTTTTTGAATATATGATGCCCATTAAAGTAAATAGAAGTCATGTGTTTCAACCCCAGTGTAATGTTTTGAGATGTTTCTTACTATTATTTCCAGTGATGGACAAACCACGGTAGTTTTTGAAGTCTATTCCAAATTCCTACATGCTTATTCAAAGTTTATCTTAATTTATTTGAGACTCTGTAATCAGAAAATCAGGCTGGAATTCCTTGCTGTCAGGAATGTGCCCTGTTTGTAAAGCACTGCATAAATATACAATAATCTACAAATGAATACAAAACAATATATTTCAAAAGCAGTAGCTCTCCTGCAGGATTTTTTCTTTTACATCAAAAATATTCAATGAATAGACAGATGGGGCCACTGAAGGTAACAGAGATACCCAAGAATTGTACTTGAGAACAGAATTTGGACAAAGGTAAATCCTTTTTCTAAAACAGTTAAGGTATATGAATATTTTTTTAAACTGATAGAAAATCTTTCTAAATGTCTTTCTTGCCTCTGCTGTATTCAGGGCTGGCAACTTTACAGCCTTCTTCTAAAAGCCGTAAAAGTGCACCTGGTGGTCTTGAAAATTTGTCTCGCTAAGGGTACATCTAGACTATAGGCTGTTTTTTTTTTTTTTTTTTTTTTTACAGAGGCTTTGTCGACAGATACTGTCGACAAAGCCTCTGTTGAAAAAGAGCGTATAGACTAGAGCCAGTTCTGTTGACAAAGCAAGCCACTTTTTCAACAGAGTCTAGACGCTCTCTTTTGAAAAAGCACAGTGTGGATAACTCTGTCGAAAAAAGGTGTTATTCCTCGTAGAATGAGATTTACCGCTGTCGGCAAAACTGCCGCGTTCTGTTGACTTACTGTTGACAGAACTCAGCGGTAGTGTAGATGCAGGTATAGTTTTGTCAACAATAGTCCACTTTTGTAGGCATCCTGTAGTCTAGACACACCCTAAGAACTGATAATTGGCCCATGTTTTGAGTCTTTGGCCTCCACTTGATTGCCTTCTGTTCACAATTGTTGCAAAGCTGTGTTTACCTACATAGCTCTCAAATCTCTGCTGGATGCGCCAATGCCAGTGGTCTCCTGCCTTTTGTCTTCAGTTGGAGCAACTCACGTAGGCTTCTCAATTTGTTTCCTGTCAAGAAGAATCCGACCATTTGAGCATCTCAGCATCTTCATTTCCACAGTAGAGAGCATTCAGATTCCTATTCTGGCAGCTGGCCACGTCTCTGTTCTGTATACTAGGTTGGATCAAATTCCCTAGAATCTACCTTTTAACTTTGTTAGCGTCTTAATTCAAGAAGAACTAGGACCAGCCCCGCCATTTGCACTACACAGCTTTGGCACTATGACAGGCATTACTGAGGAGGACACCATTGCCAGCAACCCTCTACATTCTTTTACTTTTCTAAGCTGTCTCCTTGTGATATCCCTTGTTGTGTCCTTTTCTTTATTTATCAATGTCTGGGGTCTTGCCAATGTTCACTCGCAGTCCTGACTGCTCACAACTGGGCAACGTGTGAGGGGATGGCTCCGTGCTTCTGGAAGGGGCAGCCAGCCCTCAGCACTGCCCAGAGTGTGCCGTAGCCCCCTCCCCGGTCCAGCCCTCGGACCCACCTAGAGTGCACCACCTGGCACTCCAGCAGCAATTTAAAGGGCCTAAGGCTCAGGCCTCTACCACTGCGGTAATAGTGGTAGTGGAGGCAGCTGAGAGTCCCATGCCCTTTTGAATCACCAGGCCCTGAGGCAGTTGCCCCCTTTGCCATCAGTCAGTGGGCCTGATCCTGAGTAAAATAGACATCTCCTTCTGAAAGACCTCTCTATTGCAAACCTCATGGAAATAATTCTTTTGGTACAAGAACTTGCACCTTTTCCAAGTCGACAAAGACCATACCCTCTTGCAGTCTCTTTTAAACTTATCCATGAGGATTTATAGTGCAAATATCGTATCAATTGAATTCCCTCCTGGCATAAATCCACACACAGTCTTCCAAATTTCAAATGTTACACACGGATACTTTTCAATAATCTTGTCTGGTATTTTCATAGCATATGATTTCCGCTTAACTGGCTGATAATTACTGAAACAGGCTAGACAGCCAACCTGTAATGCTTGTCCAATAGATATGCTCATGTTAAACCGATGTCCATGTCAAATGTCCCTCAGAGGGCTAGGGTATTCCCTGAAAGTTGCATACAGCATCCTTGCCTGACTGTTTTAACTGGGCAAGAGCAGCTATAGTAAAAGCAAGTGAGCATGCAGAGTAGGCTGAGACTTGGAATGTAGGAATGCTGACTAGAAGAAGCTTGAAGATATATGTGGGGGTCTCAAAGAAGACTCTGAAAGTGGCATGTGTACAACAGATTTTTACAAAGAAGTTTAAGTAGTAAAAGTTTTGTACAGAAACAATAAGAAAACAAATGCTATGTAAGATTGTGTATTTTGTAAGTTTTATGAAGTATCACAGCAACAATTGTTTTTGTGTAGATAGGGCTGTATATACATGTTTTTAAATGCCAAGAAGCTCCTACACATTTTGTTATTTCTGGGTGAGATTCAAGTCAATTTGTCTTTTTTTTTTTTTTTTTTACACAGCTGACTCACAGCTCCAAAATAATTTATGATGACTTTTCCTGGAAATGATACTCAGGAAAATAATTCAGCTTATAAAAGACCATAAGAATGGTCATAGTAGGTCAGAACAACGGTCCATCTATCCTATCTTTGGACTACCAGGTGCTTCTGAGGGAATGAACAGCACAGGCAATCATTGGGTGATCAAGTGACTGAGCATCTGGGCACGGCATTGCATCCCCGACCATCCTGGCTAAGAGCCACTGATGGATCTATTCTTCATGAACTTATCTGCTTCTTTTTTTAACACAGTAAAATTTTTGGCCTTCACACCATCCTTGGCAATGAGTTCCACAGTTTAACTGTGCATTATGTGTTTACTTTAAAACTGCTGCCCATTAATTTCCCTGCATGACCGTTGCTTCTTGTGTTATATGAAGGAGCAAATAACATTTCTTTATTTACTTCCTCCATACTAGTCAAGACTTTATAGACCTCTATCATATCCCCTCTAAGTTGTCTCTTTTTCAAAGTCAAATATCTAAAAACTGTTCCAGATCGTTAATCATTTTTGTTGCCGTTCTCTGTATGCTTTGCATTGAGAATACAGGTTGAACTTCCTTGCTCTGGCACCTGTGGGAACTGACTAGGCCGGAGCCAGGGAATTTGCTGAACCATGGGGGTGCCAGCCCCTCCATGCCTGGTCACTAGCCCCTGGAGTACCAACTCCTCCTATTCTCAGGGCTGCCACTGCTCCATTCCCTAGGAGCTCTACTGCCAGCTTTCAGCCTGTCAGGGGTCCACTACCAGCTGGCTAGAACTCAGCTCTGCTCCACTCCACCTGCCAGCTGGGGCTCTGCTCCAGTGGCCACTGGGACTCAGATCCTCTAGACCATCCAGCCAGGCCTCCACTCCCAAGTGCTGGCCCCCTCCACTTCCAGCCTGCTTTCCCTGATCTCAGAATACTCTTGGTCCAAGCCCACCAGATTTTCTCTATGAATGCTCTAGTCCTGAAGCCCCCACATTCTCACCAACAATTCTGGACTAGGAGTATTTCCAGACTGGGGAAATCCAGATTAGGGAAATTCCACCCATATAGCTTTTTTGAGATGGGGCAACAAGATCTGCATGCACTAGTCATGATGTGGGGTTGCTATGAATTTATATGGAGGCTGTGACAAAGTCCCTTGGTAACTCCTTGGGGTTTCTGCCCTTCTTGGTAGCTACTTGAGCACCTCCAAGACTCAGAGCCCCCTTTGTTGCCCTGGGATTTCCCTAGAGGCAAGGATCCCCACTTACTGAGTCATTCTCATCACAGGCCAATCCTTGTGGTTCAGCGTTTCTCTTCTCTGCTCTGTACAACTTCCAAAAACTCTCCCCCTGCTGCCTGGGAGGAATCCTTTTATAGGAACCCAGAGGCCTTAATTGGCATCAGGTGCTTAATTAACCCCAGCTGTAAGATGCCTCCTAATTAGGTCTCTATTTTCTACCCTGGCTGCTGGGTTGTGTTCAGGTGAGGCTAATTTGGAAACAAGAAAGCATTAACCTACCTCCCAATATGGCTACCTTCTATAAGAGTTTTGCAGTTTGCAGGCTGTGGTCTGTCACAAGGAATTATGATATGTTCTGTCTTATTATCTATCCTTTTCTTAATGGGCCTGAACATTCTGCTAGCTTTTTTGCCTACCATTGAACAATGAGCAGATGTTTTCAGAGAACTTTCCACAATGAGTCCAAGATCTCTTTCTTGAGATAACAGCTATTTTAGACTTCATCATTCTGTATGTATAGTTGGATTCATATTTTCCAATGTAAATTACTTTGCATTTCTCAACACTGAATTTTATCTTTATCTTTCATATACTAATGGAAGAAGTCATCCTAATGCATGTAAGGTATGTCTACACTGCAAGCTTATTTAGGAAAAAGCTATTTCGGAAGATATCTTCCGGAATAACTTATTTTGAATTAGAGCGTCCACGCTACAGGGATGCCTCAAAATTAGTCTGAGGCAGGCTCCCCTAATGTAGATGCACTATCTCAATTTAGAGCCCCAGGAGGCAATGGGAGGGTAACGTAGAATGGCCCTGGTGAGGAGCTATTTTAACATAGCAGCAGTGGAGTGTCCACACTTTTTCGGAAGAGGCGTTATTCCTCGTAGAATGAGGTTTAACAATTTTTTTCAAAATAACACAATTGCTGTGTAGACTCTAGTATTGTTTTTCTGGAATAATGGCCGTTATTCCAGAATAATGATGCAGTGTAGACCCACCTGCAGTCTTCCACATCAGATTGCATTTCCTGGAGCATTAGACTGAAACTTTAGCATCTGCTTTTACTTTTTATATTGCATCAAGTCTGAATAATAAAGAAGCAAGGTTTAGATGTTCTTCTTAAACATTTAAAGATGGCAGGATTTAACTAGAGTATATTATCATCTGAGTTAAATTCCATCTTTTTCAAAAACAAGTCAACATTTCTTAGCTTGTCATATGTACTAACAGAAAAGGTTTATCTGAATGTTTTCTGCCTGGTGTACTCTGATCTCACACATATTGTCCATGGGCTGCAAAATCTGCATTCATCAAGTCTCACTGCTCACGTTTAAAAAAAAACATTTTTTCCTGATTGTGTTGTTTATACCCATGAATTCATATACATGGCACTTCCTGCTTTAATTTATGGACAGGGAGAGTATATTTACTCTATTCAGCATCTAAAGTGTTTGATACAGTTTAATCGAATATCTGAAACATCTATGAATTTGGAAATCTTCTGCCAAAATGTTATGAATGTCGTCAATCTCTGCATACATCAGGATACAGAGGTAATGATTACAACATGTCATATTATTGAATTAGTTTTCTTCTTCAGCTTTATAAATTGGCGTCAATTACCACGAGGACAATAGCAGTTAAGCCACATTCTTTTTTCTTCTTTTTGAAGTAACAAGTATGTTAGCAAGTATATAATATTAGTTTATTTTAAATATAAAATATCAGGGTGTCCTGCAGTAGTACATCCCATAGCTAAAATACCTGTTTTCCTCCCTGGAACAAGAACCAATCAACTGTAATATTTATGCAGTCCAATTTTTGTCTGCTTTTCCATAGTTTTATAGAATTTTGGCTGTATTTTGGCAATGGAAATGTTAAAGTAAGAAATAGTGTTATAGAGCTTATATATTGTGCTGACTACAAACCAGATCTAAATCCATATTGGTCTTATTGATACTTTAAATTAATTTTAAAATGTCCTTTCTGTTACAAGACGTATTTTCCAAATGTCTCATAAAGATGATTAAAAAGATCCTAAAAGTGCATCCCAAAAGGTAATAAATGCAAAAAGGATCAAAGTTACTTTTATGCATTCTTACAGCCAATGTGATCATCATAGGAACAGAGTAAATACTATATTGATTCAGACTTATAGTGCATCTAGTTCACTTTCCTGTCTGTCAGATGCACCAGATGCCTCAGGGGAAACCCAGAAGCATTCAGATACGAGATAATCTGCCCTCTCCCCAAGATTTCACTAAATCCAAAGCTTTGAAATTGACTTAAAATATGAAGTTTCCTAAAATGATCACTACTTATTTGTAGTTCTAGATATTATTGTTTCGATATAAATGTCCCGTACCTGATTCCTGCTGCCTTCTTGGCCTGAATGATATCAAGTGGCATTAAAACCCATAGTCTATTTATGCATTGTGAGGGAAAAGTAATTCCTTATATCAGTTTTGAATTTGCCACCTTTCTAGTTAATGCAATTTCAACTTGAACTTGTGTTATAAGACCAGAAACTCCTGATCTACTTTTTGTGTCATTCATTATTTTAGATAATTTTTATCATCTCATCCAGTCAGCTTACTTTAGAAAAGAGATATCTCTTCAATCTGATTTCATACAAGAGCTTCTCCATGCACCTAATCCGGCTTGTTGCTTATCTCTGAATTTCTTTTCATTCATTATGTTTTAGATATGGGGCTAGCTGTACTGTACTCAGTGTTCCAGTGGGGTCATTCTATTGATGGGCATGATACTGTTCTGTATTATTCCCTGTCCAATTCTGTATTCAGCCTAATATTTTGCTTGCCTTTTTTTGAACATGGCTTTACATTTAGCAGAATTCATCACTGAACTGTACAAAATGACGTTCAGTTAACTGTATGACCACCAATTCTGCTATAAGCTGACATCAAACTTGCATCATCTTTCTATTTTCCTATATTTAAATGTTTTCTTTGTTTGTTTATATTCTTTTATGTGCTGCTCTCACGTTGCTGGCTTATAAAAAGCGACTGTCTAGGAAGGAGTACTGCAGAAAGGGATCTAAAAGCCATAGTGGACCACGAGCTAAACATGAGTCAACAGTGTGATGGTGCTGCAAAAAAACCAAACATGATTCTGGGATGCATTAACAGGAGTGTTGTGAGCAAGACACAGGAAGTCATTCTTTGGCTCTACTCTCTGCTGATTAGGTCTCATTTGGAGTGTTGTGTCCAGTTCTGGGCACCATAATTTAAGAAAAATATGGAGAAATTAGAGAAGGTCCAGAGAAGAGCAACAAAAATGATCAAAGGTCTAGAAAACTTGACCTATGAGGGAAAACTAAAAGAATTGGTCTTGTTTAGTTTAGAAAAGAGAGGACTGAGAGAGGACATGATAGCAGTTTTCAGGTGTCTAAAAGGGTGTCACAAGGAGGAGGGAGAAAAATTGTTCTCCTTGGCCTCTGAGAATAGGACAAGAAGCAATGGGCTTAAACTATAGCAAGGGAGGTTTAGGTTGGACATTAGGAAAAACTTCCTAACTGTCAGGGGGTATGTCTACACTACCCCGCTAGTTCGAACTAGCGGGGTAATGTATGCATACCGCACTTGCTAATGAAGCCCGGGATTTGAATTTCCCGGGCTTCATTAGCATAAGCGGGGAGCCGCCATTTTTAAATCCCCGCTGCTTCGAACCCCGTGTAGCGCGGCTACACGGGGCTCGAACTAGGTAGTTCGGACTAGGGTCCTATTCCGAACTACCGGTACTCCTCGTGAAACGAGGTGTACCGGTAGTTCGGAATAGGCACCCTAGTCCGAACTACCTAGTTCGAGCCCCGTGTAGCCGCGCTACACGGGGTTCGAAGCAGCGGGGATTTAAAAATGGCGGCTCCCCGCTTATGCTAATGAAGCCCGGGAAATTCAAATCCCGGGCTTCACTAGCAAGTGCGGTATGCATACATTACCCCGCTAGTTCGAACTAGCGGGGTAGTGTAGACATACCCAGGGTGATTAAGCATTGGAATAAGTTGCCTAGGGAGGTAGTGGAATCTCCATCTCTGAAGATATTCAAGAGCAGGTTAGATAGACATCTATCAGGGATGGTCTAGAGGGTCCTGCCATGAGGGCAGGGGACTGGACTCGATGACCTCTCCAGGTCCCTTCCAGTTTTACTGTTCTATGATTCTATGAATATATAATATCATGTGAAGAGATATTATGCCTGCCAATGTTTCAAGGTATGTGGAATTTCATAAATCCCAGCTACGGATCATTACACACACACTCACATTCTCTGTCATCCTATTATCCTCCATATATATGTGTGTGTGTCTGAACGTCCATCCAACTGTGAGTCCATTTGTTCAAGAACTCCTCCTAAACAGTAAGAGCTAGGGCCACCAAATTTGTTATGCAGCTTCCTCTTATCGTCACTTAAAGCAAGGTCTAGACTAACACAGCTACCCCTGTGATAAAGGTGAAATTAGAGATGCTTAAATCATGCAGATAAAATTATTTTCTCTCCAGAAATTCCATTTAAAACTCAACTGTTGTAAGCCAAACTGCTGTAAGCTCTGTAATATGAGCAGAAGGGTTTTTAGTGATTAGATATCCGCTATCTAGCCCCACTTGGAGGCAGCTAATGAGCCAAAGATGAACTATCCCATTCTCTCTTAAAGGGGCCAGTCACCCTGTGCAGGAGAGTAAAACATATTTTATTTTGCCCATTCTTGTTGATTTATTCATTATATCACTAGAAAGGGGGGCATTTTTAGGCACTCTAGGGCTACATCTACACTGGCGGGTTATTGCGCAAGTATGACTGTTCTTTTGCAAGAATCTGTAGAGCGTCTACACTGCGCGCCCGCTCTTGCGCAAGGAAATTTACAGTACGGCGTGATAAGAGACGGCTCCTTGCACAAGAGCTACGCTGTTTTTTATCAGATGTAAGCTCCCTTGAGCAGGCACTCTTGCGCAAGAGGGCAGTGTGGACGTTGGGCAAACAAGTACTTGAGCAAGAATTGGCCTCCAATAAAAAACACAGGTAGCCTCTCCGACACTCCATACAGGCAATCACCACTCATTGGTTCCCCCTACTTGGCCCCCCCCTTAAACGCACATGCAAGCTGCACAGCCGTGTGCCACGTGCGGCCCGGGTAGCATCCAGGGGGAGCAATGGCTGCTGCCCAGCCTCAGCCAGCTTCCTCAGACCCCACTGAAGAGCCACCCCAGAGCACCCAGCAGGCCCACAGGGGCACCAAGTGGCAGGCTTCATCCTGGAGCGCCACTGAGGTGAATGACTGCCTGGACCTCTGGGGAAAGGAGGAGACCCTCCGAGACCCCAAGTCCAGGAGAAGAAATGCCCAGATCATCTCCCAGATGGCCCAGGCCCTGGGCTTACAGGGACACGCGGGCCAGAGTCTGGAACAGGTCCGTGCCAAGGTGAAGGACCTACACCTCGCCTATGTGGGGGCGGCGGAGCTGCTGCCTGTTCCCATTACCACTGCCTGCAACACATTCTGGGGGACACAGAGGTCAGTCCCCTGCTGGCCCAGGTGGACACAGTGGTGGCCTCCCCAGTGGTCCGACCCAGGGAACCGGAGGAGGAGGAGGCAGCAGAGGACAGCAGCCAGACCCCACCACCCCGGCCCAGCAGCAGTCAGGATGTGTCCCGAGCATCCTCAGAAGCTTGTGAGGGATCATCTGGTGAGTGCAATGGCTACCATTCGCAAATGTGTTGGGAGCAGGGGGGGCCACAGGCTGGGAGAGAGGTAGTGGCACATGGCACAGCCTGGTCACATGCTGCGCAGAGGCATGCAGCACATGCAACCTCGTGCAGCTAGGATTGCCAGGTGTCCAGTTTTGAACCGGACAGTCCAGTATTTGAGCTTACTGTTCAGGAAACAAATTGAGAAGATATAAATGAGAAAATATAAATGTCTGGTATTTTCTAAGTAAGATGTAATGTAGATTGTCATGTAATGTCAAGTGTGTCCGGTCTTTTTGTTGAAACCATCTGGCAACCCTACGTGCAGCCAGACCAAGTGGCACACAGAAGCAGCAGCTAGCCCCCACACATGCCTAGGACCCCAGGGATTCTGCACAACCAGACCTGTGGGGGGAGGTCTGGCCAGGAGTAGTCCAGCCCCAAGGTTTCAGGGCTGACCCCACACAGCCTAAAGGGTGCTACACACAACACACATCCATGGCCATCTCTGGGACACTGTGCCTTCCCCAGGGAAGGCACAACAGCCCCCCCCCCAGCAAATGCGGGCCCCCCTGGGGGCTCCTGGGCCACCTTGGGACCCCCCCTCCTGCTGCCCCAGGGGAATTCCCCCTCACCAGCCACACCTGTCCCTGGGCATCGTGGCATGTGACATTCTGGGAGGAGGGCACGGGGCATCCAGAACATCATGGGGCAGGGTTCACTGACCATGTTGCTCTCCTCTAATTCTCCTGCAGTGGGACCCTCTGCCCACGAGGGACCTTCCAGCCCCACCCCACTGGCACCAAGGATCCAGGGCCCGTCACAGCACTCCCAGGACCGCCACCACCTGCTCCGACGCCACGTCTGCACGATCGAGCACATGGAGCACGCTCTCACAGAAAAGATCCGTGCAGATGCAGAGTGGCAGGAATGGGTGTGGGGCCAGTACCTGGAGCGCTGTGACTGTGTGCGCGCCATCCTGGGCTCAATTGTAGAGCGAATGGGCCCTGTGCAGCAGCCCAATGCTGCCAGGCCCCCTTCTGCTACCCCCAACTCTCCCACTGCTTCTCCCCCTGCATTGCCCATGCCCCCTCCTGTGGTTCCCCCTGGTGCAGCCTGCCCCAACCCAGCACGAGGGGCACCAGTGCCCGCACACACGTGGGGGAGGGAGAAGCCTCCCTTCCCACCAATGAGGCCTTCTCAGTTCAGACCCTCCTCCTCCCCGCTCCCAGTTCAGACCCCACTCCTCCCCGCAGTCCACCCCCTTCCCTTTGTAAATAAAAGTGCCTTTTCCTAAGACAGTACATACTATTTATTAGGAGGTGAGGGAAGAGTGGCGAGAAGGAGTGGAAGGTGGAGGCATGGAGAGAACCATGTGCTTAGAGGCATAGGTGCAGCCTACTGTGGGCCCAGTGCAGCATCACCCAGATGGCTTCCCGGATCTGCACCCCGTCGCAGTTTGCCTGTCGGGTGGCAGCCGTCTGGGACTGCTGGTAGGCCTGGCCCTCACCAGCCATCCATCCCAGGAGGAAAGCCTCTCCCTTTCCCTCAATAATGTTATGCAGCACACAGCACGCTGCGATGACCTCCAGGACATGCTGCACCCCCATGTCCAGGGGGGTCAGGAGGCATCTGAAGCGTGCCTTCAGACGCCCGAAGGCGCACTCAATGGGGCTGCTGAAGGTAGCCTGGCTGTGGTCCAGTCGGCCCGTGTATGGCCACATCAGCCAGGCCATCAGGGGGTAGGCCGCATCCGCCACTATGCAGACCGGCATCCTGACTGCCCCAATGCTGAAGTACTGCTGGGGGAAGTAGGTGCCTACCTCCAGCCTGTGACACAGACCTGAGTGCCAGAAGATTCAGGCGTCATAGGCCTTGCCAGACTACCCCACATGAACCGGCCCTGGTGGTCCACAAGTGCCTGGAGCACCACCGAGCAATAGCCCTTCCGGTTAATGAACTGGGCCGTTTGGTGCTCCGGCACCCTGATGGGTATATAGGTCCCATCAATGGCTCCCCCACAGTTCAGGAACCCCAGGCTGGTGAAGCCGGCGATGGCGGTGTCCAGGTCACGAGGGTGGATGATCCTCTGGAGCAGCACATCATCGATGGCACGGACAACCTGCAGAGGGGCACATGAGAGCACAGGGGATGCAATGAATGAGACACAGTAGGTACATGGGCCCTTGGGATGTGCTGCCCCCTGCTTTGATGGCTCCTCCCACACTAGCCAGGGTCCTCTGCCCCTGGGGGTTTCTCCCACCAGCGGAGCTGTGTGCGGGAGGAACAGTGTGACTCTCCTAGCTGTGGGGCTTCCCCCTCCCAAGTCTGGCCCCTTCTCCTTCCCCCTTCCCCCCCCAGGGCAAGCCCGTGGTCCCCCGGGGGTCTTACCTGCCGGACAGTGGACCTGCCCACCCCGAACTGGTTCCCCATGGAGCGGTAGCTGTCCAGGGTGGCCAGTTTCCATAGGGCAATCATGACCCTCTTCTCCACGGGGATGGTGGGACGTAGGTGGGTGTCCTGCCTCTGGAGCACAGGGGCGAGCCAGGTGCAGAGCTCATGGAATGTCCTCCTGTGCATCCGGAAGTTCTGCACCTATTGCTGGTCACCCTACTGTCCCAGCACCAGGCACTCCCACCAGGGGCTCAGATCCCTCATCTCTATCAAATCAAATATAAGATACTTGTCTTCACTTTCAAGACACTTTATGACCTACCTACCTACCCTATCTAGAAATTCAGTATAGAGAGGTCCACTACTACAATCAGCCCCCGATGTTAGCCTCCGTCTTCCACTTGTTATATTTTCAGACAAGTACCTTTGTGCTTTTTCTCCATGCTGCCCCTCAAATCCCTGTAAAAATCTGCTTCACTCCCTTATCAACCTTCCTTAAACTCTCCTTTGGCACAAGGCCTACAATAAAAGCCCGGATAACAGTTGGGTTGCTGATGTGTTGAGGCCAGCCTATCACACTGATCAATGTTGTTCTATTATTTCCTTATATGAACTCCCAAATCCGTTTGTACCTGGTGTCTCTTGCTTATATTTAGATTGTAAGGTCTTTGGGAGCAGGGACTGGTTTTGTTCTGTGTTTGTAAAATGCTAATCACAATGTAGTCCTAGTCCTTGACTGGGGTTCCTAGGCTGTACAGTTCCCTCTGCTCCCTTGACATACCCCCTTCCCATCACAACATGCTCCCTCTCACACTCTCTCTCTCTTCCTCGCTTATCCTTACCCTTAATAATGTGAATAATAAATAATAGTAACAAAAATGCATCCTGTCACCTGGCTGAAGTGAAGAATAGCATCTCAGCCAATCCCTTCTAAAGCTCTCCTGCTCAGCTGATGTTTCCTCTGTCTTTGTGCAAAGTGGTAGAGTTGGGTCTAAAAAAGAATGGATTGTTGATTACAAAAATAGATGGACTGGGTTTATATTAATATATTTATAGTTGAAAAAACTGAACAGTGTCAGTGAGGAGTTTCTCTAATTATTCTCTCCCTCTTTTCTTTTCTTTTCTTTTCTTTTCTTTTCTTTTCTTTTCTTTTCTTTTCTTTTCTCATCGTATTCTGAAATGTATGCTTTCTTAAGTTAGGCTCTGATAAATCAATAATAATAATGTTGCTGACTATGATGACTGGAATATTGTTTGATAAATGTAGTAATAATGATAAATTGAAGTCTGTGTATTCATTATATATACATGCAATAATCAGAACATCACATTATAGAGCATATATGCAAAGAATTATTGTTAGTATTATGATTTACAGTATAAAAATAACCCATTTTCTGCTGTTGAAAATCACAGTTTATATATAGGATGGACAATGCCAAATCATACTTGCCTTAAGCGCCTATGAATAGTTCCATTGACTTCAGGAAGACTAGCTGTGAGGGTTAGATGAACAGCATTTGGCTGTATGTGTACTTTGGCGATATGGATGGTTTCTGGTGTGTTATTCCATTATGTTCATATTTACTATGTGTTTCTGGCTCGTGATGAAACTCAGTACTGATTTTTGGTAGGGGGCCAGCGGCACTGTGGGAGATGATCACTGCTTCCTTGCACAGTGAGGAGGCATGGTAAGGATAAGCATGTATGCTGTGTATTTGGGTTTCTGAGGCTACTGTTTCTTCATCTTACTGGTTGATAATCACCTAGGGTATGTCTACACAGCAAAGTTATTTCGAAATAACAGCCCTTATTTCAAAATAACTTTACTAGCATCTACACAGCTAAACCGCTATTTTAATACTAATTTGAAATAGCGGAGTACTTATTTCAAATTTGGTAAACCTCATTCCACGAGGAATAATGCCAAATTCAAAATAGCTATTTTGAAATAAGTGCTGTGTAGACACTTATATCGAAATAGGGGGCCTCCAGCCTTCCCAGGGTGCCCTGGTGGCCACTCCAGCCTCAACCAAGAACACTCCTCTCCATAAGCATGTGCAGCATATTTCATTGGGGTGTGCACCCAAAGAATTTTTTTAAAATGTACTCTTTGATCCCCATTAGCCATACCCCCTGACCTCCATTGGCCACACCTCTGGAGGTAATACTTTCGGGGCAATATGGACATATGACCAGAAATAAAAGGTGTCATGTGACACCCCCCCGCAAGGACTTTTCCCACCATCCTCTTACCAATAGGGATTCGTTTGGCCCTCACCAAACCCCCCTCATGCAACTATCCTGCAATTGCATTAACCCAATGTGTGTGACATTAACTCTGGGGCAGAGAGGCTGGGGGAAGTGTTCCCTCTAAGAGTTTCCTCCCATGAGCACAATAAATTTTGTGTTATGCACCAGTACTGAGTTTGTGGCTTGTTATTAATAAATATGGGTATGTCTGCACTGCCACCCTAGTTCGAACTAGGGTGGCTAATGTAGGCATTCAAAGTTGCAAATGAAGCCCGGGATTTAAATATCCTGGGCTTCATTTGCATCTTGCCGGGTGCCGCCATTTTTAAATCCCCCTTAGTGCGGACTCCACGAGGAGTAACGGTAGTTCGAATTAGAGAGCCTAATTCGAACTACCTACTCCATGCCGCGTGTAGCCACGGGCACGGAGTCCGCACAAAGGGGGATTTAAAAATGGCGGCGCCTGGCAAGATGCAAATGAAGCCCAGGATATTTAAATTTGCAACTTCGATATTCATTTGCAACTTCGAATGCCTACATTAGCCACCCTAATTCAAACTAGGGTGGCAGTGTAGACATACCCTATATTATAATCCTTTACCTTCACCCTCTGCTGCCCTGTCTCCTCCCCTTGCTCCATCAGCTCCCCTGGTGCCTGCTGCCTCCCCCAACCCCTTACCCACCTCTGCTGACCTGACTCCTGCCCTTCTCACTGCCCTCAGCCTTCCTGAGACCTGCCCCCCTCTACCAGCCCTTCTCTCCCCCCTGTGCCCACTCCTCCAGTAGCCCCACTCTGATCATGTGAACTACCCATCCTCATCCCCTCACCTACCACCTTCCTCTACACCAGTGTTTCCCAATTTTATTTGGCCAAGGAACCCTTTTCAGCTTTTCAGAATTTCAAGGAACCCCTAGGTTTGTCAAGCAAAAAAAAGAAAAAAAAAAAGGGGGGGGGGAGAGAGGGACCCACCAATTCATGAAAATCACATTCCTTCCATGAGACACCCCCCCACCTCCCTTCCGTGAGGCCTCATCCGCTCTGTTCCCCTCCTCTCCATCACTTGCTATCCCCAGCCCTTATACCTGTCTCAACCTAGTGAGAGTGAGGTGTGGGATGGGAATGAAGGATTTGGGTGTGGGTAGGTGTGAGAAGTACAAGCTCTGGGAGGGAATTTGGATGCAGGAGAAGGGACTGTTGGCTCGGGGAGGGGGCTCCAGGCTGGGGAGTGTTGGGCTTAGGTGGAAGGTTGGGGTGCTGAGCAAGCCATGGGCTTGTGGATGTGAGGGTGCAGGAGTTTGGGCTGGATATGTGAGGGACTCAGGGCAAGGAGGCTGTGAGTATGATGGGCTCAGGACACAGATTTGTGATGTGTGGATGGTGGAGGAATGTTGTGGCAGGAGACTGAGGATGTGGGGATGCAGGAGTTTGTGGATGTAAGAGGCTCAGGACAGAGGGTTACGGTGGGGTCTTGTTGGCCTGGCTTCATTTTTAAATAAAATATGTCAAACTCAAAAGGTTTTAGCATTGTCTTTATATATGAGAAGGGTGAGGAACCTGTTTTGAGTCAAAGGTCACTGACCCACAGAAAAGTCAGTTGGGACCACACAAGTGAGATGCAAAAAACAAAACAAAAACCCTCCAAAAACCCCCAAGCCTCACTAATGTGGTCCCAGATGTGCTGGTGGGGGCAGGGGACAGAGTACTAGTGGGTGCTGGGGCTGGGGAGAGGGTGCTGCTGGGTGGAAGGATGCTGGCTCAGGTTGCGGGGTGCTGGAGCAAGGTGCTGGGGTCAGGGACATGGTCTTGCTAGGCACTAGGGTGACTGGCAGGGTGCTGGGGCCAGGGCCAGAGTAGTGCTGAGTCTTGGGGTGTGAGGCAAGGTGCTGGGGCCAGGGTGGTGCTAGGGTGGATGGCAGGGCTGCCAAGGAGCGGGATAGGGATGGGGTGCAGGATCTGGGAAGGAGGTGGGGGGGCAGAAGGGAGCAAGGTCTGGGTGGTAGGTAGGGTGCAGAAGCAGGATGGATGTAGGGTGTCTGGCCAGGGGGAGGGAGCAGGAGCAGAGTGGGGATATGGTGTCTGGCTACGAGGGAGAGTGCAAGGAGGGGACTTGGGTAGGAGTTGGAACTCCCTGATCTGGCACCTGACTGGTCCCAGATAAGGAATTTTGGGTCCAGGGGAGGTCATTTCAGGGCTCCTGGTGTGTGGTCCCCCCCCTCCCCGTCCCCACTAGGTTTCTTTGCATTTCCATCCCCTGCAACCCAACTGAGCTGCCCACACCTGTTGGTTCCCTGTACCTCCCCCAAACCATCCCCCACAATCCAAGGGAGTGCAGCACCAGTTCCCTGCAGCCCCTCACAGTCCAGCTGAGCTGCCCGTCTGTTCTGTATGCCCTCCCCCATCCACCTCAGCCCATCTGAGCCCCATTTCCCTGCATTTCCTCCAAGCCCCGCAAAACTGCTGAGCCAAGAGCCGATTCCCTGCCCCTCGCTCCCCTAGAGTCTAGCCCCGGTTTCCGGCACCTCCCTCCTCCCACAGCCAAACTGAGCTCTGAGCTCCGCACACACCTCCCACCCCACAGCCCAGCCCAACCCAGCCCAGCTCCCAGACCTCCCCAATCTGCAACCCAGCTGAGCTCAATTTCCCTGCACCTTCCCCCAAACCATGCAGACATGCTGAGCTAGTGCTGATTCCCTGCCTCTGCCTTCCTCCCTCCCTTTGGCTGTGTCTACACTGGCACGATCTTGCGCAAAAATTTGCTGCTTGTCTACACTGGCCATGTGTTCTTGCGCAAGTACACTGTCGGTCTCATGTATGAAATCAGGGCTTCTTGTGCAAGAACTACGATGGTCCCGCTCAGGAATAAGCCCTGTGTAGACAGGCAACATGAATCACCGCCCATGCCTCTGCTGGCTAGCCGGCTCTCTCTCTCTTTTTCAGAGGGGGCGGGGGAGTGCTGGCTCCTCGCGGAACCCCTAGTTTTGCTCTGCAGAACTCCAGGGTTCCCCGGAGCATCAATTGGGAAACACTGCTCTACACACTTGCCCTGCCTCTCTCTTCTGGTGCTGGTCCCTCCCCTGCAGGTGTCTTCCCTTCTGCTTCACCCCCAGAATCCCCTGGCACCTGCACCTTCCCTTAGCCCTGCACCCTCCTGGTGCCTCCCCCTTCCCTCACTACCCCTGCTCCCTTTGCCTTCTTTTTCCCTGATGCCCACCCCCTCACCACCCTCTGCCCCCATTCCCGTCATGTCCCTGTGCCCTCACACATGACTTGCTCCATCCGTGCCTTCGTCATACCCACCCCTTCCTTCAAGCCTTCTCCCAGCATCTCCCCTTCTCCCCTCTAGCCCTCAAAGCCCTTCCCTCTCGTCTCCTACCATCATCCTGTCACCCCTCCCCCCGACACTTCCCCTCCTGCCCTTTTCTTCATTGTCTCCACTTGGCCCCCTGGCATTTAGCTCTCTCCTCCACCCTGTCCCTTGGTGCCTTCCCCTTTCTTCTCCTGACCTGCACCCCTCTCCTCAGCACAAGCCCCTTCCTCTCTGACCCTTTCCCCCTGTTTTTCTCTCCTCCTCCAGCAGCCGCCAGCTGGTCTGTAACAGAGTTCTAGGGTCTCCCTGACTATCACCCTTCTGGTGCTCCCCCTACACTGTCTTTCTTAGGTTTCTCAGCTCCCTTTTGGGCCACAAAACCCCACCCCGCAGTCTCTAGTTCCCAATGTTCCGGCAGTCTCCCCATCATTTGGTGCCTGCACTGGGTCCGACTTGTAGGATTGCCAGGTGTCTGGTTTTCTACCAGACAGTCCAGTTTTTGGGCCCTCTGTCTGGTAAAAAAAAAAATCCAGAAAATACCCGACACATGCAATGTCTGGTATTTCCGGCTGGACACCAGCCTGAAGCCTGGCGGCAGCAGGGAGAATAACTGGAAGGTGGGGCGTGATCATCACTGGGAGCCTCTAGTTGAGTCTGACATCTTGGGGAGGAGGAAAAGCCCTGTCCCTGAGCATGTTGTGGAGCTGCAGCTGGTAGGGTTACCAGGTAGACCACCCCAAAAAACCCAGGCACACTCAATCATGGACCGGGGGGGAGGGACTGGACGAGGGAGTGGGATGACCAGGAGGAAGAGGGTGGGTGGGAAGCAGAGCTGGCGGGGAGTCAGGGGCTTCAGGGCTGGCCGGGAGGAAGGGGGGCCTGGAGGAAGGAGGTGCAGGAAGCAGAGCTGGGGGGAGGAGGGGTTGAGGAATGCTGGGTTGGCCAGGAGAAAGAGGAGCAATGGGAAGCAGCTCTGGAGGGGCAGGAGCCAGCCTCACTACCCCCAACCCTGGCTCCACCCCTCTGGACCAGACATGCCGCCCCCGGACCCCCTCTCACCGGGCCAGCCACACTGCCTCTGGGACCCCCCCGACCCAGGCAAGCCATGCTGCCCCTGACCCCGGCCTCCCCCTCCCCAGTCTAGCCACGCTGTCCCCTAGCCCCGCCCCTCCGCCCCAGGCCAGCCGTGCTGACCCCGACCCTGACCCTGGCCTCGGCCCCAGACCAGCCACCCTGCCCCCGACCCGAGCCCAGCTGTGCTGCTCCTGACCTGAGGTTTAAACCTGGCACTGGGATTCCCATTCAGGATTTAAACTTACCTCGCTTGCCTGAAAGGCAGAGTGACAATGCTGCTCCCTGCCACCTGTTTCCGTGGGGTACTAAGACCCGCTGGTTTTGGCCACGCATGAGTGGCAAACCTGGCACAGAGTCCATTCCCCAGTGCACCAGGGTGGCCCTTTGAAACATTAGGGAGTGACTGGGCACACCCGGCACACCCTGTGCACATGCCTATGCTCCTCTCCCTCCCCACTCCCCGGAGCCCTTAAAGGGGTTGACTGTGGCCACAGTGCCTGTGCCAGCTCCAAGCCTGCCAGCCCAGAACCAGCAGTCACTGCTCCTGACCCAGTGGCCCCAAAACATGAGTCAGGAAGCCACTGGCAGCCAGCCCTCCACCGCTCCCCAGGAGCAGTCTGCCAGCTCCCAGGAGCGTGCCAGGGCCCAGAGAAGGCGAGCACTTTCCTGGTCCAGGGTGGAGATCATGGACTTTATTCAGGTTTGGGGGGGATGCCCCCAGCATCCCTTATCTCCGCACTAGACGGAGGAACACGGCCGTCTATGGCAGATAGCTATCAGCCTGGCCACCACGGCCACATGTGAACCCACAAGCATGTTTGCATGAAAATCAAGTTGGTCCAGTGATACCCCCAACCCTGAGCCCTGAGCTTCCCCTCCCCCTTCTTCCCCGTGCTTCTCCCTTCCAGCTCCCTCCTCCCAGGTTTCCCCCTCCCCTCTCCCACCCTCTCTTCTCTCCTCTCCCTCCTCCTTTCCCCACTCTCACCAGAGTTTCATTCCCCCCACCCATAGGCTGTGAGATATGATTGTCTGCATCAGCAACTGTTTTCAGTACATTCAATAATCTGCATAGCCCTATGCAAAACTACAGTGTGCCATCCCTACTGTGTGCCATCCCTGTCCTCACAAACCTTGGCAAATTGGGTCTGGCACCCCCCTTACCAGGACAGAGGCAGACAAGCCACATTTAAATGAGTGGTATTGCAGCTGGGCTGGCAGGGACAAAATGCCATTCTAACTGAATTTAGTTGCCTTTCCATTATGACAGGGTTGTGAAAGATAAATCTGCTGACTGAGGCAGCTGCCTTGTTCACCTGTAGATAGAATGGCCCCCACTAGTATATAGACCACATGACTCTTAGAACCTGATTTTTAAAGAAACTACAAGCTGCTCTCTGATTTTTTTTCCTAACAATTAATTCTCCCCCACAAAAGTATCCTCATAATTAGTTCTGGGTGCAAATTCTAGTATTTCAGCATCTAACAACCAGACTGTACCTATGAGTCAGGTAATGAGACCCATATTTAAGTGTCAATACAATGTATTACACATATAAAATTGTGCTTGGAAAATGAATGCCTTGATTTTGAAAAACAGCCATTGATGACTTACTTCCTAAGGTCAACGTTCACATTCTGTATCTGTAAATTAGGCAATAACTGCTCAGAAAAATGGATCAAGTCACAAATATTCCACAACCAGGTATTGCAGCTCCCTATTCTATTAAGTGAATTGTGTTTTTAGTAGTCTAATTAAATTTGGACATGCAGGATTTTTACAAAAACTCTATTTTATATCATACTAAAACATGAGGGAGACTTCATAGTCTTAATGAGAACACCTGTAATCTAGGAACCTTCATATAGTGCAGTGTACTCCCGCCTCCTTTCCCCAGTCTCACCAGAGTTTCATCCTCTCCCCCCCCCACACACACCCTAGTTTTGTTAAATAAAGAGAGTTTGTGTTCATGAAAATACATGTATTTTATTTGACATCAGGAAGGGGAATTAGGAAGGGGTAAGTGGAAGGATGAGAGGGAGGAATGAGGCACAAGTCCCCAGTGGGACAGACCAGGGAGGCTCTTAGTGCTTCTCATGGTGAAAGTTCTCCAGCAGGGCCTCCTGGATACTGCCAGCCCCCCAATGGACCTCCCAGATGGGAGCCTGCAGAAAGTGCAGCCAGGCTCGTAGCAATGCGTCCATGAGAAGCACCAGAGTGCCCAGGGGCAGCTCTGGCTCCATGTTGCAGAGTGCTGTGGTGTCCCGAGTGAGGGCAACCAGAGCACACAGAAACAAAATGCTTTGCTGTCCCTCATCAAGGTAGGCAAGCAAGCAGGGAAAGCTGAGAACCAGCTGTCTGGGGGGAGGATGGGGGAAGGAGGTGGGTCCCTTTAAGCACAGGCCTCAGATAGCCTCAGGCAGCAGCCACACAAAGTAACTCCTGACCTGATGCCCTGCCGGACCTGGTTCTGGCTGGCCTTAAACGTGATTCAGCGTCCTCTCAGTGTGAACGTGCTATTTCAAAATAGCAAAACGCTATTTCGAAATGCATTTTGTGTGTAAATGCGTTATTTCATAATAACTTATTTAGAATTAACTATTTTGAAATAAGATATTTCAAAATAAGTCTGTAGTGTAGACATATCCGTAGTGATGTGGAATCTATCAGCATTACAAAAACCTGCCAATACCATGCTAGATTCCAGGGTGCAGTGGAGATGGATTGGAGAGAGCATGACAGGGAACTGATCACTTCTCTGATTCTCAGAAGCCTTTTACTTATTGAGAATCAGGTGAGGCAGACTAAGGCTCTGCAAAATGCCCTCTCCTTTGCTCCCTGAACATATCCCCTTCCCGCCACAACATGCTCCCTCACACTTTCTCTCTTCCTTACTTATCCTTAACTTGCCCTGCCTACCCTTCTGGGAAAATCCTTGTGCAGGAGTTTGTGGAGTTGGGCAGTAGTTCTGGTGCTGTAGGTGGTATATTGAGATTCCTCCTACACAGGGAGATTTCTTAGGGTAATTGTCCAGGGCAAGCTCCCCCTGCTTTAAATTCACTTTGCCCCATTTTCATGGTGCAATCTGACCTTGATAGACCAGCAAATTCAACCTATTGTATTTTACTTTTGCTTTCCCACTGTCTTAAAGAATGTACGAGACAGCTGTCAGAGGAGCCATATGAACCTTATCCACAGATACATGACACATAAACAAGAATGCGTATTTAGTGTCAAGGTTAAACTAAATTCCTCTTGGATAATAACTTATGAAATACATTTTATAGTGGTCCAATGCTGTGAACTACATATGTCTGAACAGCAAATAAAATATTACTTTTCATGGTAGTGTTATCTATGTCAAATACCGATCAGCGAAATTAAATGAAAGAGTAAAAACTCTAGAAGTGGGAAACCATAATACTAATGGTATCAGAGAAAAGAAAGGAAAAAAAGATGAAAATATTTTAAATAGAGACTTTTGCTGTTATTGTGACCTTTTGTGTCATTGTAATAAAATATAAATTAATCTACAATTAGAGATGTGCAAAATATATGAATTTGTTTTTATTTGCTTGCAAACCTGAAAAAAAGATTTCCTGTAAAATTGAAAATGAATTTGTCAGAATTTTTGGAAAATCTGAATATTGGAAAAAACATTTTTATTAAAATATTTTGTGTCTACAGAATTTCATTTTGGTTTTGATCATTTTAAAACATTTTTGATTTTTAAAAGGAAAATGGAAGGAAGTTTACAATGAACATTCATTTTGGACTAAAAAAATCAAAACTTTAATTCAGAAAATGTCTAAATGAAATATTTCAATTATTTCGGATTTTATTTTTTTAATACATTAATTTGGCAAATCTGATAGGAATTTGCAAAAGCATTTGATGTTGCTGAATCTGCATTTTTTGTGTGGAAAAAAGGTTTAAGATGAAACAAAGTGTTTCCAAACTATGCCTATCATATAAAATAAACAGTGCCTAGATGAAGGATCCAAACATTAGAGGGAAATACAATGAATAGGTATTGTAATACATTGTTGTATGTTTCTCGATTGCTTTGTAGTGAAGAATATGAGGGGGTAATTGATATGGTAGGGTAGTGAAGATGATTCCCAACATGTTCAAAAGTGTTTCATTTCTTTCATTTTTTCATAAGGTTTCTTTATGTGTAATAAGAAAATGTTCTGCTAGTGCACTCAGAGGAATGCAGTCACCACTTCGCTAATTTCTCTTATATTTAACTTAGTTCAGAAAGAAAAGCTCCCTACACTCAGAACACTAATCAAAACAAAGAAAGAAAGAAAGGAAAAAACAAATCACTCCTTAATTTTGTTTCTTGCTGTGTGCAGTATTGTTCACTTTCCTTTTTTCCACCCTCTCAAGGTTCTGACCAGGCAGCTGCTAACCTTAAGTGAAAATGTTGGAACATAGTGAGTTATTAAACACAGACACACTTTTGTGTTGCTAATGGGAAAATCATGGTGTGTTTTGGTAGCTAGCTATGTATGTTGATAATAAAAGGCACATTGTGTGGCCATCTTCCAAAATGAAAATAAAGAATATAATTTCACTTAGGTCTGTGGAAGTCATTTTTGTTTAATGTGGCCCAAAGTATGCAACTTTAGGGATTTGATAGGAAGCAAAGTCAGTAGTTACCTGGAAAGAAAAAAAAAATTGTTTTTATTATTTGACTTTTTTCTTAAATTTCTATACATCTTCAACAAGTACTAATTTCTTCTGAGTTTCATTCTTATTTTCTTTCCATTGCTTTTTAAATTGAATTAGAACAATTGTCTAATAATGAAAAGGGGCCTGGACTCTTTGAGAACTCTCATAGTTGCACTGCCAATTTACAGAATACAGTCTATTACTGCCAGATGTTATTAAAGGAGAACTCCTGCATACAGTAGAAAGGTATTCTAATCGCTACATCTGCTTACAAATGACAGTAAACCACTGCACATTTTAAACATCTTTTTTTGTGTGTGTTTTAAAAGTAATTAGGGTCTCCACTGTTGTTGACTAGCACTGTGTGACAGAGAAGAGGTGATATGTCTCTAGAAAGATTCCAGAGAGGATAGCCAGCCTAGTTTCAACCAGAGACTCCAAATGGGGGGTAGCAAAACACTTTCTCCCTTAAGATGACAACATCAGATGGAAGAAGATATAGGATCACGGGATAAAGAATTGTCAGGGTGTGAGGAATCACTGATGAAGGTGGTCAGATTTTTTCCATGAAACATTTTTTCCAATGAGAAATTGGATTGTTGAAAAAAAAAATTCATGATGTCTGCTTTCTTGAAATTGTTTTGCTGGAAAACTAAAAACTCAGTTTTCCATTTGCAAATCAAAACTCAATCAAGAATTTAATTTTTCCATTATTTCATTTTTCTGAGCTGCTGTCATAGAATCATAGAACCATAGAGCTGGAAGAGACCTCAGAAGGTCATCAAGTCCAGCCCCCTGCCCTAGTAAGGAAGCCCAACTAAGGAAGAGTAATTGTGTAAAGATGCTAGGTTCTGGGGCGTGATGGAGGCTTCTTTAATACAGGATCTCTCAGGTATTTAGAAAATTTTTTGTGTGATCTGAACTGATTTCTTAGAAGTTCTTAAATTTGTACTGTAATGTCTAAGGGTATGTCTACACTACAGAGTTAGTTCGAACTAACTTTCATAGGCGCTACACTAGCGCTCCGCTAGTTCGAACTTAATTCGAACTAGCGGAGCGCTTAGTTCGAACTAGGAAAACCTCATTTTACGAGGATTAAGCCTAGTTCGAACTAGCTAGTTTGAATTAAGGGCTGTGTAGCCCCTTAATTCGAACTAGTGGGAGGCTAGCCCTCCCCAGGTTTCCCTGGTGGCCACTCTGGCCAACACCAGGGAAACTCTATTGCCCCCCTCCTGGCCCCGGACCCCTTAAAGGGGCACAGGCTGGCTACACTGCCCGTGCCAGGTGCAAGCCTGCCAGCACCCAGCCAGCAGACCCTACACCTGGCACGGCTCGAGCCAGCCACCCGATGCCCCCCAGCCCTCCTCCTCTTCCCGGGACCAGGCTGGCGGCTCCCGGGAGCTTGCCCGGGACCGCAAGAGGCGGGCACCCGCCTGGGCTAGTGCGGACATCGTGGACTTTGTCCACGATCTCCGCACTAGGCACAGGAAAGTGGCCGTCTAGGGCAGGAGAGCTGCCAGCCTGGCGACCCAGGAGCAGGTGTGCATGAAAATCAAGGGGGTCCACTGAGACCCCCGACCCTGAGCCCTGAGATTACAATGGCCGTCCTGGGTCAGACCAAAGGTCCATCTAGCCCAGTAGCCAGTCTGCTGACAGCGGCCAACCCTAGGGACCCTGGAGGGGATGGACCGAAGACAGTGACCAAGCCATTTGTCTCGTGCCATCCCTCTCCAGCCTTCCACAAACCTTGGGCAGAGACACCACTCCTACCCCCTGGCTAATAGCACTACATGGTCCCATCCTCCATCACTTGATCTCACTTCCCTTTAAACTCTGTTCTAGTTCTAGCCTTCACAGCCTCCTGCAGCAAGGAGTTGCACAGGTTGACTCTTTTCTTTGTGAAGAACAACTTTCTGTTACTAGTTTGAAGCCTGCTACCCATTCCTTTCCTTTGGTGTCCTCTAGTCCTTCTTTATGGGAACTAATGAAGAACTTTTCTGTATGCACCCTCTCCACCCAACTCCTGCTTTTAGAGACCTCTATCCTGTCCCCCCTCCGTCACCTCTTTTCTAAGCTGAAAAGTTCCAGTCTCTTTAGCCTCTCTTCATATGGGACCTGTTCCCAACCCCTGATCATTGTAGTTGCCCTCCCCTCTCCCACCCTCTCTCTTCCCCTCTCCCACCTTCTTTTCCCAGGCTCCCCCAGTTTTGTTCAATAAAGACAGATTCCATTTTTGAACACAATTGTCCTTTATTTTGTACATCAGGAAGGGGGGCTAGGGAAGGATAAGTGGAAGGAGGTGAGGGAGGAATGGGGTACGAGCCCCCGATGGGGAGGACTGGACTGGCTCTGCGGGCTTCTGGGGGTGGAAGCTCTCCTGCAGCCCCCCAATTGCTCCCTCTCCCCAGATGGCAGCCTGCGGCAAGTGCAGCCGGGCTGATGGCCGAGTGCTGTGATGTGTCCAGTGTGGGCACTCCGGGCACTCCAAGCCAGGACTGGTTTGCAAGCAGGGCACCCCTGAGAACTGTCTGTCCGGGGTGGGGGTCGGGACCCTTTAAGCACAGCCCTCGGCTAGCCTGAGACAGCATCTCCACGCTCTAAGTCCTCCTCTGATGCCCTGCCAGCACTGCTTCCGGCCATCCTTAAGCCCAGTTCAGGGTCCACTTAATGTGGACATGCTAGTTCGAATTAGCAAAACGCTAATTCGAACTAGTTTTTAGTTCTAGATGCGTTAGTTCGAATTAGCTTAGTTCGAATTAACTAATTCGAACTAAGTTAGTTCGAATTAGCGCTGTAGTGTAAACGTACCCTAAGTTCCTTTTGGATCTGAACAAGAGTCACTGAGTCAAAGAAAATTGGCTTCTACTAGATTTGTGAAGGACCTAGCCAGCTAATGTAATGCAGCTTTGGTAAACTCTTCAAGTGGGTTTGATTCACACTTTTGTGAAATTTAACTCAGGGTTCAGACTAATTCAGAATCCTGTCATAAATCTGAGGGAACACTGGTCACCTCTAGGGCTTCCTTTCCTGCAAGGCAGTATATGTAGATAGGTAGATTTCTTTTGAAAAAAAAAAGCTCTTGATATTGAATAACTTTGCAAACATCATGCACCTGATTCTACTAAAACTGCACTATAAATGCATATCTAAGATTGTATAGATTATATGATGTTATGTTGTATAAACTGAAAAGTACTACATGCCTATGGAATAAAACACTAAATCATATTGACTACAGAGTGGGGCGTTAAGGGTGCACACACACACAGATTTTTCAATTGGGATGCTTATTTCGTACTTGCTTTTTTCTCTCACAAACAGCTAAATCAATTTTCACTCAATATTACCAAAAACATTCACTCATCCACTGAGAGAAAACATGCCAAATTTTAGCCTGAATGATGAAAGACTGATAAAGTTCTCAGCAGCTCCTAATTAACTGCTAAGCATGGAGATTCCTGCACAACCTAAGAATGGAAATACTGCATTCCACCTCTAAAAACGACATCTGGCTGGCCTTTGTCATAGGAGACCATCACATGTATTTCAGAGACTGTAGTAGTTCAGGACAGTGATACAGTAAATTCAGGATTCACTGGTGTGGCGTTCTGACAGGTCTTCTCTGTCTGTAAATATAAATGTTTGGCTGTGTGCATTTTTATATTCTCCCTGGCTGTGTCTACACTTGGCCACTTATTCCGGAAAAACAGCCGCTTGTCGGGAATAAGCTGCAAGCTGTCTACACTGGCCTCTTGAATTTCTGGAAAAGCACTGACGATCTACTGGAAGAAATCAGCTGCTTTTCCGGAAAAACTATGTTGCTCCCGCTCAGGCAAAAGTCCTTTTTCCGGAAAAGTGTTCCAGAAAAGGGCCAGTGTAGACAGCACAGTAGTCTTTTCCGCAAAAAAGCCCCGATTGTGAAAATGGCGATCGGGGCTTTTTTCCGGAAAAGCGCGTCTACATTGGCCACAGACGCTTTTCCGGAAAAAGGGCTTTTCCGGAAAAGCATCCTGCCAATGTAGACGCTCTTTTTCCGGAAATACTTATAACGGAAAACTGTTCCGTTTTAAGCATTTCCGGAAAATAATGCAAGTGTAGACATAGCCCCTTAGTATATCATACCAGCTCTGCACAGATTGCTACCATAATAGACTTCATAAAAGCCCCCAAAGACCACAGTTTCAGATAAGATATGAAGGAACCTGAGTCAGGCTTACTGTCGAACCAAGTACATCAATAGTTGTCGGTAGTCAGATGACCTTTGAGCCCCTACATGCTAGTACCCAGGACAATGGACAAGGCTCAGTTGATAGTATGGATTTCACTATTGCCCCATAGGCCGTCCAAAGAATTAAGTTGAGATACCCAAATATTTATACATAGAAATGAACAATCTATGATACACATTCTAGATATTATTTTACGTACTAATGACACATTTGGTAGCTCCCCTTGTACTTTTTTTTAAAGCATTTGCTTGCCCCTTGTTATGCTTTCACTCTTGTTGTTTTAAACTTTTTTATCATGTACTCAGCCGGGTGTGCCTGTACTGTCCTGATGGAATGTATTTACATACCTCATGTGCTTTTTTTAGTGCTAACAGTTTTAGTGCTGAGAGACACTGACTTGCAGGCAAACGTTTGCTTTTGAGACAGCCTGTCTGTTAATCATAGTATAACTCTTGCTTACTTTGGTTCAAGCACCAAGCCCATGCTTCAGACTCTTTCTTTCTCCTACAGTCTCGATATAAGCTTGTAAGTGTCATACATACAGTTAAAATGTGGGTTGGAAGGATGGGGCACTCGAATCCCATTGTATCAATGTTAAACAAGTACCCAAATACAGCAGTTATTCAGCTACAGCAAAACTAGGAATGGTAAAAGCTAAGGTGATTTTGACTTTGATCGACCAGATTGTAATACAGTAGTACTTCCCCCCTCCCCCACCAAATAATTGCCCTGTTTCTTGCTCTGTTTCTAGGATTCCATGGACAATACCATAAAATGAAAAGCCAAGTAGTGTAAATAACAAATTTATCTCCACCAGCTATGGGATACTGTGGGGTGGTGAGAGGGGTTCCTTTAATTTATTAAAATTGTTGCCTTTTAATGAAATAATTGAAAAATTAAATATTAATTGGGCCACAGAAAGCCTAAAAATCACTGTATAGCCCACTGGTCAGGGCACTCACCTGGAAAGCTGCAGACTCATGTTCTCCTTGTCAGGCTGAGGGGGTATTCCACATCCCATGTGAGTGCTCTAAGGGTAAACTAGTTTACCCAGCATAGGGAAAGAAGCAGGGATTTAAATAAATCCCGCTTCATTAAAATAAACATGGCCACCACGCTGTGCCAACGATCAGCTGATCCGGTACAGCGCTGGAGAAGCCTTTGCTGACCGATCCCTTATGCCTCATGACATACACTAACTGTTGGGTAAAGGCTATAGGGGAGGGGACAGCCCAGCTGCCTTGTGTGGAGTTTGGCAGTTTCTGAGCACCTATACCAAATAAGGTCATGCACATGATTTAGCAGGAGGAAGGTCTATCTTCCGCTGGCTTTAATATTATTAGCCAGGTCACACAGGAGATGGGTGTGCAGAAGTCTAGAGTGAAGCAACAGTGCACATGCCCAGAGGCATCAACTTAGGCACTTAGGGATTTTATTTTCAAAAGCTTAGGTGTTGAGTGAATTTTAATGACTACAGGGTTAGGCAGCAGCTGAGAGGGAATTTCATGGATTGCAGCAATGCCTAAAAATGTGATTTGAATGCCTAAGTATCTTTGTGAAACAGGATCTCTGTCTGTCTGTATACTTTAGGTATTTCTAAGGTGTCTGTCTCTTAAGAACGTAAATGCATGTTATAGCAAGTGATTACACTGGACACAGACACTCTACAGACACTCTACAGTGTCTACAATCACAGACACTCTACAGTGTTTATACTGTTATGCTGGAAGGTGTGGAAAGCAGCCACCAATCATGGACCTGTTAAAAATCAAGGGCTGTACTTATCCCCACTTATTTTCAGGTAATTGATGGAATAAATAAATGGCCTTTTGTTTGGTGAGAGCTGAAACAAAAGAAACTCCCACTCCAGGCATGAACCAGCAATGCCTGACTAAGGCTATGTCTAGACTGCAAGCCTCTTTCGAAAGAGGCTTTTTCGAAAGATACTTTTGAAAAAGCCTCTTTTGAAAAAAAGCGTCTAGACTGCAAGCGGAACTTTCGAAAAAGCAAGCCGCTTTTTCGAAAGGCAGTCTGGATGCTCTCTTTTGAAAAACCCCTGTTTGCATTCAAGAACGCCTTTTTTCGAAAGAGCACTTTCGAAAAAAGGCGTTCTTCCTCGTAAAATGAGGTTTACCACCGTCGAAAGAAAAGCCGCGTTCTTTCGATTTAATTTCGAAAGAACGCGGCTGCAGTCTAGACGCAGGTGAAGTTTTTTCGGAAAAAGGCTACTTTTTCGGAAAAAACCCCTGAGTCTGGACACAGCCTAAAAGAATAAGGGCTGCAGCCAATTCTGTGTGAGAGTGAAAGGAAGAATGGAGAAAGCCAGCAGAAAATGGAAGAAGTGTGGTGTATGACCTTATGAGGAAGCCAAGAAACAGAGTTGCTTTTGGGCACAATACTTATTAAAAAGGCAGACTTTGATTTCTGCAGAAGAAAACTGTCCTGTGTTTGTTCCCACTGCATCGAGGGAAACAGGGCTTTGTAAATAAACTGGATTGCACTCAAGAAATACCAAACTCCTATAATAAATTTCTCTCCTAATGAGATATCCAATATTTGAAGCTTTGCAAGGGGCAAAACAAGGGGCAACCATTCTGTGTAGCTCGCTGGTTATGAGGTTTGTTCTGACATAGTACGCTTTTGCTGACCTCACTCTTGTGATTTATTCATCTGAAGTCAATAATCCCATACTTGTGACTTTTTTGTCTTCCACAGTTCCTTAAGTAGCTCAATAACAGCTCCATAAAGTGCTGGCTGGTGGACTGTCAGGGTCATCTTGCTCTATTCTCAGTGATATGCAGTTTCCTTGGGTGACTTCCATAGCAGCCACAGTGGGATGAAGGATGCCTGTGTAAATTGCACTCACTCTAAGGCCCCTTCACACTGCCAGAGTGGTGTAAACACACATCTTTGTAAATAAGAATAGGGCCCTTATATTTCTTTATTCACATGCTCCAGAATCTTATGTTGTTCTGAGTCTGAGCTGCTTACTGCCCATCTAATCCTACAACCGCTGCATTTAATGTGTATAGACAAAAATAAGCTTTTGATGCCACCCAAAACAAGTGCAGGGAAGCCTTTTTCCTCTGGATGCTTGATAACAAAGTTAAGTAAACCAGTGACAATGTAAAACACCCCTTGATGCTGTATAGAAAGGAAGATAATTAGTTATACAAATACAGTCACCAAAATTGAAATATATCTTGTATGCTATATAAGGTATCAATGGAAAAGTTATTGAATGCAAATTTCATTTTCCTATTTAAATCCATGTATCATCTTATTATATGATGTTATGAATATTGGCTATGTGTTTGCATCTCAAGCATGTTGTTTTCTTGAATGACGCCCCTAATGAACATCCAAATGTACACAGGTGAGTGCTAACAGGGAGTTTAGAGGGGGAGTTCTTCAGGTAAAGGAGAAGCAAATACAGGACTGTTGAGGGAAGTGTGTGTTGTGTTTGGGGCTTTCTTACTGTGTGCTGAGCTTGTGTTTGTGAGTGAGGGTTGGTGTGTGTTTTTTCTCCTGTGTTTGTGAGTGAGGCTTTAGAGAGGGAGTTCTCCAGGTAGAAGAGAAGCAGATACAGGACTCTTGAGGGAAGTGTGTGTTGTGATGGGGGTTTGTTGCTGTGTGCTGAGCTTGTGGTTGTGAGTGTGGGTTGGTGTGTGGTTTTTTTGTTTGTTTTTTCCCTTGTGTTTGTGAGTAAGACTTTCTTTTTCTTTTTTTTCACTTCCCCTTGCTCCTCCCCCTCTCCTTCATGGGCTGTGTGCTGCGAGAGTCAGGTGGAAACTGTTGGCTTCTAATTAATGTTTGAATTCTAGAAGCCTCTGCTGATTGGCTGAGCCTTGGTAAGGGGAGGGACTTTCAGGCAGTCCAGGGCTTTATAATGCAGTGAGCAAGCGACTAAGGAGCATGCAAATAGGTGAGTGCTAACAGGGAGTTTAGAGAGAGAGTTGGGAAGGGGAGAGGGAAGGGCGCGAGGTTCTCTTGCCTTTCTTTCTAAATCCTTTCTCCAGGACAGCAGGGATGGATGATGATAGGTCTGCTGTTGTTACCTGTGCAGCGTGTGCCATGTTTGTCTTTCTCCCAGAAGAAAGAAGGGATTTCATCAGCACGAAGTGCAAGCTGGTCGCCATTTTGGAGGAAAAAATTAGAGGACTGGAGACTCAAGTGTCGACCCTACGCTCGATCAGAGAGGATGAAGACTTCTTCGATAGAAGGCAACATTTAATCCTTCAAGCATGGCATGTAGAAGAGCTGGAGAGGGCAGTACAGGACCAGGAAGAGAACTGGAAGCATGTAACTTCTAGAAGGCGAAAAAGGCCAGCACGGGAATCCCCCAATGCTATAGAGGTAAGTAATCACTTTCAGGCTCTCCCTACAGGCTCTGCAGTGGTGAATGCTTTGGAAGGGACCTCACAAGGAAGAAACCACAAGGGAATACCATCTACTGGAAGGCGTGGGATGAGTAGTCCTAGGGATGGGTGTTCCATGACCACCACCCCCAAAAGAAGACGATGGGTGGTGGTGGTCGGGGACTCCCTCCTAAGAGGGACCGAACCATTCATCTGCTGTCTGGGCCTGGAATCTCGAGAGGTGTGCTGCTTACCAGGAGCTCAAATTCAGGATGTGACCGAGAGGCTTACCAAACTGATCAAACCTTCGGATCACTACCCCTTCCTGCTTCTCCATGTGGGAGCTAACGATATGGCTAAGAATGACCTTGAGTGGGTTACTGCAGATTATGTAGCACTGGGAAGAAGGATCCAAGAATTTGGAGCACAAATGGTGTTCTCGTCCATCCTCCCTGTTGAAGGGAAAGGACTAGACAGGGATCGTCGAATTGAGGAAGTAAATGAATGGTCGCGCAGGTGGTGTCGTAGGGAGGGCTTTGGTTTCTTTGACCATGGGACTCTGTTCCAGGCACAAAGATTGTTAGGAAGAGATGGGATCCACCTAACCAAGAGAGGAAGGAGCATCTTCACGGGCAGGCTTGCAAACCTAGCGAGGAGGGCTTTAAACTAGGTTCGTTCGGGGACAGTGACCAAAACCCTGAGGGGAGTAGGAAAGTTGGATACCAGGAAGAAATGCAAAGAGGAATGAGCAAGAAAGGAGAACCCCTGATTCGAATGGAGAAGATAGGGCGATCAATTGATTATCTGAGGAGTTTGTACACTAACGCGAGAAGTCTGGGCAACAAACAGGAAGAACTGGAGGCCCTGGCCCAGTACAAGAAATATGATTTAATTGGGATAACAGACACTTGATGGGATGACTCGCATGACTGGAGCGCAGTTATGGAAGGGTATAGACGGTTTAGGAAGAACAAGCAGGGGAGAAAAGGAGGAGGAGTTGCACTATACTTAAGAGAGCGCTATGATTGCTCTGAACTCCAGTATATAGAGGGAGAAAAACCTGTTGAGAGTCTATGGGTTAAGTTTAGAGATGCAAACAACAGCAGTGATGTTGTGGTTGATGTCTACTACAGGCCACAGAATCAGGTAGATGAGGCTTTCTTTGGAGAAAAAAAGAAACTGAGAGAAGCTTCCAGATTGCAGGCCTTGTGGAATTGCGACTGGCAAAGGATGTGAAGGATAACAAAAAGGTTTCTACAGGCATGTTAACAAGAAGAAGGTGATCAGAGAGGGTATAGGGCCCATACTGGATGAAGGAGGTAACCAAGTGACAGATGATGTGGGGAAAGCTGAAGTACTCAATGCTTTCTTTGCCTCTGTATTCACGGACAAGGTTGGCTTCCGGACGAATGCGCCAAGTGACGCAAGATAGGATGAAGATGGACAGCCCTTGGTGAGTCAAGAACAGGTTAGGAACTATTTAGAAAAGTTAAATACACACAGATCCATGGGTCCGGACTTAATACATCCGAGGATACTGAGGGATTTGGCAAATGTCATTGAGGAGCCTTTGGCTGTTACCTTTGAAAAGTCATTGAGATCGGAAGAGATCCCGGATGATTGGAAAAAGGCAAATGTAGTGCCTATCTTCAAAAAAGGGAAGAAGGACGATCCAGGGAACTATAGGCCGGTCAGTCTTACCTCAATTCCTGGAAAAATCATGGAAGGGATCCTTAAGGAATCCATTTTGAGGCACTTGGAAGAGAGGAAAGTGATTAGGAATAGTCAGCATGGATTCACAAAGGGCAAGTCATGCCTGACCAATCTGATTAGCTTCTATGATGAGGTAACTGGCTCTGTGGACATGGGAAAGTCAGTGGATGTTATATACCTTGACTTTAGCAAGGCTTTTGATATAGTCTCCCGGGCTACGTCTACACTGGCCCCTTTTCCGAAAGGGGCATGCTAATTTTAAACTTCAGAATAGGGAAATCCGTGGGGAATTTAAATATCCCCAACGGGATTTAAATAAAGATGTCCGCCGCTTTTTTCTGGCTTGTAGATAAGCCAGAAAAGAGCGTCTAGACTGGCTCGATCCTCCAGAATAAAGCCCTATTCCGGAGGATCTCTTATTCCTACTTCAAAGTAGGGCTTTATTCCGGAGGATCGGGCCAGTCTAGACGCTCTTTTCCGGCTTATCTACAAGCCGGAAAAAAGCGGCGGACATCTTTATTTAAATCCCGTTGGGGATATTTAAATCCCCCGCGGATTTCCCTATTCTGAAGTTTAAAATTAGCATGCCCTTTCGGAAAAGGGGCCAGTGTAGACGTAGCCCCACAGTATTCTTGCCAGCAAGTTAAGGGACTATGGATTGGATAAATGGACAGTAAGATGGATAGAAAGCTGGCTAGAAGGCCAGGTCCAGTAGGTAGTGATCAACAGCTCGATGTCAGGATGGCGGTAGGTTTCTAGCAGAGTGCCCCAAGGTTCTGTTCTAGGACCGGTTTTGTTCAATATCTTTATTAATGACATGGATGAGGGGATGGATTGCACCCTCAGCAAGTTTGCAGATGACACTAAGCTAGGGGGAGAGGTAGATATGCTTGAGGGCAGAGATAGGGTCCAGAGTGACTTAGACAAATTGGAGGATTGGGCCACAAGAAATCTGATGAGGTTCAACAAGGACAAGTGCAGAGTCCTGCACTTGGGATGGAAGAATCCCAAGCATTGTTACAGCCTGGGAATCAACCAGCTAAGAAGTAGTTCTGCAGAAAAGGACCTGGGGGTTACAGTGGATGAGAAGCTGGATATGAGTCAACAGTGTGCCCTTGTAGCCAAGAAGGCTAATGGCATATTAGGGCGCATTAAGAGGAGCATTGCCAGCAGATCCAGAGATGTCATTATTCCCCTTTATTTGGCTCTGGTGAGGCCACATCAGGAGTATTGTGTCCAGTTTCGGCCCCCCACTACAAAAAGGATGAGGATGTATTGGAGAGGTCCAGTGGAGGGCAACCAAAATTATTAGGAGGCTCGACCATATGATCTATGAAGAGAGGCTGAGGGAGTTGGGTCTGTTTAGTCTGCAGAAGTGAAGAGTGAGGGGGGATTTGATAGCAGCCTTCAACTTCCTGAAGGGAGCTTCCAAAGAGGATGGAGAAAGGCTGTCATCAGTGGTGACAGATGGCAGAACAAGGAGCAATGGTCTCAAGTTGCGGTGGGAGAGGTCCAGTTGGATATTAGGAAAAACTATTTCACTAGGAGGGTGGTGAAGCACTGGAATGGGTTACCTAGGAATGTAGTGGAGTCTCCATCCGTAGAGGTGTTTAAGTAACGGCTTGACAAAGCCCTGGCTGGGTTGATTTAGTTGGGATTGGTCCTGCCTAGAGCAGGGGGCTGGACTTGATGACCTTCTGAGGTCTTTTCCAGCTCTATGATTCTATGATACACAATTGTTATAGAGATATCAGAAAACATAGGATCTTTAATTGGTGTTACATATGGCAGGACACGATTAAAAGACAAATAGAATTGCTTGAAATGGTGGTCATGGAAGAACAAATTATCCAAACTCATTCAGCCAACTATGCTTTAAATAAAAACACAGCAGAGCTGAAATTTGGACCCGTGTTGCCCTTTTAGTGGTTTCTAGGAAACCAGTAGTAAAATTTAACAATCTCTCTCTCCAGAGCCTGGGATTGTGGGTTCGATTCCCGCTCACCCCAACTCCATGCCTCGGGAGTGGCTCATCAGCCACTACCAGTTTCTCGAGTGCTGGAGCTAGCATCTGCTGAAGGCTGGGAGGTGTGGTGGGTCCCAGTGGCCTAATGCTTCTTACTGTCATTATTGTGTTCCTTTTCAGACACTCTTCCCTATAAACCTTAATCTGAAATTCAGGATACCTTACATTTTCATAACCAGGTCATCTTTACGAAAGAAAAAGCATCAACATGGCATTGGAGCTGGGTAAGTAAAATAATGGATTTGGCCACTTTCGCTTTCCTATAACTGCCCTATGCTTTAATTCTTCTAAAATAAGTTTAACTGAAGTATCATCAGTTCCTTTCTGTATCTTCCATGACCTTACCTGGAATGGGACCCTAGCAGTGGTCCTCAATGCGGTGCCCACGGGCACCATGGTGCCCGCTGGGGCATTTATGTGCGCCTGCTGAGTGATCAGGACCGGCCCTGCCCCGGGCACACAGTGTATGCATGCCGCTGGCTCCGGGCATACAGCGCATGAGTGGCCCTGCCCCCGGGCATGCGGCGCGTGCGCGGCCCCCGACCCAAGGCATCTGGCAGCCCCAAAAGGTTGGGGATCACTGCCCTACAGGAACCAGTAGCAGTGAGACCAATCAATGAAGACTTTTGTATAGGATTTCTTTTAGATTTTCAAGTTGTAAACTTTTCATGTAGTTAAAATATATTTTAATTGCATCCTGTTTGACATTCCAAAAAGAGAAACACTCTCCCATTGAAAAACTGAAATGCATAAAATGTATTAAGTATTTATGAAACACCCATTATGTTTCTCCTCAAAATGTTACAGATTTGTCCAAATCACAAATGTGTAGGAAATATTTTTCCCAAAGTTTTAATATTTCTTTTTGATAATTTGTTTTTTTTTCTTTCTCTTCTATTACTTACAGGCAGTGTAAAGCGGATCCTGAAAACAGGACATTATCATGAATGCAACACTATAATTTCAATTTCAAGCATCTAAGTGATTGCATTCTTTTTATATGCCATAGTAAGCCCTAAAATGCTGCAATTGAATAGTAAATCTGGTAAACCACAATTGTGGAGCTCAGTAATGTTTGTTTTGGCTGTGTAAAATAAGTGATATCAAAGTACTGTAATGATCTACTTGCCATGTTTGGCAGCCCTAAGTTCTGGTAATACTTGCAGTATAACTGAATGGATCATCAAATACAATTATCTGTCTGAAAATGATACAATACTGTATATAACTTAAAACAGTTATTGATGGTAAAAGCAGTGTAGACTGAGCATAACATAAACTCAGCTGGCTGGAGCTGGCAGGGGAGCGGGGGAAGGGAGGAGGGAGTTGTTTCTCTTGCTCCATAACAGAGCTTTTGTTTCAGATGTTGCAGACCTAGAATTTAGCCCCAGCATCAATTTTTCTTAAATTAATTAATTGTGTGTAGAGCCTGTAATCCACTGGGGGAGTGTCCCAAGGCCTTAAAATACCTGAGTTTATGGGCATAAGAAAAGGTGTGATTGTCTATGTGCTAGCTTATAAACAGTATTAAAATAAAAAATGGTTTATGTTTAAAAGTGAGTTAAACAATTCTGCTAAAATTCAGTTTCCCAGCTAATCAGAATGCACAAACTGTCAAACTAATCCCTACAAAATGGCTACTCTTCTCCATTACAGACTGGCATCCTCATCATTGGCATCCTCCTTGCCTCATACTGTCCCACTCTTCATTCCTGTATTTCAGTTAATAACATTTTCCTTCTCTTGTCCCTTTTGACATCCCAAACTATATCCTTGGATATATAAAACTAACATTTTCTTATGTCAGTCTCTCACTGTTACTATTTAAAAAAAGAGAGCGAGCAAGATATGTCAGATTCCACAGCTCATCCACGGAGGAGCACATGAATAATCCCACTGCAGTCAATGTGATTACAGGAGACCTTCACGATTTGAGGAATTGCTATTCACATTTTCATGCATACACAGATCTCCCCAGTTTCCCCCATTGAGTAATAGGGCATAAGGCACCCCCTTAATCTCCTGTGGAGGCTACCTGTATGGGGAACAGATTCTTTGAGATGCAGGGGCAAAATGTGGACAGAGCCTTGGCTAAAACATGCCCAATGTGCTTACTGGCACTACTGAACCAGAGAGAGAAGTAACCTGTACCAGGTGTAGGACAGGAACAAGAACATAAGCATGGTCTATAATGTGTCTCTCTGAATATGATCCCTGATGTCCTCTTGCTACAGCACATCTATATGCTTGCCATTATTCAGAGCCTGGAATAGTCACAATTTAGCCCCAAATAAACATTATTAGTACCTCAATCATATTATACAGCAGGATACTCTGCTTTCCACTGCTGTAACCTAGTTCTTCTGTTTTAATAAAATAGCCAAGCTTCTGAATGTATCCATTTAGAAACCAGTTGGACATCCTGATTGTTATCACTTAATTCAAATATAAGATTGGAATGTTTACTTATTCCTTTGAACCAGAATCTTGTTAGCTTCAATAACTGTTTCATTTACTTTTACCACTACAGAATAGTGAGGTGAGACTCTACTAATCTGATTCCTTTAATTTCTCTTTTCTTAATCACCTTTTATTCTCTTAATATTATTGTAAGAGCACATAGGAAATAGCTTCTCTAATACAAACAAGAGCATTCTGCCTGTGGGCCCCTTTGCTTCACTTTTGATCATCTTTAATTTTGTTTTCCACATAGGTAATGGAACAACGCAAAAATCTAGTGTGATTTGCCACCTCAAGCATGAAGATATGTAAATAATAACAGACTGTTGCGATTAATACAGTCTTTCTAGCATGCATTTGCTTATTTTCCAATAGCATTCAAAATTTAGAATATTTCAAAGATGTCAGAATATTTTCACAAAGAGTAACCTGCATGAGAGTTCATCTAAACTAAATATTTTCTCATCCATTTCTTGATCAATGTTTGGTATAGAAACTAAATAGACAATAACAATTTCACAGAAAATATCAAGTTATTAAATCTACCACATTATCAGTCATAAACATGTTTATTTGCAATGTTCTTTAAAGATTCAAGAATGATCTTTTTATCTACAGTATAAAACATATACTTCATAATGACCAGGTAAGTTTCCCAGTATTTCCTACCAACTCCCTTCATGGGTGATGAAAGACCACTTCTAAATAGCTCAGTTTACATGCCACTCAATCCCTATCCTTCAAAAAGCTATTCCCTTTCTCCCTCCCCCTCATCCCACCTTCTGTACTAAATATGATTTGTCCGTTTAATAATATGTTCACTTTTTTCATTTTATTCCTTTGGTATATATAGTCATGCCAATTCTCTTCCAGAGTATGATCTGAGGAAATGGGTCTGGCCCACGAAAGCTCATCACCTATTAAACCATCTTGTTAGTCTTTCAAGTGCTACATAATTTTTCTTTTTGTTTTATCCTTCTAAGGTTATTAACAAAGTTGTATATTGGTGCCGCTCATGGTAGGATTGGGGTTTTTTGAGATGCTGATCTGATATTTTTTTCATGTTTATTTCACATACTGATGCCCTAGTTCCTAGAAGGAACTGCTCTGCAACCCACTAAAAGCATGTACAATTCTTTTTGAAGGGAGGTTCTGAAGAGGATGGAGAAAGGCTGTAGTGACGGATGGCAAAATAAGGAGCAGTGGTCCAACGTCCACGATCTCCGCACTAGCCACAGGAGCGCAGCCATCTACAGCCGCATGGCTGACAGCCTGGCCACCAGAGGCCACATGTGGACCCGGGAGCAGGCCCGCTGCAAAATAAAGGACATGCGGCAGGCCTACTACAGGGCCTCGCAGCCAGGGGCCGACCTGGAGTCCTGCCCTCACTTTGAGGCCCTGGACCGCATTCTGGGGGCTCAGTCCATGTCCCCCGGGTGGTGATTGACCCCGGGGCAGAGGGACCCGTCCCTGACACAGAGGAAAAGGAGGAGGAAGCCAAGAGCCAGGAGCCTGCAGGGAGCCCGCCCAGGACCCAGGACCCCCAAGGCATCCCACAGAGCACATCGGCTGTGTCGTCTGAGGCCGGGGAGGGCTTCACATGTGAGTACCATCATGCTCCCCTTATGTGTATGGGGGGAGAGGGAGCCCAGGGACCATGCGCCTGGGCCTTGCCCACCATGGAGCAGCAGCTGGGTGTCATGCAGGAGCCCATGCCCATTCCCCACACGCCGACCTCGCCTTCAAGAGGGGGGCTGGGTTTCACCCACCTTGTCCTCAGGGAGAACTGACCACTGCTCTTGTTTCACCACAGCTGCAGCACCGGCGACTACAGGGCGCACCACCCCGCCTGCAACAGCCACCCACACCCGGGCCAGCAGGCGTGCCAGGAACCTGGAGGAGTACCAGCGGCGGCACCTGCGGCTACTGGAGCAACAGCTCTGCATCCAGAACCACTGGGGGAGGACCTGCGGCTGCGGTGGTGGAGCTTGGAGGTGCTGGAGGAGCAGAGCCGTGCGCTCAGAGGTCACCTCCAGATCTTGGTGGACAGGTTCCTGCCTCCTCCTGCTCCAGCGGCCGCCCCAGCTCTCACTCCTTCTCCCACCCCTTCTCCCCCTCCCACTTCCTCCGCACCCCCCATTCCTCCTGCCCCACCCTCCATACCCACTCCCCCCCAACGCCCCCGCACACACAGTCCTGTGAGACAGGAGAGCCAGCAGAACCCCCCAAACCTGAGCTTTCCCTTCCCTTCCTCCCCCTCCCAGCACCGTCCTCCCAGGTTTCCCCCTCCTCCCTCCCACCTTCACTCCTCCCTCCCCCACCCCAGTTATGTACAATAAAGAGAGATTTTTGTTGGCGAAACAGGTGTGTTTATTTTACATTAGGAAGGGGGATTAAGGAGGGGAAAGGGGAAGAAGGGGAGGGTGGAAGAAGGCCCCAGTGGGTCATACAGGGAGAGTTCAGTCCTCCTCCATCTGGAAGATCTCCCGCAGGGCTTCCAGGATCTGGATGGGCCCCCCGCTGGGCCTCCCGGATGGCAGCGGTGCGGGGCTGCATGTACTGGCCAGCCATGTGCTCAGCCTCAGCCATCCAGGCTGGCAGGAAAGCCTCCCCCTTCCACTCACATAAATTGTGCAGCACACAACATGCTGCCACCACGAGAGGGATATTGTGCTCCGCGAGGTCGAGGCGGGTGAGGAGGCATCTAAATTGGGCTCTCAGGCATCTGAAGGTACCCTCAACCACAATGCGGGCCCTGGTGAGCCTGGCATTGAAGGCCTGCCGGGAGGGATTGAGGTGCCCCATGTATGGCTTCATGAGCCAGGGCTGTAGCGGGTAGGCTGCATCCCCCACCAGGCACACAGGCATGTCCATGTCCCTGACCCTGATATGGTGGTCGGGGAAGAAGGTCCCGGCCTGCAGCCTCTGGCACATGGAAGAGTTCTGGAACACCCTAGCGTCGTGTGCCTTGTCGGACCAGCCCATATTAATGTCCGTGAACTGGCCCCGGTTGTCACATACGGCCTGCAGGAGGACGGAGAAGTATCCCTTGCGGTTGATGTACTGGGAGACCTGGTGTTCCGGGGCACGGATGCGGATGTGCGTCCCGTCGATGGCCCCCCCACAGTTGGGGAAGCTGAGGTCGCCGAACCCCCAGATGACTGCGTCCGGGTCAGCGATGCACACCACCCTGCGGAACAGCACTCGGTTGATGGCCTTGACCACCTGCAGAGAGACACAGCAAACTGCGAATCACTGAGGCACCCAGGTGGCTGGGAGTGTTCGTTCCCTGACACTGCCCCCCCCCCCCACTCCCAGAAGCAACCCCCAAGGGCGGCGTGTAGTACGGCTGGGACAGACTGAACCCTCCTGTGTGGGACACTTTCGCCTCCTCCCCCGCTCTGTTTCCCCTGTGGCGGCTCATCCCCTCCTTGCAGCCTTCCTTCCCCCGGCCCAGTGGCCGTTGGGTGCCATTCCTGCATGAGCACTGATCCGACGGTGGATTTCCCCACATCACACTGGTTCCCGATGGATCGGTAGCTGTCCAGCGTGGAGAGCTTCCACAGAGTGATGGCCACACGCTTCTGGAGTGGTATGGTGGGCTTCATGCGAGTGTCCCATTGCTGCAGAGTAGGGGCGAGCCATTCGCAGAGCTCCAGGAAGGTGTCCTTCTTCATCCTGAAGTTCTGGGTCCACTGTTGATCTCCCCAGCGCTCCAGGATGATGCGGTCCCACCAGTCGCTGCTGGTGTCCAGACGCCAGATGCGGCAGGGCACGCTGCCGTTTGGGTGCTGCTGCCGTTCCTCCACAATCCCCAGGGAGGCCAGGGGGAGAGGCACCAGATGGTGCTAGGAAGCCTCTAGCCATTCCTGGCAGGCTTGCAGCAGCAAGTCCAAAAACTGGAGCAGCTCTCCCAGGGCAAGCTCTGGCTCCATGGTGCCAACTGTGGCAGCATCCCCAATGGGAACCACCGACACAGGCAGGCGGAGAGGAAAATGCTTTGCTATCCCTCAGAGAGGTAGGCAAGTAAGTGGAAAAGCTGAGAACCAGCTGTCCAGAGGGGTCCCTTTAAGCACGAGCCTCAGCTAGCCTCAGACAGCAGCGACACAAAGCAACTACTGACCTGATGCCCTGCCGGAACCAGTTTCAGCCACCCTTAAATGCGACCCAGCCTCCAATCAGTGTGGACACGCTAGTTCGAATTAGCAAAATGCTAATTCCCATTAGTTTTTGGGTCTAGATGCACTAATTCGAATTAGCTTAGTTCGAATTAACTCACCAATACATTAAAATCGCGTTCCTTCATCAAGACCCCACCCCTTTGGGGCCCCATCCTCTCCTCACTTGCTATCCCCAGCTATTATACCCTCTCACTGGGTTGAGACAGGAGGTGCGGGCTCTGGGGTGGGAACGGGGGATTTGGGTGTGGGAAGGGGTGAGAAGTGCAAGCTCTGGGAGGAACTTTGGATGCAGGAGAAGGGGATGCTGGCTCAGAGATGGGGCTCCAGGCTGGGGATTGTTGGGCTCAGGTGGAAGGTTGGGGTGCTGAGAGCAAGCCACAGGCTTGTGGATGTGAGGGTGCAGGAGTTTGGGCTGGGGTATATGAGGTGCTCAGGGGCAGGGAGGCTGGGAGTATGATGGGCTCAGGACACACATTTGCCATGTGTGGATGGTGTAGAAATGTTATGGCAGAAGGCTGAGGATGTGGGGATGCAGGAGTTTGGGAATGTAAGAGGCTCAGAACAGGAGGTTCCAGTGTATGATAGGCTCAGATTTGGGGTCAGGTGGTGCAAGAGTGTTATGATGCTGCAGTGAGATGGGATTTGGCCCCAACTGGGGGTATATTGGCTAGGCTTCATTTTTAAATAAAATATTATGTCAAACTCAAAAGGTTTTAACATTGTTTTTATATATGAGAGGGGCAGGGAACCTGTTTTGAGTCAGGGGTCACTGACCCACAGAAAAGTCAGCTGGGGCCACACAAGTGAGATGTCAAAAAAATTACCAAAAAAACCCAAGCCTCACTAATGCGGTCCCAAGGATGCTAGCACAGCTGGCAGGGTGCTGGAGCCAGGGACAGGGTGGTGCTGGGTGCTATGGTGGGTGGCAGGGAACTAGGTCCGGGGACAGGGTGGTGCTGGGTTCTGGTGATAGTGTTGGTGGGGGGCAGGGTACTTGTGGGGGGTCTGGGCAGGGGACAGGGGCAGCTGGGACCAGTTCCTGGCAATCCTGCAGCACCTTTGGGAAGTGTGCAACTGCACTCCCCCTCCCCAGACAGCTGGTGTGCAAGCTGCCTGAGCAGCAGAGGCTGTTGCACCCCAGCAACTTACCTCTGCGATGCTGTCCTACGAGGTGGGGGGAGGGTACCGGTAGTCCAGGGAAAACAAAGCTCTGTCCACCTGGGAGGAGTCGTCAGCACAGCATTGTAACCCTTGTAAGCCCCGTAATCTCTTCCAACTCCCTCCTGAGTTCTGCACCCTTTACCTCCTGCCCTGACTCCTGCTCCCCCACCTCCCTACTCTGAGCCCCCCGGCATCAGACCCTGTGCCCTGAATTCACCCCTCCTGCCCTCATTCTATCACCCTCTGCCCTGAGCTGCCCCCACAAACCTTCCAGTCCCCTCCCCATGTTGTGCTTAAAAGAAGCACCTGGGATCTTTTTCAGAGGGATAAGGCAACACGCCACATTTATTGAACATACATAGATTAATCAATATTTATCATATGCATATGACACATCACACTCATGCACTTTCTCACACACACACACACAAGTACACTCCGTCTTGTTACCAAAAGTTGTTCCCCCTAGCTGCACTGGCCAGGTGAGTTAGATGTGGGAGGGGTGGAGCCAGGCTTCTGTGGACAAGAGGAAAACCCGGGATCCCTCTGCAAGACATCTCCTATTTATCCCCCTCATGCAGCCAATTAGTCATCACCTCACTTTTCTTAATGATGCTTCAGAGAGAGTTCTTCCAAGGGCAGGCACTTGCTGCTTCATTCCCAAGGCCTCTGTATGTCCAGTCCTCTTAATGAGCTCACTTTGCAGGTATTGTCTTGGGTCTGGCTCCCAGACCTGCTCCACCCTTGCAACTGCTGCTGGAGGGGCTCACCTTTCATTCTCCATTCACACCTCATTCATTTCAACAGGGCAATCAAGGAAAGGGGAGAGCTCAAAAGACATTTTTTTTAAAGGAAAGTTTCTCTTAATACAAAGTTATAGGAGAAATGTTACAGCGATTCTATAAGAACACTTAGAAATATATCTAAAAGGACAAGATCTTAATAAAAAGTTATATGAGAGTGATAATATTACAGGGCTTTATTTGCACCTACACATCTTAACCCCTACCTCTTACCAAGAGTCCCCCATATCTCTGCCCTGACTCCAGCCCTGTAACCTTATACTCCAACCCTAATGTCCAGCACCAAACTCTGTGCCCTCAGCCCCCTACCTCCTGCCATCACTATAGCACCCTTCCACTCCCTGCCCTGAGTTCCCCAACTCTCCCAGCTCCCTGACCTCGTTCCTGTACCCCCAACCCTTTTTTATTCTAGACAGAAAAATTGCAAATATTGTCCACTAAAAAACTATAGCTGATGTTGTGGTGGCACGTCAGGGTTCTCGCACCTCCCGCACATCTATAGTGGCACGTACAGACTCCACCAGCCAGTAGAATAGAGGGAGCTTATTGCTTTTCCAGGATACAGCACAGCATAGTTGTAATCCGGTTACAGGGCCAGGCCTAGGATGCCTCAGCCCCCCTTGAGATGGGGGAGACTGGGCCCTTAAATCCCAGCCCCCCCCTTTGCTTAGGCTGCCTCCTCCATGATTCCAAACAGAAACTCAAACTCTCTCCCAGCCCTGCTTCCTAGCCAGATGCTGATCTCCGCCTTCCTTCCTTTTTCTCCCTCCCTGGGAGGCTCTGGGTGTTCTGGGTTAATACACATTTGGGAGAGTCAGTGAGAATCTCCCATCACAGTGCAGGGGGAGCCCAGGTCACAGAGCAGACAGCCCCTCCCCTCCCCCCACTACGCCACATGTTATAATCACTTTCCTTCTGATATTAATACAAACTTCTTTTTAGGCTTTTCCCCTTCATTTTTGAAAAATTCTATCATATAAATAAAACATGTACATTTTTCTTGTATTTTATAACCTCTCCCCCTCTCCACTCTCCTCCCCCCACCCCCGAAATTACCACTTAAAGATCCAGATACGCTCATGGGGACATATATATGTAATCACAACCTGCACAATCATATCACCACCCAAAGAGAGGGAGGAGGAGGGAAAGCCTCCTCCTCGCTCGTGCATCGCTGGGCGTCTGAGCAGGACAGGCAGTGCCCCGGTATCTGCAAGTAACGGGGTCAGTCCCACTCCAGCCAGCCCCCCTGCACGCTGCCCCCCCTTCCACCTGGTCAGTCCCACGCTCCCCCCCCCCGCCCCCCCAGCTCTGCTTCCCGCCGACCCGTTCCTCTTTCTGATCTCCCCAGGCCAGCGCCGCCGCACCCTCCCCCTGTTTCCCATTCCCCGTCCATGAGGCCAGGCCAGCCCCGCAGCCCCCCGTTCTGCTTCCCATCACTCCATCAAGTGTGTCCGTTTTGGGGGGGGGAGGTGCTTTACCTGATAATCCTACTGGAGCAGCCTCCACGTGCGCAGCTCAGCTCCCGCCTGGCACACAGCCAGCTCGCCCCCCCCCCCTCCCCTCCAGCACCTCACCCAACCCAACCCAGCCCTGCTGGAGGGGATGGGGGAGTGAGGGGTGCTCCGCAGGGGAAGGGGCATGCTCCATGCGGGGAGGGGAGAAGTAAGGTAAGGATACTGCCACAGGCTTAAGCCAGCCTGCCTCACCTTAAGAGAGTGACACACAGGTGAGTTCTGTCCCTCACCCCTCCCCTTCCAACAGACCGCAGCAGCCAATCCCTTCCCTCAGACTGTGCTGCAGCCTGCAGGCAGCGCATTGGGCTCTCTCTAGGGCCCTGCTGTTGCCTGCTCACTGCTTCCCTGCCGGCCGGCAAAGCGGTGCCCCAGTAATTCTGGTGCCCTACACAGCTGCGTACTCCGCGTATGCCTAAGAACGGCCCTGCCTGTGTGTTGTGTTGTGGGTCCCTCTCTCATTACTCTTCTAGACAAGGGGAATATTTTTAAAAAGTTGAAGAGCATTTTTCTCACTTCAATTTTTTTATTTTTACATTTTTTTCAGTGTAGAAAGCTGGGGAAAGTTTAAAAAGTGAAAATAAGAGGAGATTGATAGAAGAGCGGAAGTCTCAACTTGCCACTTATCTGACCATTGGTAGTGATTTGGGAGCATCATGGCAGAGAGTTTTTAAAGAGAGGTTATAACTGTAAACCTGAAACATATATATATGAATATCCAAGTTATTTCTGGATCATAACTCTAGTTGAAATAACATGCCATAATCGTTATAAAGGAATCATTTTGGGCTACATTAATGATAGGTCTGTTATTCCTAATAACATACTGGCAAGAGACATATTATTCCCAGATGAAGATATTGCTGATTGACAGGTTTATGGGCAGGATCCACACTTCTAATGAGAGAATTATTGCCTACTTCTAAAATTAAAATTAGAAGAGTTTAAACTAGGGATGTGAAAATGTAACCATGTTGATCAATGAGCCTGGGCTGCCCAGCGTGTAACCATGTAACCACTGAAATTTTCAGCAGTTACATGGTTACTTATTTACACACATTTTAACATTCCTAGTTTAAACAGAAAGCATGTTAAAAGCACAAAAATATGTTAAATATGCACAGCCTGATTCTGATATCGCTTAGAGTTACATAAATCAAGATTAACTCTCTATCAGTAACAACATTGTAAAACTGATCTCAGTATAGAAATCAGGCCCTTATGGTCTGAATTAAATTTGTCTCCAATTATGTTTGTGTTTGAGGTTTCTATCTTGTCTTCAGCAGTCCTGTCTTTTCTTGTCTTGTCTTCAGCAGTCTTAGTCCTTTTATACTATTTTACATAACTCAGCAAAGCCATGTGGAGTAGCTCTGATGCACCCAATTGTACAGGCTTTGAAGGGAGTAGAAAATATAAAAAAAATATTAGCTTGTAACATTTAACTAAACTGTTTTATTGTACATAGGAATGTTTGGAGTTTAAAGTTCTGATATCTACAGATTATTAAACTAGTATAAATCTCTGTTTTCAAAGGAATAAATCTCTCATTTCTCATTATAATGTGCCAGCTCTAAGAGATTCTTTTTCTAGCTCTAATGGTTACATGACTGCAGATCTAACACTGGTCATGGACTTAATAATGCCAGTTCTGGGCTTCAAGTGAGCATAATTTTGAGAAGAAATTCCACATTTGACAGGAAATTCCACATGTGGAAGATTGTTGTTTTTTTAAATGGCACATGACTGAAACTGCTGAAGGGTTTGGAATGTTAGCAGTATTCCTGTGGGATCTGGGCTAAAGAGCAGAATTCAGGTGAAGTCATCAAAGCTGCAAGATAAATTGTATTTATCACATGGGTTGGCAATTTATCAAATGTCTCCTCAACTCCTCATGGAGTATATTACTACATATATTGTGATGAGTAGACAGACAGATGGCTTTAGACATGAATTTGACACAGCATCAGACTTAGTTGCATTAAAGGAGACTGTTCTCACAGGCATGGATGTAAGAGATCTCTCTACTGTTACTACAAGTTTGATCAGCAGCTTTAAAAGGAGAAGACCATGGAATTTAGGTGGTTCATCTAAGAAGGGTGGCAGGCATTGTTCTACCTGTGCTAAACTAGATCTTCTCGTTCCTTTCAAACAGATTCCAGACCATTGTAACAGTCAGTTTCTCCTTGTTCTTCAAAACTCTCATGTGTGGAGCCCAATAAGGGCCAGTCCTTTCCCCTTTCAGTATACCTAACTGAGCAGAGCTTCTGAACTCCCTTGTATCTGTAACTATCTATTACTCATTTAGCATTACATCAGTGAATTTAGTGGTTCTGTGGGATAATGTGGTTTTCTTTGTATAACAATGTTTTAGCAGTGCGGAATACCCGAGATATACTTTGCCAGACCTCTTTTTGTCAGGTACAGGGTGTACCTAACATACTACCGTAAATTGGTCTTTACAGAGCAGTTTTACCAATTCACTTCCAGATGTTACCACATTCCATTAGGATTTTTCTTTAAAGGAAATACTGTTTGCTTTATTTTTTCTATTTATGGATCAGAGAGAGGGATTGTGTGATCTTTATTTTTATTAGCACATGAGAGTTTATTAAAGCATTTTTCTAATACATTTTTAAGACATTTGATTTGATTTTATCTACTATGTGACGGATATTGGTGCACATAATTTACTCTACTTCATAAACTGAACTTTAAAGAAATGTGAGGTACACCTTTTCTGAAGTGGGCAAGTTCTGCAATGCTGGAGGAAGTGAAGCACTGAATGAACCTCTTTTGAAAGGAATCCTTCAAAAACAAGCTAATTCCTATATTGCTTTCCTGCTGTCTTCAACACAGAAAGAAGCCACTGTTTTTTAGACCACACCATTTTGTTTTTTGGAAGGGTGGAAAATATCCTTTTGAAGGGAAAGTGACATTCTCTTTGCAGCCTATTCCACTGGCTCCTACAGCTGAAAACTAAACAGAAAAAATGGGTAATGCAAATTTGTGGTGAGGACTGAAAATCAGTAGGCTATATTGGCTTGACATGTTTGAAATTATACTGTGCATTCTTTCACTCATTTTGATTGTCTGCTCTTTTTAAGTGCTTTCATTTTTATGAGTATCTGATGTGACAGCATACCATTGTGCTCTCAACCACCGTTATTAAAATGTCCTTTATTGTTTAATGTTTCCTCTTTCTCAATGTAATATTTGATTAAGTTTCACAATGAGATTAACATTATCTGTGCTGCTAACATAAAATAATTAATAACATCATTTTGAAGGGCAGCTTTTATGGATTTTTTTTCTTTTTCACTAAAGAAAAAAAAGTTTTCCAAATGAGTTCTGCACTAGAATATGAAAGAATGCATACCACAATAGTTCATGTCCCCAACAAACAAAGGTATGGGCAGAAGCCATCATCTCCACCCACTAGTTTTTATAATAAAAATTCAGCTTCAGAATCTCCTAAGGGATTTCAGTTAGAACATACATACTCAGAAGAGGAGGAGGGTCAGAGGGGTATGTGAATTCCTCACAGGCTAAGGTAAGCCATAGGGGAAATGGTGCCTGGGAGATAAAATAGTTCAAAAAAATCAATTCCAATAGAGACAAACAGAATGACAGACCCAGAGGCAATTCCAAAGTCAGAAACTCTCCTGCTTGTGAAGTCTGCCATGAAGCATAACATGCCTTGGTATTTCCATCTGCCTGTCAGACATATCATTATTTTTATTCCTGTCAAAATGCATCTATCCTGTAACTCTCATGTTACATCCAGTTTAGGTTGCAAAAGCAATAGGCCAAATTCAGAATGCTACTGAAATCAATAGAGCTGTTCAATTACATCTACACATGAATTTGACCCAATATACAGGCCATCCTCGCTATAAGTCCAAGATACGTTCCAAAAAATTTGGACTTACAGCGAAACAACTTAAAGTGGAAAATTTAAGCAAATTGGGGGGAATGTTTAGCACATGGGTTCCCAAAATGGGGGGCGTGCCCCTCTGGGGGGGGGGAATAAATTCCAAAATTCTCAAAAATCAAAAAGGGGGCATGATGCCGAAAAGTTTGAGAACCACTGGCTCAGCACAACTTATAGCAGGGAATGGGAGGACTTATAACACATCAGTTCCTACTAATGTCAATGACTTTAGTGTGGAACAGATGTATACCAGGGTGACTTATAGTGGGGGCACCCTGTATATGAAGTACTGGCTAAATTCTGATCCTACTGAAGTCAGTGAAAAATTCCAGTGAGTTCAATGTGTCAAGAAATGGCCCTCTATAGATGTGATGGTTTCACACAAGTAAATAAGGCAAAGCTGCATGTTTATCTCACCCACAGATGTGAGTTGCAAAGCTCTCCACTAAGAAGTTGTAGCTCTCTTGTGTTTTCTGACATTGATATCCCATTCTGCATACTAAACACAGCCTTGTATTTTTAATCAACATGGGCTTGGGTCATTCTTTCAAGCTGGAATGGTTCTGTGAAAGGCTGAAATATATTTTCTAGGGAAGATCTACAGGGCCCAAGAAGGGATATTTGTGCCCCAAGGCACCCCAGGTTGTGGTTCTTCCATCTGTGTAGACACAACAGTAGTTAATCACTTTCTTCTGGGTGCTGCAAAAGCTGTTGGCTCTCTTCACATGGCAAGGGAAGATATCTGTGAAGTACCTTCCATGAACAGCTCGGGGGGGGGGGGGGGAGGGGGGGAAGACCATTGTTTACTGAAACAATGTCCATTTAATCAAAATACACTATTGAATGTAATTCTTTGATTGCTTTAAAATAACCTTTTAAGTCTGTAATTGATATTTTCCCATGGAACACAGAACTGTGTGTCTGTGTGTCTGTCTGCGAGTCCATTTGTTCAAGAACTCCTTCTAACTGGTAGGAGCTAGGGCCACCAATTTGGTTTGCAGCTGCCTCTTTTCCTAACTTTAAGAAAGGTCAGGGTTTGATTGCACCAGGACAACCAGACGCCCCAGGAAAGGAACAGTTTTCCATAATATGCAAAGGGAGGGGGCTGTTTTGAGGGACGTGGCATGTGAGTGGCCATTGGAGGCAGCAAGTCTGCAGGGGAAACCTGTCATGCAGAATGTCCACTGGGGCCAGCTGTATCACCAAGGGAGTGGCCTGCAGGTCTGGGTGCTCTGCCATCTTGTCTGTGATCATACCAAATAACTACCCTTCCTGCCCCAAACTCTTCACCCCTCCAGCCCTTGGCCAAAGCACTGGAGGGGGAGAGTGTAAAGGGCGCCTGGTGACTGCGGGGAGGCCTGGGGGAGAGAGAGAATAGTCCCCTGGAAGGCATAGGAGGTCCTGCGGGGGAAGGAATGCCTGCAGGCCAGTGAGTTTCAGAGACGTCCCCATCGACTGAACAGGATGTCATTGCCCCTATTCTAAGGGTCCTGGGCTGAGACCTGGAGAGGGGGAGGGCCCAGGTCTCCCTACCCTCCCTGTGCGGGGGTAGGCCATGAACTACTAAAGACAAGTATGCCAACGACAATAGGCAGACACTTAGGGTACGTCTAGACTACAGGCTTTTGTTGATGGAAGTTTTGTCGACAGATACTGACGACAAAGCTTCTGTTGACAAAGAGCGTCTAGACTACATTCAGTTCTGTTGACAAAGCAAGCTGCTTTGTCGACATAACAGTGTGGATGCAAAGGACAGTTTAGATGCAATAATGCCTTCTGTCGACAGAACTCTGTCAACAAAAGGCGTTATTCCTCGTAAAATGAGGTTTACCAGCGTCGACAAAACTGCTGAGTTCTGTCGACATTATGTCGACAGAACTCAGCGGTAGTGTAGACGCAGGTTTAGTTTTGTCGACAAAAGTCCACTTTTGTTGACAAAACTATACCTGCGTCCACACTGCCTTTGAGTTATGTCGACATAACGTCGACAAAACTCAGCAGTTTTGTCGACGTATGTAAACCTCATTCTAAAAGGAATAACACCTTTTGTTGACAGAGTTCTGTCGATAGAAGGCGTTATTGCATCTGCACTGTCCTTTGTGTCCACACTGTTATGTCGACAAAGCGGCTTGCTTTGTCGACAGAACTGGATGTAGTCTAGATGCTCTTTGTCGACCGAAGCTTTGTCGACATATCTGTCGACAAAACTTCTATTGACAAAACCCTGTAGTCTAGACGTACCCTTAGGATATACAACTAATTTGCGGGTGAGAGACACTGGGTGAGGCCCCCTCACAGGGGAGGGGGACTGTAACACCCCCAAAAAGCGTACATGATTAAAAGAAGCAAAATGGGGGCTATTTATGGTAATTACATAGGGACCTGATCCTGTAAATACATAGATTTCAACTGTACTGCATGTGTACCTAAAATTAAGCCTCTGACTCTGTGTTTGAAGGATCAAGGTCATAGCTGGTCTACAGATACAGAAAGGAATAAAGTACAGTTAAGGAACAGTGGCAGCAATATATGGAAGAGAAGAAATGGTGAGTTTTAAATACTCAGGGAATTGTAAGAGACAAAATCAGTATAATCTGAAAGGATTTTTTGAAAAGACAGCTCAAGACTATTTTACATACTACCAACTAAAAGCAGATGCTACATACCTATTGCCACAACACATACCAATTCTGAAAAACCAGTTGCTCACAACATGGTAGAGACGGTCCTTAAAAATTCACCGCAACTGGGACTTGTAGATTTTGTGAGCAGTCTAGTGCTGATGTCAATAGTGGTAAATAATCAATATTGTTTGGAACCCAACTGTTAGTAACAGAATATTATTTTGTAAGACAGAATCTTCTTAGTACATGACTGTAATTTAGTGCAGTTTTACTTGATCAAGTCACAGAAGCAATTGTTGATGCATTGTCTTTGTTCAAATGTCACTGGTACCCAGAAGTTTTGCCTTTAATATGTTATAACAATGGTCATTATCATAGCAGCCTTCAGATCACTAATGGCACATTAAGGCTGACTTCTCCAGGAGAAAATGGAATCTGAGTTTGTACTGAACCTACCACAATGGCTCTGATCCATATACAAATAAAGAAATATACCACCAAATAAATAATTTTATAAAAATATTTTGATCAAATGTAATAATATGTTGTAAAGCATGTTCCATCATTAATCAGGCAATACCTCCACTGAAGTCAGCATCACATTCCAAAAGACTTGATTTTTTTGCTTATGTCCATGGCAAGAAATAGATACAGTGTACTACATGATGAACGATTTTGACTTTCTTCTTGTTCTGACATTTTAATTTGCATTGATAGATTTCACACAGCTTGTAAAATACTGTAAGCATGCATTTAAATGAAAAAAGTAAAATATTTAGAAGAAAATGTGGGTTGAAACTCAGTTATACCTAAAAAGGAAATGCCACAGAATTAGAATATTTTACCATTTGCTTTTAAGGGCTGGATTTTCCCACCCATGAGCTTATGTCTGGTGATACTCATGGAGAAAGGTAGCATAGCATAAGGTAGCATATGAGTAAGAGTGCCACAAAATTACACAAAGCCTTAGCTATGACTGTCCTCAAAGTAGAACTACAGTAGAACAAGTAGATAATTTTTCTTTAGAATCCTATGATAAATGTATTATATCTCTCAAATCAAAGGAAAAAAGATCAAACAATTTGAACATACCCTTGGAACTCTTAATTTCTGAGGGTATGTCTACACTAGCTCCCTAGATAGATCTAGGGAGACTAATGAAGGCAACCAGAATTGCAAATCAAGCCCGGGATTTAAATATCCCGCTCTTGATTTGCATGTTCCCGGCCAGTCGCCATTTTAGAAATTGACTAGCCCGAAGTAACTGCCCGCGTCTACATGTGGCAGTGAAACAGAATTCCTGTTTAAAGCCCCTAATTTGAATTAGCTGGTAAACCTCATTGCAGGAGGAATACCAGCTAATTTGAGTTAGGGCTTTAAATCGGAATCCCGTTTCACTGCTGGGTGTAGATGTGGGCAGTTACTTCGGGCTAGTCAATTTCTAAAATGGCGACTGGCTGGGAACATGCAGATCAAGCATGGAATATTTAAATCCCGGGCTTGATTTGCAATTGCGGTTGCCCTCATTAGCCTCCCTAGATCGATCTAGGAGGCTAGTGTAGACGTACCCTTACTCATTCTTGCCTCCTAAAGGCAGATTCTTATATAGTGAAATACTCATAGGCCAATGCTATGATAATTTATACTAGGTGAGAATCTATCCCATAGTACTTTAATTCTGAGTGTTAAGAGCTTATAAATCTAACTTTCCATATGCCTCATAAAAGGATGAAGTATTTGAAAAACTATGATAGGATTTAAATTTCCTTAAGTCAAGACTCCAAATGTAAAGGCATTTTCCATTTTTACTATTTCAGTGGGACTGATCATGTGAGTAGGTTAAGCTGGATCTGGTCCGATATTTTATAAATTTTATTTAAGTCTTTTATTTATTTTAATTCAGTTTAAAGTTTTCATTCCTCCAGTATTGTTGTCACACAAGTAGACCTTGTGTCTCTTTGGTTCAGTATAACCTGCTACAAATGAAACTAATTATTTTATTATTTGGGCAGTCTGCCTAGCAGGCAGCAGGACTTGGATACCTGCCCTTGCCTTGTGTTAGCTTCACATTTTTTCAACAAAGATGATAGCTTTCATGGTATTGACTGAATCTGAAAAAAATCCTACAAGAAAATAAAAAATGCTGAGTAATTGTGTTCTATGATCATCTGAACATTGCTTTAAAGTGTTTACAATGCTAACTTGTGATAAATCACAAGAAATGAATCAAGTAGAAATCTAGATACTATTTCATACAATATAGCTAAATCATGGCCATAAATCTAGACATATTTCCAAGGAGCAGCTGAATAGGACCAAAGTTCTTTCTGCTGCTCTTACTCATTTTTCTGTCATTCTCATTATGTTTTTGATGTTATGTATTATGGGAAGCTAAACTCTCCTCTTCTGCTTATACCAGCTTCAGTATTCAATAGACACAGAACCTGTGTTCAGTTCATTGTATAGACAGCTATAAAGTTTGGCTTTGGATTTAGGTTTTTTTTTTCTAAATTCAAAGTTGTTAGAATCCATGATTTTCCTTTGGATTCGTCTCTAGTTTTATTTCAGAACTTTATGGCAAATATCAAGCAAATACGGCTGTTATTGTAATGAATTAAATAAGAGGGTTAAAGAACGTGTAAGGAAGGGAAGCCTCTTAATTAGTACCTATTGCACATGGGCTTCAGGGTCACTATCCTGTGCTTGGCTCTTCCCCAGGTTCCAGGGCCACCCGAGGCTGAAATAGAAAATGTCATGGAAGCCTCTGAAAGTCATGGAATCAGTGACTTCTGTGACCTCCATGATATAATTGTATCCATAGGCATAAGCTATCATGCCTTTGGATAGTCACATTTTTCATCCTATCCCTGTCATCTTTACTCAAAATTCCATGAGATTGGGATGTGTGGGTGACATGGAAATAGTGAGCGTGCCATGCAGATGCCACAAATGCAAACTCATTAATCTATGCCTGCAGTACTTGTGTGTTAATTACCCGGGCCACCCATAACCTCTCTGCATGCCATATAGTAATTAACCATCTTGTTAGTCTTTAAAGTGCTACATAGTTCTGTCTTTTGTTCCAAGCTTAATGTCATCCTGGTTACTGTTGTTGTTATTACATTTGTTATCTCTTAGAGCATGTGATCATTTAAAGTTGTGCAATGGTCCCTTTTAATGGCCTTCTGCTTTGTCCTCAAAGCAGGATTTTCTGGAAAAGCAGCCTGTCCTTATGGGGGTTTAGAACCCTCTCCCCAGCTCCTCTAAATTTCCTAAGCTATGCAGCTGGGCAGCTGCAGTTCAAGTTCACCTCCTGACACTATGGTGCCCCTCTGCCTTTGCTTTGCACCTAAGTGGTACATTGGGCTTTTCACTCTGCACACCTGAGTTTATATCCTGACAGAGAACATGGACAAAATTGAGTTTTGGTGTTTAGCTTCTGGTCAACAGTTTAAGGATCTGGATAATAAGGTCAGAAATTATTCGTGAAATCTTAGTTTTGATAACAAGATAATCTTTCAGTTACAACTGAGAGTCCTGATGTCATCTAAAGAATTCCACAGCATAGGGAAGTTTGAGAATGGAAAATATCGAGTGCAAACAAATGAAGGCAGCAAGAACAAAAGCAATTAACTTTAACTTTGAATCTAAAAACAATGTGCTTGTCATGTCTAAAGCACAGTATCGTCATCTAGTTAAAGGAGAGTTTTATGCCACTTTTTGGATAGTTCTAAAACTGGCAGCCAAAAACACGGATCCTTGACATTGCTGGCACATGATGGTAGCACTTAAAAAAACTAGAAAGAAATAATTGCTGCTTCAAATCTGAGTCTCTCACTTAGCTGAAGTATTAAATTGGGCAAGATCTATCATCTCTAATATGTCATGTTTTAGGAGACATGTTACAGTAATGGACTATATAATGTTTGTTTTTGAATTAGGTATAATTATGATGGCAAAAAGCTTTGTCTGAGTTCTGCAAACACAAGACAAAAATCCTGGGCATGATTTTATCCCTGCAGAGGTATATGTAAAGTGAAAAAGTGGTAAACTAAGGTATCAATAATACTCTTATTATAAATAGCCATGGACGAACCTCAAATGATTAGGAAGTTTGGCCACGATAACCACACAAAAGTTTATTCACATTTCAAGAGTCGGTGAAATTGGACTGGAAATCTTATCTGCATGATACACACTACTGCTAATCAGGATGGAAATACAATGAGAATAGATATTTGGTATTATTTGGACAACTCCTCTGACAGTGCTAATGCTGGCTGGGTTCTAGTGAACTGGTGGCCCTGACAACATAGCAGGTTAACAGCTGCTTGGTGCAAACTGCAGGAGATGACCTATTCTTTGTTACAAAAATGTCAGTAAAATTAAGGGGTAGGGTGTGTTAAACTGTAACCCATCCTAATGTATGCAACAGAGACTCAGTCAGCTATTAGAAAATAAAACAATATGCTTTCTAACACAGAAATGAAGATGTTGAGATGTTCAAATAGTTGGACACGCCATGGTTGGTAACAACATGAGAATTGGAGGAGGCGTGGCTACATTGTTATGGACATATTCTGTGGAGACTTGAAAGTTATATCAGTAGGATGGCTCTTGCAATGATCATAGATGGAAGATAACCAAAGGGTAGACCCAAGACTTGGTATGTGGACCACATATCACTGGACATCAGAGAGACCAACTTTTATGACAGACTAGCAGGCAACCTGTTTTAAAGGAAGGCTATTAGGTCATTGACTCCAAATAAGAGAAGAGGAAAGCAAGAAAAATAAGTCTAGCTGTGTCCGTATTTCCTATACTTCACACATTTAGGGTACATTTACACAACAACATTATTTATATAACTAGCGTTATTTCAAAATAACTTAGTCCGCATCTACACAGCAGGCAGTTATTTCAAAATAAAGTTGAAATACTGTCAAGCTGGAGGACTTCTTACTGTGACGCCTGTAACTTTCATTGTACGAGGAATAAGGGAAGTTGGAGGAAGAGTGCTCTATTTTGAAATAAGTGCTGTGTAGACGGACCTAATTTCGAAATAAGCAATTGACGTAGCTCAATTTGCACAGCTTATTTCGAGTTAAGTTCTGCTGTGTAGACACATCCTTAGATTGTAAACGCTCCATGGCAAAGGTTGTTTCTTTTCTATGTTTTTATAACACCCAGCACATTGGGATCCTTGGCCTTTGGGTATGCTTGTATATAAATATTAATATTTACTATTACTACTAAGTGACTTAGGAGTACAAGCCCTATTGAAAATTCTCCAGTCACTTTTGAAAATTCTACCCTTTTATCATTTATTGTTCTTTAGCTGGATTTTTTTTTGTTTGGGTCTTTCCCTTTTCTGCTTCTTTTTACACAGCCTTTTCTGTGTGGAAGGTGACTATGGTGGGGTGACTGCCCCACACTGCCCAGAAGGGGTTAAAGCAGACAGGAGGGAGCCTGTGCAGAAGTCCTGGCCAATGAGGGAGAGCCTTTTTAGTAGCCAATTAGGGTGTGGCTTGCTGAAGCAGCCCTGCATATAAGGAGCTGCCACGTGGAAAAGTGAGGTAGTCCCTGAGAGAAAGTGCAGGACCTGGTTCCCAGAGAAGCACCTTTGGGAGAGCAGTGGCAGTAGAGACTAAGAACTGCCAGTATCATCTCCCCCCAGAATGGGGACAAAAAGCCACTTTAATGGGCACTGCCAGAGGGCAGTGTCCCATGATGGCGCCGTGGTCCGGGAGTGACATGGGTCCAGAATCTGAATGCAGACAGAACGGAGTGATGGGTGAGACGACAGCCAGAGGCAGGTGCCCGGTGGGCAACAGAGCTAATTCCCATGACAGTGAGTTGAGCCTGTGACACCAACACATGTAAAATACAAGCAAGAATCCAGCATTTAAGTCTGTGACAGTCCAGTGGGTTTTAAATTAGGTTATATGAATTTTCTCATCACAAATAGTAACAATTCAACTGTAGTGGTTTGAATAGAAAAAGTTGCTTTAGTGGCTGATGCTGTTTGTGATGTATTGCAAGCTTCAACCCCTCATGACTGCAATAGACAAGACATGGGGTCAGATCCCGACTTCTAGGCTGTGTCCAGACTCCATGCCTCCGTCGACGGAGGCATGTAGATTAGCCAGATCGGAAGAGGGAAATGAAGCCGCGATTAAAATAATCGCGGCTTCATTTAAATTTAAATGGCTGCCCCGATCTGCCGATCAGCTGTTTGTCGGCAGATCGGGAGAGTCTGGACGCGATGCCCCGACAAAGAAGCCTTTCTTCATCGACACAGGTAAACCTGGTTTCACGAGGCTTACCTGTGTCGATGAAGAAAGGCTTCTTTGTCGGGGCATCGCGTCCAGACTCTCCCGATCTGCCGACAAACAGCTGATCGGCAGATCGGGGCAGCCATTTAAATTTAAATGAAGCCGCGATTATTTTAATCGCGGCTTCATTTCCCTCTTCCGATCTGGCTAATCTACATGCCTCCGTCGACGGAGGCATGGAGTCTGGACACAGCCCTAGTGTGGGAGTGTGTAAGATGTGAAGAAAGCAGAGGGAACAGCAGCAGGGAAAGAGTTCATAGCAGCGCATAAGGAAGTGTTAGGAAGGCTGACCTACATCCATGCTGGCTAATGTAAGCCAGCCATGAGCTGGTCTGAGAGTTAGAGGTTTCAAAGACAACGAGCAGAGAGGGTACTGTCCATAGCATCCACTAGCACTAGAATCACATCCTGTTCCTTGCAAAAAAGAGGTATGTACTCCCCCCAAGAGCAGCTCGAGGCAGGCTGCAGCAGCTGGTGCCCCAGGCGGAACGCGTGAATGGCGCCCCCGCCTGCACGGCCGTCAATGGAGTGACATAATCATCGGGCACCCCAGGCGCTCCGTGACGTCATCATCAGGCATCACTGAAGGCGGCATTCTTGGCAATGGCCAAGTCGGCCTATAGTCACGGGCCGCCTCGACTCCCCCTTAGTTATGTGGATGCCAAACCCTGTGCCATCCTGCCCTATGACAGCAGGATAGCTCTTTTAACCAATATACAAATTCCAGAGATAATCAGCAAAGGTAGATCAATCAGGAAGGGAGGATCTTGTTCTACTGAACTTTCCAGGGAGTAGATTCAGGCTCCTGAATTAACAATGACACAGGGCCTAAATCTGTGTCTTGAAACCGAAGGATAGAGTGTAGAAAAAATATGCTTTCTTTCCCACTGGCAAATTTTTATGTTAATATCACTATTTTCATTACTTCTTTTGGCAAACCATCAGGAAGTTTGTTGCTAGATCTTTTTTTTTTTAAGGGCTGCCTTCCACACTCTTCAACACACCCTTTCTTTCTAATGACTCTACTGCATGAGCGCAAAGTCTGTGGGATAACAATCACAGTTGTGCAGTGTTAGAAAGAAAAAAATGTTCAGTGTAGCATTTCCTCAGATAAGCTGAACGTGGGCAAAGAACATTCTTTGAACGTTCTTTTTATTTTAGGTTTGTAGTGAAACTTAATGCACTTTTCTGATACCATCACCCAGACTTAAATAAGCCATGGAATAACCATCAGACTTTGGTCCAGATCATGATCTTCCCTGTGCAGGGACATGACATGGAGTAAGACTCCTTATGCCCCTTTACGAGGTCATTGCCCCCCCGGACAATAGCATAAGAGCTCCATACCTGCATGAGCACGGCCTTGACAGTTGATCTCCCCATGCCGAACTGGTTCCCCACAGAGCCGTAACTGTCTGGCATGTTGAGCTTCCAGATAGCAATGGTGACCCACTTCTGGAGGGGGACGGCGAGTTGCATGTGGGTGTCACGCAGCTCCTGAAAGGTGTCCCTCCATATGCGGAAATTCTGGAGCTACTGAGGTCGTCCCACCTCTCCATAATGATTCAGTCCCACCAAATGGAATTGGTGTCCAGTCATTAGAAGCTGTGGTACACAGTGTGCAGGGAGAGCAGGTGGTGTTGTGCTACATGAGTAGTGCCTGGAGAGAGAAGAAGAGGTGCCCTGCAATGAGCTAGGGTCCTCCTCCTGCAGAGCCATGAAGGCAACTTGCAGTTACTGCACCAGGAGGTGTAGAATGAGATATAAGAACCACCAACTGCTCGGAGGCAGGTCCAGCTCCATGGCAGGAGTGCTGTGGTGTCCGCAAGGCCAACTTGAGCACACAGAGAAAAAGCTTTGCTGTCCCTCAAGAAAGAGGCTAGGGAAAATATGTCCTGGAGGCCGGATCCAACCCATGAAGCCACTGGATCCAGTCCGTGGACCAGCCTGCCAGGATCCTCAGGCACACAGCTGCTGCAGGTTTAAAGTGCAGTCCAGCGGCTCTCAGCTCTGGCGGGTGAGGGAGGCTTTGTGGATGGAGGGATTTCACCACCGCCAGCCCAATCCTCAGCTCCTATTGTCCAGAAACAACCAGACAATACGAAATGACCCCAGCCAATCTCTCACCTCCTAATGGCTGTAAACATCCAGCCAATAGGATCTGAGAGATTGGCCTGAGGGATGGGGCAGCACATGCCTTTTCTCCCTCCTGGAGCTGAGAGCCATGTGCAGGAAATAGCCTGAAGGTTTAATTGATCTGGGGCTGCAGCAGGTAGCCCAGCCTGCCTTAGGGGTGTTGGCCAGAGATGCTTAGGTAAGTGCCTCCCAGCCAGAGCCTGCCTCTGGCACCCCTGCCCCTCCCGCATCCATAATTCTCCCCCAAGTCACCATGCAAATCCCCTACACTCTCCTGCCCCCGGTCACAACTCTCTCTCAGGCTCTGTACCTCCTCCTAATCCCTCCCCCCAGGCCAGAATCCTTTCCTGCACCCAAACACTCTCCCAGACTCTGCACCTCAGTCATTCCCTGACCCAGGTCACAACCCCCCCCTTCACCCTAACTCCTTCTCAGACCTCACCATCTCCTGCACCCCAGTTCATTACCCCATGCACCTTTCTGTATCCAGCCTCCATCCTAGACCCCACAGCTCCTCCACAGAAAAGTGAAGCCCTTGAGGAGTTTCCAAAATCTTGGAGTGGCCCTCCACCAGAAATTGCCCACCCGTGGGTTAGATGACTATATTTTTTCCTATCCACTCCCAAGAACCTAGTAAGTTTGCAGTACTTTAATCTCATAGCAGTATAGATCCTTCCTGAAACCTGAGCCTCTTTTTCTAGTTCTACTCATCATACTACAAAAGTGAGTATTGCAACAGATATGTGTACAGCTCAAAAGCCAGCACCCTCCATCTCTGTCTTCTCTATACATTTAATTCTGGTATTTTTATTCCAGTTGAAGATAGATGGATATTTCAGGTATTTCATTCCTGCCTAAACTCTTTTGCAGATCAGCGTTTTATTTAAGTTTTCACTTGTGTCTCAAAAGCACTGCTGAACTATGACACCTTTGAAAAAGAAAATATCTGTAAACTACTGTAGGAATCTAGAGGCAGAAAAATGTGAAACAGCCACTGTGGGTTTCTTGTGAGTGAATTAGGTTAGGCTAAGGAAACACATTCTATTCTCAGTACTTCTACCCCCTCCCCCCACTGTCCAAAACTACAACAATGACCCATCTGTGCACATAAAAGAGAGCAAGTCATAACATTTAAACATCGACTAATCTGCCACTGCTGATGTATCAGAGACAGCAGAATGAATGTCCGAATACTAGTCATTCTTTTCTGCATAATACTAACCTGATGTGTGAAGAGGCATAAAAAGCAGAAAGGACTAATACACAGAATAACCTATGGATCACACTTCACTTTAAATTTTTTTAAGCATACTAAGCTTCTTTCACTGGGTTATTTTCTCAAAAGTTCTCATGTTTTAACTCATTTTTTCACATCGTAATATTCTGAGAGGAACAGCTGATAGTGGGATTTGCTATCTAAACATTTTAAATAATTATTTTTATGGCTCAGCTAGTCTAGCTATTATTTAAAATACGTTTATTCATCAATCTAAAAAAAAATCAAATATTTTAAAGTAATTTTCTTTTCCAGTGTCAAAATGGTAATTAAAATGTAAACTACATGTACCTAAAACTATAGGGCTGTGTCTACACTGCACCCCTTTTCCGGAAAAGGGATGCAGATTAGACACTTCGGAATAGTAAAATCCGCGGGGGATTTAAATATCCCCCGCGGTATTTGCATTAACATGGCTGCCGCTTTTTTCCGGCTTGGGGATAAGCCGGAGAAAAGCGCCAGTCTAGACGTGATTCTTCGGAAAATAAGCCCTTTTCTGGAGGATCTTTTATTCCTACTTTCAAGCCGGAAAAAAGCGGCAGCCACGTTAATGCAAATACCGCGGGGGATATTTAAATCCACCGCGGATTTTGCTATTCTGAAATGTTGAATCTGCATCCCTTTTCTGGAAAGGGGGTGCAGTGTAGACAGAGCCTAGGATCCGAACAAAACAACAATCTTCCCTCCAGCAAATTCTAATCAGACATTTAATGAAGTTGTTAATGGAAACATTGTTTGCTTCAAGAAGAGAGTCATAGTTTTAAGAATCTAAATTGTGAAAAACTTTACAGAACATTCTTGAGTTTAAGTATGACTTAACTGGGCAACAGCTGGTAATTTTGTGTCTGGGAAGCCAGACACTCATCATTTTATCTGGTAAACTACCCACCCGGTAAAGATCTTATTGATAGGAGAAAAAAAGCAGGAAAGGATAATTCTGCTAGGGCCAGACCCAGAGGCCACTGAAGTCAATGGGTCTTTCAGTTGATTTTACTGGGTTATATAGCTATATTAAGGGAATGGAAAATGTATTATCCTTTAAGCCTATGCACAGCTGATACAGGCTGTTTCACTGAGCACTGCAAAAATTGGCTAGAATAACCAAGGTGTTTAACAAAGTTTCCTTGCTGGGTTTTGTAGCTATCATTAGTTACCTATAATTTTTTGTTTTCCTATAAAGAATGCTTCATTCGCCATCCTAGTGCAGGACAAGCAAATTCTAAAGGACAAGGACAATCATGTTGGACATTGTGTCTCATCTTTCTTGGAAAAGGTATGTCATTTTAGATGAAAAGAAGATAAACATACAGGAATGACTCTTCCCACCTCTGCTCTGGTATTGTCCAGCACAGAAAAATTTGATAGGTGCTACTCACTGACAGGGAACCACAAATCCTTCTGAAGTAAAATAATTTTTTGAAAGTTTTACTTAATTTAAATACAGTATTTTATTTGCTTTAAAAACCAAGAGGAACACACATTGATTATTGCTTCAGAATCAGTTTCTATTTTATATATAGAATAGAATCAGTTTCTATTTTTATATTTATAGTTTCTATTTTATATATATGGATCTCTGGTCCAAGAATCAGTTTCTATTTTATATATGTATGAAAGCTCTTAAATAAAATAAAATCAAGAGAGATAAAATTATTGGAGCCAGGCCTGGCAAACTGGAGAGGAAGCCTGAGCCCTTAAAATTGCCTGTGGAGCCAGTGAAGCATCACACCATGTATGGCTCTGATGGCTGGCTGGCACTGCCATACACCTTCCAAGAATGTGGAGCTCCTCCCCCCCACACACACTTTGTGGGCCCACAAAGTCTGTCAGCCCCCTTGATTAGAGCTCTAATTAAACTAAAGCAAGAATGAAATACACTAGCTATCAAAATCCGAGGTCAACAAATCAAGTTATTTAATAGGATTGATATTAAGTCATCAAATTAGCACCAAATTATAATTAATCCTTATCTAAATTCTAAGCAGGAGTTAAAGAAGTTGGCTCTTCATTTGGTTATAAATCCCAGCACCTAGACATTTTTACAAAAGTCTATCAGATTTATAATTTAAATCCGGTTAATTATCAAAAAGCTGAAACCAAATTACAGGTTGGATCTCCCTGGTGCAGCATCTTTGGGATCTTACCAGTCCTGAATGAGGGAATTTGCCAGACCAGGGGAGGTCCTCTCCCACCAGCCTTCCATCCTGATGCCACTCCCTGCTATCGGCTCCATCAAGCTTGGGCTCTGGCCCCATTACCACTGGGCTCAGGATTGGGCTCCGGCCCTGGCTGCCCTAGCACTGGCCTAGCTGGGGCTCCTTGTTGCTGCCAGTCCTGTAGATTTCCCGTGGGTTTCCCAGCTGCACTGTGGGGCCCCCAGACTCACTGCTGCCCCCTCCCACCATGGAGCTCCCAGCCATGCCAACAGACTTCCTTGCCCCTTGGATCTCTGGTCCAGGAACATCTGTGATTCTGCTGGATCACGATGTTGCAGGACCAGAGAGTCCTAGCTTAGGGAGGTACAATCTGTATCATATAATGTCTGAACCACAACTTTGGAGCCTATACAAGCCTTGTTCGATTTAAATGTTTTATGTCACTTCTCAACAGAGATACTGTAATACAAACATGAACAGAACACTCTTGATAAGCAGAAGTTTAACAACTCTTATTTATCAGAAAGTATAGAAGGCACTCTGAAAGACTGACTTTTAAACAGAACACATTTTAATGGGTGTCTATCAGACAAAAGGTAGCGCAGTTCAAACCTTTTCTTTCTGGAACCTTTTATGTTATGTGGGCTTTATGGGTGCTCACATATGAACAGACCCAGCAACACTTTAAATAAAGAAAACACAATGGGCTAGGATTTCTCCCATCTAATTAAAAGATGAAAAAAGAGAAAAAGAAAAATTAAGATACTGAAAATGACAGGGAGTTCATAAACTCTTCTGCTCGCCTAGTCTTCTGGACTCCTATAAAGTAGGAGCTAGAATTCCAGACAAGAACCCTAACTCTGATGTTTTGCTACTATAGTACTTCTAATTAGCAGGCCTTCTTCCAATGTAAAGAGAACCTAGTTAGAAGCTCAAGCCATTTGTTGATAGTGTGACTTCTTCTCCCAGGAGTGTCCAATTTTGCAGATGCTAGAATATCAGCCTTCCCTCAGATGCTTTGTTGACCTGAAAGGTGAAGCCTCTCAGCCTTACCCTTGTTCTTAAATAGTTTATGAATTTTGTTGCCCCATCTTGAAGCACTTCCCTCCAGGTCTTTAGATAAATCAGGTATAAGCTCTGCCTTAGAGCTATGCAAGTCATTGCAATCTGAATTACATCCAGGAGAGCCGACAGCCTTGCCGGGCCCCCGGGCAAGATGTGGGAGGTAGCTCAACAGTCCCGGAAGGGGCAGGGCCTTCGGTGTAAGTGGCATGACTGGGGGCAGCCAGTCCTCAGCATTGCTCCGATCATGGTGTGCCCCCCCAATCCCTCAGAGCCACCTGGAATGTACTGTTTGGTGCTCCACCAGTGATTTAAAGTGCCTCGTCCAGGCACCATCCCTGCCGCAGTAGCAGCGCAGGAGCCCCAGGCCCTTTTGAATCACTGGGCCCTGGGGCAACTGTTCCCCTCTCCCTTCAGTGGGCCTGATTAACATAATTGTTATTGAGCATCATCTTGGAGAACCCGCGTAAGCCAACAACTGTTATATATATTCAAGGCATTACAGTTACAGTTGAGTTACAGTTAACTCGCACAATATAAATGATAATCATGATTTAAATTAATTATGATTAATCACAGTTTTCATTGTGATAGAATACCAACTGAAATTTATTAAAGATTTTCAGATACGTTTCTATATTTTCAAACATACAGGCAGTCCCCGAGTTACGCGGATCCGACTTACGTCGGATCCGCAGTTACAAACGGGGATTTTCTCGCCTCGGACGACTGGAGCAGCTGGACGCCTGGTCCCGCTGCCTGCCTCCTCCGGGGCGAGAAAAGCTGCTTCCCGTCTCCCTGGTCTGCTGGGAGAGCCAGCAGACCAGGGAGACGCGGAGCAAAGCGGCGGAGGACCCGGGCCAGACCCGCAGCGCTGATCTGGAAGCGCCGCGGTCCGGCCCGGGAACTCCGCGGCTTTGCTCAGCATCTCCCTGGTCTGCTGGGGGGGGGGGGGAAGCAGCTAATGCCCCCCCCAGCAGACCAGGGAGACATGGAGCAAAGCCCGGGGCCTGTGGTAGAGCAGGTGGGGCGCTGCCGGTTGGTCCCGCAGCACCGCTCCTTGGCGCTACTGGACCAACCCGGCAGCACCCCAGCTGCTCTGCCCCAGGCGTCCTGATTCAGCCACTGCTGATCAGTTTCAGCAGCGGCTGAATCAGGACGCCTGGGGCAGAGCAACTGGGGTGCTGCCGGGTTGGTCCAGTAGCTCCGAGGAGCAGCCGCGCTACTGTACCAACCCAGCAGCACCCGAGCTGCTCTGCCCCAGGCGTCCCCAAGTCAGCCGCTGCTGAAACTGACCAGCCGCTGACTACAGGAAGCCCGAGGCAGTGTTGCTCTGCCCCGGGCTTCCTGGAATCAGCTGCTGATCAGTTTCAGCAGCAGCTGACTTGGGGACGCCTGGGGTTCTTAAGTTGAATCTGTATGTAAGTTGGAACTGGTGTCCAGATTCAGCCGCTGTTGAAACTGATCAGTTTCAGCAGCGGCTGAATCTGGATGCCAGTTCTGACTTACATACAGATTCAACTTAAGAACAAACCTACAGTCCCTATCTTGTACGTAACCCGGGGACTGCCTGTATTGATATCAATTAAAATACAGAATACATAGTAAACAGTGCTTACCTTATATTATTAATTTTATTACAAATATTTGTACTGAACAAATAATAAGCAAAAGAAATAGTATTTTTCAATTCACCTCATACAAGTACTGTAATGAAATGTTTTTATACAAGTACTGTAATGAAATGTGCAGCTTACAAATGTAGTTTACTTTTTTACATAACTGCACTCAAAAAGGCTTTTGCACAGCCCTATTGTAGCTGGCTTTGCAAGACATTTACATACCAGATATGCTAAACATTCATTTGCCTCGTCATGTTTTGGCAACCATTCCAGTGCTTCCACATTGATGACACTTGTTAAAAATAATGCTTTAATTGCATTAATAATAGCAATGCATTAATTAAATTCATGACTAAACTCCTTGAGGGGTCAATTGTATATATTCTGTTCTGTGTTTTACCCATATTTTACCATATATTTCCTAACTGACTCGGATGATGACCCATAATATGAATAACACATTTATTCATTTTAAGAACACGTTCACTGCAGATCTGACCAAATTCAAAGAAGGTAGCCAATCTTAATTTCTAAAGATAGTTCTAACACTTGAACCAAGGTTTAAAAAATCTGAAGTGCTTTCTGAAATGTGAGAGGGTATGTCTACACTACAAAGTTAGTTCGAACTAATGGATGTTAGTTCAAACTAACTTTCATAGGCGCTACACTAGCGCTCCGTTAGTTCGAATTTAATTCAAACTAACGGAGCGCTTAGTGCGAACTAGGAAAACCTCATTTTACGAGGCTTAAGCCTAGTTCGAACTAGCTAGTTTGAATTAAGGGGTGTGTAGCCCGTTAATTCGAACTAGTGGGAGGCTAGCCCTCCCCAGGTTTCCCTGGTGGCCACTCTGGCCAACACCAGGGAAACTCTTCTGCCCCCCTCCCAGCCCCGAACTCCTTAAAGGGGCACGGGCAGGCTACGGTGCCCGTGCCAGGTGCAAGCCTGCCAGCACCCAGCCAGCAGACCCTGCACCTGGCACGGATCGAGCCACCCACCCAATGCCCCCCAGCTCTCCCCCTCTTCCCGGAACCAGGCTGGCGGCTCCCGGGAGCTTGCCCGGGACCGCAAGAGGCAGGCACCCACCTGGGCTAGTGCAGACATCATGGACCTCGTCCACGATCTCTGCACTAGGCACAGGAAAGTGGCCGTCTAGGGCAGGAGAGCTGCCAGCCTGGCCACCCAGGAGCAGGTGTGCAAGAGAATCAAGGGGGTCCAGTAAGACACCCTACCCTGAGCCCTGAGCTTACAATGGCCATACTGGGTCAGACCAAAGGTCCATCTAGCCCAGTAGCCTGTCTGCCGACAGCAGCCAACCCTAGGGACCCTGGAGGGGATGGACCGAAGACAGTGACCAAGCCATTTGTTTCGTGCCATCCCTCTCCAGCCTTCCACAAACCTTGGGCAGGGACACCACTTCTACCCCCTGGCTAATACCACTCCATGGACCCAGCCTCCATGACTTGATCTCACTTCCCTTTAAACTCTGTTCTAGTTCTAGCCTTCACAGCCTCCTGCAGCAAGGAGTTGCACAGGTTGACTCTTTGCTTTGTGAAGAACAACTTTCTGCTACCCATTCCTTTCCTTTGGTGTCCTCTAGTCCTTCTTTATGGGAACTAATGAAGAACTTTTCTGTATGCACCCTCTCCACCCCACTCATGCTTTTAGAGACCTCTATCCTGTCCCCCCTCCGTCTCCTCTTTTCAAAGCTGAAAAGTCCCAGTCTCTTTAGCCTCTGTTCATATAGGACCTGTTCCCAACCCCTGATCATTTTAGTTGCCCTCCCCTCTCCCAGCCTCTCTCTTCCCCTCTCCCACCTCCTTTTCCCAGTCTCCCCCAGTTTTGTTCAATAAAGACAGATTCCATTTTGGAAGACATGTTATCTTTATTTTGTACATCAAGAAGAGGGGCTAGGGAAGGGTAAGTGGAAGGAGGTGAGGGAGGAATGGGGCACGAGCCCCCGATGAGGAGGACTGGGCTGGCTCTCCGGGCTTCTGGGGGTGGAAGCTCTCCTGCAGCCCCCCAATTGCCCCCTCTCCCCAGATGGCAGCCTGCGGCAAGTGCAGCCGGGCTGATGGCCGAGTGCTGTGATGTGCCCAGTGTGGGTAGTCCGGGCACTCCAAGCCAGGACTGTTTTACAAGCGAGGCACCCCTGAGAACTGTCTGACCGGGGTGGGGGTCGGGTCCCTTTAAGCACAGCCCTCGGCTAGCCTGGGACAGCATCTCCACACTCTAAGTCCTCCTCTGATGCCCTGCCGGCACTGCTTCCGGCCATCCTTGAGCCCTGTTCAGGGACCACTTAATGTGGACATGCTAGTTCGAATTAGCAAAACGCTAATTCGAACTAGTTTTTTAGTCTGGATCCGTTAGTTCGAATTAGCTTAGTTCGAATTAACTAATTCGAACTAAGTTAGTTCGAATTAACGTTGTAGTGTAGACATACCCAGAGGGATAAGATATGGAACAGGCCTTCTGAAGTCTTAAAAGAGCAGCACTGCTATGAAGAAACTACAGAACCCAAACCATCAAAAAAGGACATCAATCTTCTGCTGAGTGCATCTGACTCAGATAATGAAAATGACCATGTGTTGATCCACTCTGCTTTAGATGATTAACAAGCAGAACCCATCATCTGTATGGGCACCCGTCCTCTGGAATGGTAATTGAAGCATGAAGGGACATATGAATCTTTAGTGCATCTGGCATGTAAATATCTTGCTATTTCATCTACAACAGTGCCATGTGCAGGGCTCGACAAACTGTTGCGAAATCCACTCACCAGCCCAGCACCGCGCATGCACCAGACCCGCACTGCGCATGCACGTGCCGCCGGTGAACGGGGCGACCCGCTGAAATCTACTTGCCACGGGCGTGTAGATATACTGATTTGTTCAGCCCTGGTCATGTGAATGCCTTTTTATCACTTTCAGGCAATATTGTAAACAAGTAGTGGGCAGCATTATTTCCTGCAAAGGTAAATAGGCTTATTTGTCTGAGTGATTGGCTGAAATAAAAAATTGGACCGAGTGGACTTTTAAGCTTTAATCTTTTACATTGTTTTATTTTTGAATGTAGTATTTTTATGCATAATTCTATATTCATAGGTTTAACTTTCATAATAAAGAGATTGCATTAAAGTATCTGTACAAGGTTAATTCAAAATAAAATTTCTTTTGTTGTTTTGAGCACAAATATTTGTAATAAAAATAAATAAAAAATGAGCACTGCACACTTTGTATTCTGTGTTATACTTGAAATCAATATATTTGAAAATGTAGAACACATCCAACATTATTTAAATAAATGGCATTCTATTGTTGTTTAAAGTGAAATTAATTGTGCTTAATTTTTTTAATCATTTTAATCACTTGATAACCCCTTCCTTCATCCCTCTCTTTCTCTATATATTTAATTTTCCATAGCATAGAGACTGTTGTTACTGGCTCCCCAAAATATCCAAACACAGAGGGACACTATCTGAGTCAAATGTCTTAAAAATAAATATCACCAGTTTGTGGAAAATTCAAATATGCCTGAGCAATGAGAAGGATGGTGATGTTGTTGACAGTGGTAAAGGAGGAGAAATGGGAACTGTTTTGGATGGGGAAAAAAGGAGTTCAGTTTTGGCCATTTTCACTTAAGCTGATGTACAGATCCAAAGCATCTGTTATGTATTATAATACCAATGTTGAGTCAACTGAATTCACAACAATCTTTTCTTGTCACCGTCAAACCCTTTACATTGTCAGCCAAACAAATAAGGGCTACACTGTTCGCCGGTGCAGATTGACCCTGGACTCTATGACATTGCCTTAATTGATTTCACACTGAAGTTGACTGGTTTAGAGATACAACGATCAAGTGGGCCTTTATCACCAATACCCCAATATCTGTGACAGTGGCAAAAAGCCTCAAAATATGAAGCATCTCTTAGATATCCACTGCTTGAATGTGAATGCATGTCCAGTGACCTGGCAGAGTGCAATAACTGGCAATTGCATGTGCACAGATTTGGTAGGAAGCACTATGAGGACACAAGAAGAATTACCAATTCATGTTGGTAACAAGACATCCATGCAGGGATGTCACAGAGACAAGCTGAGATGATGGAGAAATATTGCTGACAGATAGAGAAATTTGTAAATCATGACTATAGAGATGACACTTGCAGCCACATAAGTGGATGAGATCACCGAAAGATAGGATGTAAAGTGAGAAGGGCAGAGGTCCCCTGAGAACTCCCACAGATATGGAAAAGGGGAAGAGGACCTACTGAAAAAGTCACTGATGCTTATCTGTTCTAGGAAATGTCAAACACAGTACTGATGGCAATATAAATAAATGAATGAATATACAATAATAATTAATTCCTTGTTTATAAATAGATTATATGATAAGTAGGTTCTCTTTTAGCACTTCGTAATTTTACCCAGTTTTTTTAAACTAAGTATTTGCTTTTAGAATTTCCAAGGTTTTGTTGTTGTTTTAGTTTGGTTATTTTTCATCTCTTTACTTTAGTTGATCTCCACATGGGCATAGCAATCCACTCCTGAGCTACTAATTGCAGAATTGGTATTTAATAGATACAACTCTAAAATTGATAAAATCAAGATTTTTTATATTTCTTATAGTTATGATTTCAGCTGTCATTGAGTCTTTTAGGGAAAATGGTAATTAAAACAGGAATTTCTACAACTCTACCATCCAGTGTAAATAAAATATGTAATGACTTGTTTATTCTACATAAAGAAAATGGGATGCAAGCCTCTTTTTCCTTCATAAGCTATCTTTTAAAATCCATGGTGCATTTGAGAGTGAAGACAAGTAGGTTTAGCCAAATGTATGTATTTTATGAAGTTTTCCTTTACCCTTTGTCATTATCTATTGATGCTGGACATTTAAGGAGGCAGTATAGATCAGTAAGCAGATCACTAAACTAAGATTTGGGAGACCTGGTGTTATTCCTAGGGTACGTCTACACTAGCTCATTAGTTCGAGCTAGGTAGGATAATGAGGGAAAGCGGAGTTGCAAATGAAGCCCGGGATTTAAATATCCCGGGCTTCATTTGCATGTTTCCGGGAGCCGCCATTTTTAAATCCCCCAGGGTATGTCTACACTACCCACCTAGTTCAAACTAGCGGGGTAATGTAGGCATACCGCACTTGCAAATGAAGCCCGGGATTTGAATTTCCCGGGCTTCATTTGCATAAGCGGGGAGCCGCCATTTTTAAATCCCCGCTGGTTCGAACCCCGTGTAGCGCGGCTACACGGGGCTCGAACTAGGTAGTTCGGACTAGGTTCCTATTCCGAACTACCGGTACACCTCGTGGAACCTCGTGGAACCCTCGAGGTACACCTCGTGGAATCCTAGTCCGAACTACCTAGTTCGAGCCCCGTGTAGCCGCGCTACACGGGGTTCGAACCAGTGGGGATTTAAAAATGGCGGCTCCCCGCTTATGCAAATGAAGCCCGGGAAATTCAAATCCCGGGCTTCATTTGCAAGTGCGGTATGCCTACATTACCCCGCTAGTTCGAACTAGGAGGGTAGTGTAGACATACCCCCCTAGACTGAACTCCATTATTCCTCATTCCACCTGGGGGGAGAGGGCGTGAAGAAATTTCAGGGGGGAGCATAAGGCAACCCAGACACATACACACCCTATCAATCCCACCCCAAGTTTTGCTGCTATTTTTTTGGGAGGAGGAGCATGAGGGTTTCTTAAAAATCAAAAAGGGGGTGTGATCCTGAAAAGTTTGGGAACCACTGATCTACAGCATAGGCAATGAAAGGGTAATGTGTTACTGTTAAGTTCTGAAATATATTCCTTTTTGTTTTAAACTTGTCATGCTTTTTGCTCCCTAGTAAAACTCATTTTTCTTGGAAGCCGTTATTAAATTATGTGATTGTTAAAACTGACATTTTTCATTTAAAAAGATAAATTAACATTTTTGAAGCATAAATACCAATAAAGAAAACTTCACAAATCTCATGACTAGAGTCATCAATAAAGAATAGTCACTTTAGATTAACCAACGCCTTTTAAAGCCTGATTCTTTTAAGGACTCCTCTGTGAGAAAAATTTGTTAAGTGGTTTGGCTGTCTGAGCAAACTGACTTTGCTCTAGCAGCATATGCATATGAGATAATACAGAATATACTAGCGGTACGTCTACACAGGAGGCTATTTCAGGATATCAGAAATATGCTGAAATAGCTACCCTGCATCTTTTGATGCTATTTCGAACTAGGTCTCAAAATAGCGTATGCGCTATTTTGGCATCCCTGTAACCCCTGTTGCACAAGGATTAAGGGAGGTCTTGAAATAGCATGTTATTTTTAATTTTGGCACTGTGTAGACAAAAACTGTGTAGACCAGATTTTGAAATACGCTATTTTGAAATTGAATCGAAATAAGATATGCAATTTGTGTAGCGCAAATTGTGTATCTTATTTTGAATTTAGGGTGCTGTGTAGATGCACTCCTATACACAACAGCAGTTCAAAGGAAAGGTTGGACTTAAAGGCTACATCTAAACTGCAGCACTATTTTAGGATACCTCCAGTATCCCAAAATAGCTATTCCATGTCTTTTGAGTGCACCCGTTATTTCGAAATATAACGCACATGCTATTCTGATGTCCCTGTAAACCTTATTCCACGAACAGTGAGGGTACATCTACACTGCAACACTATTTTGAAATAACTAGCGCTATTCCAAAATAACTTAGTCCGCGTCTACGCATCGGGCAGTTATTTCAAAATAGTGTCAAAATACTGTCAAGCTGGAGGACTTCATACTCCGCCTCCTGTAACCCTAATTGTACCAGAAATAAGGGAAGTCGGAGGAAGAGTGCTCTATTTTGAAATAAGCTCCGGAGTTGATGTAGCTCAATTTGTGTAGCTTATTTCGGGCTGACCCCTGCTATGTAGACGCATCCTGACGGATGTTTCAGAATAGCAATTTATTTTGAAATAAGCGCTGTGTAGACAGCACCAAATTTCGAAATAAGGTTTTCAAAATTACCTTGAAATAAACTACACAATTTGCTTTCGCTTGAATTGATTAGCTTATTTCAAACTTGGGACTTCTACATTTTGTGCCAGTGCCCCTCTGCTTCCTTTTCAAGGCCTCTGCTCTGCAATCAACTGGTGGGGGGATTCACCCCCTATTTTTTCCTTCCTCAAACCTTGTCACGCTGGAGTCCTTTGGAATACCCAAGCCCTGTGGCAGCGCCCTGCTGCCGGGGAGCGGGCAAACCTGTCGCTGCACCACGCTACGCTCGTGCTCCGGGCTGGGTTGTAACTTTCGCAGCGCGGACTTGGGGGAACCAGGGTACGGTGATACTGACCCCAGCCCCGTGCCCCTTCTGCCCCGCTGCCCTAGCCCCCCTCCCCAACACCCCGCGCCCGGGCTCCCTGGGCGGGGCACAAGCAGGTCGGGCTCGGGCTGGGACACTCCAGCGGCGCTGCCGCGCACGGAAGCTCCTGCCATTCCTTTCATTCCCCAAGTATCGATCTGCCCGGCTGGGCGGCTCGGGGGCTGGTCCAGCCTGGGCGGCGGGGCCGGGGGAGGGCGGTCTGTGGGCTGCCGGAGGAGGCGCGCGATTGGCTTCTGCCCTGCCGCTGGCTTGTCAGTTTGGGCTGCCGGGGGTGGCTGCCGCGCGCCTCTCGCCCAGCCCCTGACGGGATGCAGCCTTGAGGGGGATGCCGTGCTCCCGGCACTTTGATTAAAGCCCCGCGTCTCCCTGCAGCGTGACGGCAGGGGCTGCGGGAGCACGGAGCGGCGGGGCCTGCACGGAGCGGAGCGGGACAAAAGACCTCCCCCCTGGGTGTTGCGCTCATGGCTCTCTGAGGGGCAGCATCTCTGGGACTACCGCGCACGGGACGGGGCTGGGATACTTTGGAAGGCGCCCGGAGCTCGGTTCGCACTTGAGGGCGCCCAGCATGGCGCTGCAGAGATGGTCCACACGGTGGAAAACGAAAAGGTGGCTCCGGGACTCCACTGTCACCACACTCATCACTTTTACTCTCCTGCTCCAGGCGGCAGAGGTCAGAGGAGGTAAGAGAGAGACAGGAGCGGGGCAGGCAAATGCAGGACGAGGCTGCCGCCAGCTTTTAGGAAGACCTGTCAAATGAGATGCCGGTCCTGGGGAGGCGATAATAAGGGGGGGGGGCTTAGCTCGGGGCGTTCAACCTCACCGCAGCGCCAGATTTAGAGGCGCTTTTCCAGAGTGCGGGTCAGGGAAAGACCCACCTCGACCTCCCTTGTAACTGCCGAGAGAGAGGAGGGGAACAAAGCTCTGTGCTCCCCCCAGCATGACACCCCGGTTTAGGCTCGGTTGAGCTCCCCAAGTCATTGGCCTGATAAAGTTCACCCAAAGTCTTGGCAGAAGTGTAACAAAAACCTCGGCGCGCTCCTTCGAGGAGCGGGGAGACGGCCCGGCGAGGGGGGGTCTCACACTCCCCCCTCCCCCAATCTTTCTTTCTTTCTTTCCCTTTGCAAAGGTTTTGGAGCGGCAAAGGATTGCCATGCGAAACGTCTATTTGAAAAGGGCCCTTGGCTAGCCGGGGCCCTGCGCGCCCTGCCAGGTGGGCTGTGCGGGCAGCTCCCAAACGGAGAGCGGTAACTAACCAGGCGCTCAGGCTAGGAGCTAAAGGCTCTTACGTGGCAGGGAGGTCAGCTGCAGGAGCCAGGCTAAGCACCTCGGCATCAGCCAGGCGCCGAGCAGGGGCGCCCCCACGCACTGCCCGCGGCCTCCGCGGGGAAGAGCAGTGGTCCGTTAGGTGTCAGTGGACATGGTTAGCAGGGTGCAATTCCTGGGACTAGCAGGCTCGCGAGCAGCCGCAATCCTCGTCCTCGGGCGGAGGGGGCGGAGCGCAGAAGGTAGGCAGGGCCCTGAGCTCGCACGCCTGCAGGTGGGTGGAAAGGGGAGGGGCGCGCAAGGCAAAACCCTGGCGCTGCGCTCGGAGAGCCGCGCTTCTGCACGGACGTGAGCGGAAGCAAGCACCGCTCCAGAAGCGTCCTGTTTGGAGACCCCCCGTTGGAAACCAGCGGCCACAGTCCGATTTTATGAGCGTGAAAGGTCTGCTCGCCTGTATGTGGAACGCCACTCACAACCTGGCCGCGTGTTAGCCAGTGGCCTCGCACGCCTAGCCGAGTGGAAACGCTGCTTCTCCTCACTGCGATCTGCAGTTGGGATGAGGCTCGTTTTGTGGCAACTTTGCTCTTTCGGGGCCTCACAGCCTGGGGTAGGGGGAAGGCTGACGCTCCCAAAACGCAGTCCTGGTGTTGTTTGTGTAATACCGTTATTTAGGAGGCGATTTGCCCGTTTCTGGGTCGCTTTCCACTTTCGGAGTCGTTATGGTGGGGCGCACAGGAAAGTGGAAAAACTCCACGTTTCCATTCAGTATTGCATACCTGCTCACCGCGGGAATGGGAGCAGATCAATCAGTAATTCTGCCCCCTGCTGGTCTCATTTACAGTTTAGACAGGAAGGGGCCAAAATCATCCTTGTTGCAATTCCAAGGACCCCAGTAGCGCTGCACCAAGGATAAATTTCCCCTTCTAACGGCAGGGGTTTGGCTACTCATTACTACATTGAAACTGAAGTTATTGAATGAGTGCTACTGAAGACAAAGACTCACTACATTGGGTGTTTTTTAAACCTATATGCTAAATTGGATGCCAGCTGGTGACAATTTGTTGCAGCCTGCACTGCATAACAGTAGTTATGAAGACAAAGCATCTCTGAGTTTTGGGATTGAGTCTGTATTTTAAATGAAAATCTGAACCCCAGGAACACAGATAAAAATTAAGCTGAAGCTGCTTTGTATTTACTAAAATAGTTTTAAGAATAACAAGAGCACAGATTTGAGAGACTAATACATATACTAAAATAAAATCTATGTGAAAAATTGCTTTTGAAAATCTTTCTCCATTCTAATGAAGCAAGGAAACACCAGAATTTCAAAATTGCAGGGAACACCTTAAGATTTCTACTATTTGTGAGTTTTACTGAAAATTTCCTGAGCAGAATCACACTAGTTTCAGTGTTCAGAAACAGGGAATGCCATTTGCTTGCAAACTTTTGGTAGCTGTGTAGTTAGGTTATTGAGGTTAGTACAAGTGTTTTCTTTGACTACAGTGACAGCTAGATCTGAACTAATTTCCCAAATGAAGTATTAAGTTGTTGTTTCTGAATAGTCTCTTATGTTCTTCTGTTATTCAAAAGACTTCAAAAATAAACTAAAATAAAATAGCATTCACTAATATCTACAAAAAGCTCTCTTCAGTGACTGATGCTTGAAAGCAAATATGAAAATAAAACATTTAGACACATAATTGTAAGTCATATGATAAAATGAAAATATTGAAATGTTTAATCAGAATGCAATATAAATCATTGCCTTTGTAACTGCATTAAGATTAGACCTATGAGTTTTTTGTTTTGTTGGGATTTTCATAAACTGTCATCTTATAAAGCTAATTACACAACATACTCACATAAAAATTAAATTTTATATTAATTACTTTTTCAGTAAAATACAATTCCTTCTAAAAATCACAACAAAATTCCTATGTGTTGGCTTTTTCTTAAAAATTGCTTTTTTTCACATAGAAAAATGATAGGTACCTTTCACAGTATGAATGAGGTTCCTGAGAATTCCTATTTAGGCTCTTGAGGATCTCTTCTCCCCCTCCTCCCCCCCCCCCCCCCCCCACGGCAGAGAAAGCCATAGACCTCAGAAGCAACTGAATGAGGGAAAATACTGAATCATATTTTGTCAATTCAGTTCCCACTAACTTCTCAGCACCTCTTGTTAGAAAATATTTTTGGCTTTATAACCTGGCACAGGTAAACAAAATACAGTTTTAAAAGACTTTCTTTGATTTCACCCTCCCAGCCTTCTCACCTTTAAATACCAAATCTGTTGGCAATGCATTTGGAATGAATAAACTCATTTAGTCAAAATGGCATGGCTTCAGCAGTATAAATTTTTGTAAGGTCTTGGCATCAATGCACTATTGTAATGCTGATTTAAATTTCATGAGCAAGACATTTTAAAAAAACACAACTTTTTTAGCTTTTCTGGTAAATGGAAACCTTGCTATTCATCAGACTATAAAACAATATTCAGAAGTCTTATTGAATATATGATAGGTAAAGAAAAGAAATGTGACCTGTTTAAATAAATCCACAGATGACAGAATGTTGCTCAAATATACTGTAGGTGCTTTATTTCAATCGTCCCATTAGTATGCTCCCAAAACTCTAGAAAATAGTAAGTGTTCTTGGTGCATAAGGAAAAGTGAATTGGGCCAATTACAATGGAAAAAGGAAACTTTTCTATATCTGTATGCACCTGAAAGTATGTAATTTGATTTTGAATGCTTATTGAGTCTCAATAGAAATGTAACTTTTCAGCTTTCTCAAATTCAAACAGTTTAATATCTAATTATTATTCACCAAAATAAAAGTGGTGATTTCAAATAGTAACTTGTAAATGTCTACTCAGATCAGCTTATTAGTGATGTCCCTCTTTCATTTGACTGGCATGTTGTGCGTTAAAGGTCTATTATGAAATTGAACAATTTTCATGTCAGCTTGAACTTAAAATTTAGTCAAATATTTGCCAATGTTGACTAAATCTAATTAAAAATACCATAGTCCTCCAAAGGGTAACAGTAAAAATTTCCAAGACTGAAGAAAAATAGGTTAAGTTGACCCAACCATAGGAAGAATCATTGAGAGTAACTGTTGGGTGGTCCCAGCTGAAAAGTTTGTTTGAGTCCCAGGGATCAGCAGGTGAAATGGTCCTATCTTCCCAGAAGGTGCTGTCTTACCCTGAGTGAATATGCCTGTTTTTTTCTTTTTGAATTATTGCAGAAATTCTAAATTAAGGGGTTTTTCTTAGACAGGCAGCTGACAAAGAAATATGACTGGTATGTATTGTAGATTCTGCAGACTCTGGTGATTTATATTTAATTTACAAGGAGACTTGACAGACTCCTGAATGGACAATTCAGGCTATGTCTTTTTACTAGCTCTGCAGTAGAAAAAACAAAAAAGTCACTTCATAGCCTCTGGTTTTATTTTGTCTTGTTTAAAATATATAATCATGTCCAATATCTATAAACACACAAAACACAGCACAAACTAACAATGCAGTCTAAAATGTTATATCTATATTAATGTAGAAGCATGTGTTTGACTTGATATTCTACACTGAAAATAAAAGCTTTCTTAAAACAAAACCTGTTCTAGGTTTCTGATTTAAAAAATAGCATAGGTAGTATTGTCATCTGCAGTAGTTGCAGCAATAGGGGCTTTAATTCCAAGGATGCAGTATAACAAAGAACCATGGAATTATTGCTGAAGTTTAATTGCACCTAAAATATGCTGGAGCAATTATACCTCTTACAGATTGTTATTATTTTTTGTGATTAACAGTAGGGTTTCCATGTGCCTACAGGATTAAGAAGTTACTTTTCTTTTCTCACTCTTTGTTTCTTTTCATAGGAAATTCTCTTAACATGTGCTAACTTATTGTTGATAATGGGTGCAAATAAATTAAATCGCCCTTGGGAGACATCTCTTGTGTTAAGAAAGTAGAGCCTCACAAAGTGGTGAAGATTTGCCATTTGGATGGAAATGGCAAAGATGGGAAAATTAGCTTTTACTGAACTTAGATGAACACTGATGCATCTTGTCAATGGTTATAATTAGAGTAGTAGGTTTTAAATACCATCTTTACAAACTATAAATGTACTACATTAATTGTTGACCTCATTATTTAAATATTATCAGGAACTGTCAGTATTTGAAATTTCTCAGCACGTTACCCCATATAAGGGAACGTACAACATTTGTAAATTTTAGGCCTGCGATTTTGTATATGTGTTGAAGTGTTAATGCATTCAGCATGTAAAATAGAATTTTGTTTGGCAGAATTGGTATTAGGAGCGCATAGTTTGCCAGCAGGTTAAAATGAAGGATGCATAATAAAAACAAATACACAATAAAAAGTATAGGGCCTGATCTTGCTTTCATTGATGTTGATTGCAACTGAATTAGGTTCATAATGACTATATAATATGGGCTAAATGCTGGTCATCTTGCTAAACTAAAGAGTATTGAACTGAGTCTTACACATGTCCTCCTTTAAGGTGAGCAAGTTTTGGCTTAATTCAGACACTAAAAATATTCTAGCAATCTAAACGCTTAGTTATAATTTTGGGACAAGATTATTATTCAAGCTCTAAAGCCAGTCTCCTTGATGTCAGTGGGATGAAAAACTGAGGGATGGTTTGCTTGGCTTATAGTTATGAGGAGTTATGCCACTGACTTCAGTAGTTGTGGAATCAAGTTCTCAATCTGTGGGTCTTTTAAAACAGATCATCTGCTGGTGCAAATGGTGTAAATACACTGAATTCAAAGGAGCTACTCCAAATTTCACCAGCAGAAGTTCTGACCCTTAGATCTTTGTTCTTTTCTTCTAAAGATTTTTGATGTATATAGTTTAAAAAGTGTACATAATACCTCCTTTAAGACTGTAATCCATAATCAGGATATTTTGGAAGCTAAAAAAGTTTTCTATGAAGTACCTTCTTTGTGTATCTACAAACATGTGGGGTCACAAGTCCCAATCTCTAATATTTTATATTTAGCTATTAGACACATTCTTACTAAGAGAAGGGACACTGTGTGTCTTTCATTTTTAGGTTACCTTTTAACCTAAAAAAAATGGCAATCAGCATAGCCAGCAGCATAGTAATAAGATCATGGTGAAGAGGATATGCTAGTCCAGGAATTTAATTTGTGTTCTGATGGTCTCAAAATGTCATATATGAAAATATTGTATCAATGAACTAGTAGCTCTACTAAATACTTTTTAGCTCAGCAAGTAAAAGAGGTGTCATCATGCTTAGACACCGTGAGACTAAATTCTAATTTTATCTGCCAACTCTCTTATGTAAATCAGGGTTCGCTCCAGTAGAATCGATATTGAGCCAGATCCTCATTACTGCATATTGGCCTAAGATTCCAGTGGAGTTAAAAATATTAAGCCAGCTAAACATCTGATCCAATGTTATACTGATTTTATATCAGTGTAAGCAGTTTCCGAATCAGATACATTAAAACAGCATGTGTTAACTAAATGCTGCAAATCATAGGAAATAACTAACATACTTAGTCTAAAAGAAGGTCTTATTGTAAATAATGAAGAAGCCACTGTTTAGGCAGAATATGTGAAGTATTAATGAAACCTCAACCTCAAAAATTTAGGTTACACTCCATGTCTAGACCATTTTTGGTATGTAATGAAAACCTAAAAGCATACTCCTTAATTCCTGCAAAAATATTTCAGCTAAATGACTGAAGCCTTCAAGCTAACCTCATTAAAGAGCTCATCCTGCAGTTTATACCCAAGAAATTCTTATACTGACTTCAATGTGAGACCTGAGTAGGATTTTTAGTACGTGTTGTACAGTTTTGGGCTCTGAGAAGAGAGACAATTACTTGTTCGTGGTCATCTGAAATACATCAAATAGTTTCACAGTGTCCTTGTATTTAATTTGAATTATAATTTAAAAATGTTGAGTGAATTAAGCGAGCAGCTCTGCATCTGCCTATCTGCTCCTGATGAAGTTAGTGGTGGAATTCTGTGGGAACAGAGTTAGGCAAGTTCTGAGTGCTTTTGGAAAAGCCCACCTGTCAGTAAAGTAATTACTTGGTTACAAATGATTTAAGGAATTCCAGTATGCAGCTGGGTAATCTATTCCTCTTATAGAACCAAATAATAAAGTGATCTACAGCATGTCCTAGTCTTCCTGGAAATTGTAACAGCCCTGGGCATTAGCTGAATGTTCTTTAAGATAAAGTACAATAAAATTATTGTGATTAAAATGACTACTTTTACCTGTAAGGAGCAGTCATGGGTCAAAATCTCAAACCTGGGTGCTTTACATTCATATTTAGACATCTAGATAAGGATAAACTGTTATTCAGAGTTGTACACCCACTCCATAGTTTAGACTCAATTTCTAAATCATGAAAATTAACCTCTCGGTTCCTCATTTTCCCAGTCTGTGAAATAGGGCAAATCCTAAATATTTATTTTTGTATAGCACTTTTGGATTGGCAGATGAAATACAAGCATTAATATAGTATTATTGATTGTTTTTCAACTTCTGAACGTTCCCATCCCAATTGCCCTTGGGTGCACGTACAACATTAAAATTAGTCTTATACAAATATAAAAAGATAAACAAGTTCACTACATTACAAAACCAGCAACCACTCTCATATAGCAAATGCCTGTACATAGATACATTTTGAAGTGAACGTTAAATGCCAACAGAGACAGAGTATGTTCAACTCGAGAAGGAAGAGAATCCAAAAGTCAAGGATTTTCCATTGAAAATGATCTACCTCTGGCTAACCACATCAAAATTGAGAGCAGTTAGTAAATGCTCCTCCTCCCACTGATTAACTAGTTATTGGTTCCTTGAGGTCTGTCCATTAGTGCAGGTTCAAGTTTTAGCTACTAAACAAGACTATTTGCTAAATATGTACAGAAATAGAGAACAGGCTAATAATCTGTGAGATGTAATGCAAAAAATTGAATTATTAGGTTTTACAGTAAGAGAACTACTTAAAAAAGAGCTTGAGAAATGGTAGCTAAACAAAACCCAAACAAAAACCTAGTATGAAAGCTTTCACACAATCAGTATTTAAGTCTCCCACAAACACACATTTCTCTCTGATTCTGAAATGACTGCACTATGCAGATACAAATCGGGGCAGTGACAGTTCTAGTTACTCTCTTCTTCCCTACCAATGTCTCATTAATCACTATAGGAGAAAGGCTAGTTTAGACTCCATGCTCATTCAATCTTTAGTCTCTCTGAAGCAATGACCAAAACTAGTGCTAGATAAAAACTGTTGGAATAATAGCTTTTTATTATTTGGATGTCTGCCCACTAGGAGTTGGCCTAGGGCCACTAACTCACTTCATAGATAGTAGGCCACTGTTATTAGATTTTAATAAGCATTAGCCTTGGATGGGTGCTGAAAAATAAAGGCCAAAAATATAGACAAATAGGATCCTAAATTTAGGCTTCTATTGTTTTAATTAATGGTGTGATTTTCAAAAGTACTGAACCTTATAAGTGGGAGTCTAAATATGTACCTAAGTGTCTGATTTTAGGCATCCATTTCAGAAAGTCTTGGCCATAAGTGAGAAATACCTGAAGACTTGTAATTAATACTCACTGGGTGTGGATGTTTTTCAGTCTGTTACAATTTCACTGCTGAATGGTAGGTACCCTTTTAATAGCTGGCACAGTCAAATAAAATGAGTAAACTTTAAAAAAAATAAATTTAGGAATGAAGAAAGATTATACCCACACTCTAAGTTCCAATTCGTATTAAAGTTTAGAGAGACTTCCAATAGAATGTCTTCTTGACATAATGTATCACATTTGCTAAGGAACAACAGAAAATAGAACTATAAAATTTAAGAAACTAATATTATTGGGCCAAATTAGTCTTTTGTGTTCTCCATGGATTGATCTGGCCTACTGTGATTAATGGCTCCAGATCTTACGCTGTGTTTAAGATTGGACATTTCTAATTAATTTGTACTTATTCACTGATGGTGAGAAAATCAGGAGGAAAATCTATCTTTCTACCTATACAGAGAGAGAGAGAGAGGAAACTTCAACAAACTGTACAAATATATTGGACAACTCAAGTGTATAGCTTCCCATCTTTCCTTTTTTGTATCTATATAAAAAAAACTGAATCCGGTAAAATTGTTTATTATAATTTATTATGGCATCACTTTAAAAAGTGGAAGTCTTATACATAATTTAGATGAAGACAGTCTAGCACTTTTACCTAAATTTGGGAGCGTATTGTCTGAATTGTCTCTCATAACTGAAGAGAACAGAGCTAAGGATTTAACAACTGAAAAACAAATTGCTAAGAGGATTTCACCATGTACTTTTCATCAAGCAGTTGAGTAAAAATATACATTTTTAATCAAAGTATAGTCAGGTCCAAGCTTGGTGAGATTTCTTTTGGGAATGAATTCCATATCCAGAGGCCTGCACTACAATCATCTTATTGAAAGGCATGCCTTCCTTCTATTAACCTCTGAGATAATAAGACATAAGGGAAGAGGCAATCTTTAGCATAACTGTATTCTAGAGCATTACTGTGCTCAGTCACCAGCACCTTGAATTGAATCTGAGAATGCAGTGAAGGGGCAGAGTTTGTTTTGCCCTACCTAAAATGGGGAAAACCAAATTTTGAAAAGATTGAAGCTTTGAAGTGGTCTTTGGCTGGGGCAAGGTCCATATGTGAGGGGGAAAAAACTCAACACTGTGGGGACTTCAGAAGTAAGAAGAACAATTTCCCATCACAGTCTTCTGGGATGATCAAAGCCACTGAAAAGGAATTTTGTCCCCACCACAGGATCCTTAGTCAAGAGAGCAACACTTCTTCATTCAAGCTCACTGAGAGCTACTGGTAGACGTAATAAGATTAGTGCGGATATTTTACCTCAGTCCATTGCCTTGAGATCATTGTTGACCATGAAGACAGTCTGTACAAATCCTGGTCTGAAACATAATTGAATACGATCCAGACTATTGGAGGATGTCTGCTGATGATGGGGTTGGCTTATAACCAGCTTCTCAAAGACCACCCTCAGGAAGACGGGAGGTGAGGTTAGGTACTGAGTGGTAACTAACAAGCCTGTTAAAGTCAAGAAAGGTTTTTTTGAGCAGGGTTCAGACTGTCACATTGAAAATTTACTCTTCCTCAAATAATAATTCCCAACTGTAAAGTGCCTGTGTATGGTCTTTCTCTGACCTTGGATCAATCTCTTGTTTTGCAGCAAAAGCAGACAAACTACTGTACTGTTCCAGGTAGGGTGTACGTAGTTGATATTCAAGTTAAAAAACAGGAGCTGAGGTGATAAAAGGTATATTTACCTACCTGCAAAGGATGGGGACATACATATTAACTGCTCTGAACCCCAGCTGGTACAAAACAGTGCAGCTCCTTTTGCCAGCTGAGGGTTAGTACCATTGGTAGGGATTGTACATGTTCCACTCAGAATGACAGATTACACTTACTGTAGTTATTATTGATGGCTCGATTCTATTGCTTTTTTGAATTTATTTAATTTCTCTGTCAGAATTATAGTGGCACCCAAGAATGTGACTTTATCCGGGTTTTCATATGTTTCATAGTAAACATTTATTTTAAATTCATTAAATGATGGATAAATTTCCACCACCCTATACCGGAAACCTACCAAGCACTACACTTACCTTCATGCCTCTAGCTTCCATCCCAGACACATTTCTCAATCTATTGTGTATTGCCAAGCCCTAAAATACTACCAGATTTGCTCCAATCCCACAGACAGACAAACATCTGCAGAGCATTCTTAAAACTGAAATACTCACCCAGAGAAGTGAAAAAACAGATTGACAGAGCCAAAAGACTACCCAGACATAAACTATTTCAAGACAGGCCCAAAAGAGAAAACAACAACAGAATTTCACTTGCCATCACCTACACTTAAACCCCTCCAACGCATTATCAACAATATACAATCTATCCTGGAAAATGACCCCTCACTCTCAGAAGCCTAGGGGGAAAGGCCAGTTCTCACCTACAGACAACCTCCTAACCTCAAACTAATTCTTTCCAGTAACCATGCAACACACCTCCATCATAATCATCCAGGAACACACCCTTGCAATCAGCCCCGGTGCCAACTCTGCCCACACATCTACACTAGTGATTTCATCACTGGACCCAACCACATCAGCCACCAAATCATACTGGACAGTCTCTATGGGAAAGAATTAATTGACACAAATCAGATATCCAAAAAGGCAATACACAGAAACTTGTTGGAGAACACTTTAATGTGCCTGGACACTCATTAATGGATGTCCAAGTCATCATTTTGTTTCAGGCCAATTCCACAAGCCAAATACACAGGGAAGCCTTGGAACTTAATTTATTTACAAGTTTGGGACCCATCATAGAGAAGGTTTGGGACTTAACTTCATTCACAAGTTTAAATCTTATGCAAATGGTATAAATAGGGACATCTGCTGGCTTCTGCACTACCTTCCACATCCTAATGACTTAACAAATCAACCAAACAATGGAGGTGCTAATTGTTCTTATCAGCATCTTGTAACTATTTGAACCATCTACTCATTGTCTCTTTTTTTCCCTTTCCTCCTTTTTTTCTTTTTTTTACTCCTCCCCTCCCTCTCCTTCCCTTATTTATTCTTGGATCTGGACTTCTAATACTCCTGTATCTGAAGAAGTGGGTTGTGCCCACGAAAACTCATGATACCATCTACATGTTTTGTTAGTCTTTAAAGTGCAACTAGACTATTTGGTTTTTTTTAAGTTTTTCCTGTTACAGACTAACTCTGCTACCCCTCTGAATCATTTTAGAAAGATAGTCAGTAGACTCTTGGCCCAAATAATATTGTTTTAAACTTCTTAAAATAGCATTTAAATTTTAACGGAAGTTACTGCTCAAAAATATGTAATTGTTTAATGAGACAAGCTGTTGATCAGGGAACATGGAGGCTACGTCTAGACTGGCATGATTTTCCGGAAATGCTTTTAACAGAAAAGTTTTCTGTTAAAAGCATTTTCGGAAAAGAGCGTCTAGATTGGCACGGACGCTTTCTGCAAAAGCACTTTTTGCGGAAAAGCATCTGTGGCCAATCTAGACGTGCTTTTGTGCAAAAAAGCGCCGATCGCCATTTTCATGATCGGGGCTTTTTTGCGCAAAACAAATCTCAGCTGTCTACACTGGCCCTTTTGCGCAAAAGTTTTGCGCAAAAGGGACTTTTGCCCGAATGGGAGCAGCATAATATTTCCTCCAAAAGCACTGATTTCTTACAGTAGGAAGTCAGTGCTTTTGTGGAAGTTCAAGCAGCCAATGTAGACAGCTGGTAAGTTTTTCCGGAAAAGCAGCGGATTTTCCGGAAAAACTGGCCAATCTAGATACAGCTGGAGTGTTTTACCTTCAGTTTACAACACTTTGAATACGGCACAGGTTGGCACACAACGATAGATAGCATATATCTGATACGCTCTGTGAAACTTTTGGAAGTCTCATATCAGAAAACCACCACTCTATCTACTATTAGTTGGTACTATTACTGGGACCAAATTTTAAATAGGTATAGGGGAAGAAACATTCTTTCCTCCCTGGAAACTTGAATTACTACTTTCTGTTCTACAGCTGTTCAGTGACTAGATTCCAGTGTCAACTATTGTAAATCCAGACTCTTTCATGACCACTAAGGCTAGGTCTACACTGCAATGGAAAGTCGGAAAAAGAAACACGGTACGTGGTATGCAAATTGTGTATCCTTTTCCCCTTTACTGTCTAAAGAGGCTTTTCTGAAATTTGGCGCATCTACAAGGCACCAGATTTCAGAAAAAAGTGCTCTTTTGACACATCCCTTATTCCTCGTAAAATGAGGTTTACAGGGATGGCGAAAGAGCACGTCCGCCTTTTCAAAAAATTTTCTGAAAAAGCAAATGCATTCCTTGGACACTACATTGCTTTTCTGGGATACCGGAGTGCAGTGTACACGTAGCCTTAGTTACTAAAATAAAATTAGCCTTAAAACATAGTGATAGGCAATATTGTTATTTTGAGTAAAAAGGTATCTGCTCCCTTTGTACATCCAAAGTAATATCTGCCTATGTGAGAAAATTTAAACAATATTTTGTTAGTTTGCATTCCTCCAGAAAAGACACAACCATGGAAGGGTTAATCAGGTTCTCTTCTGCTTTTAGAATCTTAATGGTGGCTGCTGATGCATAAACTAGACAGTTTGACTTTCTGATCCCAGATTTAGTTTGCAGAAATCACAGTTAGGGATAACATTTTTCTTAACTAAGG